>NW_024412655.1:366628-369098 GCF_014898765.1 Herpailurus yagouaroundi | reverse complement strand
CAACCTCGGTGACAGAGACCAGCCCAACCTCGGTGACAGAGACCAGCCCAACCTCGGTGACAGAAACCAGCCCAACCTCTGAGCCCAAACGCAGCACAACCTCTGGTCCTACAATGAGCACAAGCCCTGTTCTCAAAACTGAAACAACCCACTTCACACCAGTGACCATCCCCTGCCAGCCACAGTGCAGGTGGACCAAGTGGTTCGACGTGGACTTCCCGTCCCCGGGGCCCCACGGAGGAGACGCGGACACCCTCGGCAATATCGTCAGAAGGGGAGGGAAAATCTGTCGCCGGCCCGAGTACATCACGCGGCTGGAGTGCCGGGTCGAGAGCCACCCCGAGGTCAGCATCGAGACGCTGGGCCAGGTGGTAGAGTGCAACATCAGCAAGGACCTGATGTGTCGGAACCGGGACCAGAGTGGCGAGGTCGGGATGTGCAACTACGAGGTCCGCGTGCTGTGCTGTGAGCCCCCGGAGCACTGCCCTCGTACTTCTGTGGCGCCTTACGCGACTCCATCCACCAAGCCCTCGTCCCCTCCAGAACCGACCTCCGTGGTGTCCACCACGACGTGTTACTGCAGTGTGTCTGACAAGTTCTACCGCGCAGGTGTGTGCTGCCCGGCCACTGTGAGGGAGAGGGAGGGGTCCTTTGTCCCCGTGACTGAGCCACGTGTTGTCCCCGAGGCGGCAGTGAGCCGTCCTCTAGGATTCATCCCGTTCGTTTCTGGGCAGGAGGGCCTCCTACCAGGTCAGCCCTCGGGGCGGACCGCCACCCTGCAGGGGCCAGTCCGCGCTGTGCCTCTCCCCGCCCCCTAGCATGGCCCCGCTGACACCCGCCTGTCCCCTTGTCTGCCAGGATCCATCATTTACAACCGGACCGACCTCGACGGCCACTGCTATTATGCCACGTGCAGCCTGGACTGCCACGTGGTCAGGACGCACTACACCTGTGCCAGCGGCACGACACCTCCCGTCCCAACCACCTCCCCGGCCGGGTCCTCCCCTTCAGCCTCCGCGCCCGTCACCGCGAAGGGGTGCCCAAACGCGGTTCCCCCAAGAAGGGTAACTCCCCCCTCCCCGCCCACCGCACAGGCTGGTGCAGGGACCCTCAGCGTCTTTGCAGCTCGGCTGAGCGGGAAAGTCCGTGGCCTCGGGCCGAAGCAGGCAGGCGGGGAAGTGGCCGGTTCTGGTCACTGCCGGGGGCGGGTCCCGGCCCGGCAGCTGGGAGCGCGTGGCCTGGGGTGGAGGCTCGGCTGGCTGCGGACGACCGGACACCCAAGCGGGTGGTCCGGGCTCTGGGGGGCGCTGGGCGGCCAGGGAGGGTGTGTAGGGTCGGGCGGAGCTCCGGGAGTGGAGGCCACGTGTAAGGAACGGGGTGGCGGGGGACCACCTCCGCCGCCCGGAGAGCCCCCCTCGCCAGCCGGGTCCCCTCCCGCGGCTCCTCTCTCAGGGGAGCCCGGCGCCACAAGCCTGAGGTCTTTCCTCCACAGAAAGGCGAGACCTGGGCCATGCCCAACTGCTCTCAGGCCACCTGCGAGGGCAACGGCGTCATCACCCTGCAGCCGCGGCCGTGCCCGCAGATGCAGCGGCCGGTGTGCGCCAACGGCTACCCGCCCGTGAAGGTCGTCGACCCCGACAGCTGCTGCCCGCACTACCGGTGCCAGTGTGAGCCGGGGGCCAGGCTGAGGGGGAGGGAGGCACCTGGGTTAGACACCGGGAAGGCCTTCCGGACGGCAGGGCAGGGGACGGACGGTGCCGGGTGGAATCCTGCCTGAGCCCCAGAGCCCGCGGGGCGGGGGTGGGAGGGGGCCCCGCGTAAGGCCGCCGCGTGCCCGCAGGTGTGTGCAGCGGCTGGGGCGACCCCCACTACATCACCTTCGACGGCACCTACTACACGTTCCTGGACAACTGCACGTACGTGCTGGTGCAGCAGATCCTACCCGTGTACGGCCACTTCCGCGTGCTCATCGACAACTACTTCTGCGGGGCGGAGGACGGGCTCTCCTGCCCGCAGTCCATCATCGTCGAGTACCGGCAGGACCGCGTCGTGCTGACCCACAAGCCCGTGCTCGGGGTGATGACCAACGAGGTGGGGAGCCCCGCCCCGGGCAGCCCCACGCGGACCGGGGCCGGCCGGGGGCGCCCCTCATTCACTCCTCTCCTTGGCCCGCCGCGTGCGTCTAGATCATCTTCAACGACAAAGTGGTCAAGCCCGGCTTCCAGAAGGACGGCGTGAGTGTCTCCCAGATCGGCATCAAGATGTACCTGACCATCCCCGAGCTCGGCGTCCAGGTCATGTTCTCCGGCCTCATCTTCTCGGTGGAGCTGCCTTTCAGCAAGTTCGCCAACAACACCGAGGGGCAGTGCGGTGAGCGCCTGTCCCCGCCGGGCTCTGCCCACGCCGGGCCCTTTCTCCGCTCCGTGCCTGGAGCTGGGAGCGCCTGGTGCGGGAAGGGTCGCCTTGGCCG
>NW_024412655.1:335687-366528 GCF_014898765.1 Herpailurus yagouaroundi | reverse complement strand
GGGGGGGGGGGGGGGGGGGGGCCTGGCCGTGTGCCCTACACCTGAGGCTCGCACCTGCCCGCCCCCCAGGTGGACTGCCCACTGTCTCGGTGGGGGGTGTGTTGGAAGCGCAAAGGCTCAGGTCTCTCAGCCAGGCCATCGAGTGCCACGCTGAGCGTCAGGGCCCCGCCCCCAGCTCGGGGACGCTGCGCGCTCGGGGACGCTGCGCGCTCGGGCAGGTGGTGGTGGTGGGGGTGCTCTACTGGCCCCAGTCAGCCTCCCCCGCCTCCCTGGCCCCAGGCACCTGCACCAATGACAAGAAGGATGAGTGCCGTCTCCCCGGGGGCACCGTGGTGCCCTCCTGCTCTGATATGTCCGGCCACTGGAAGGTGACGACGCCCCACCAGCCGCCCTGCCACGGGCCACCCCCAAAGCCCACTGCAGTCGGGCCCACGCCCTCGCCCGCCCCCTGCCTGCCTTCGCCGATCTGCCAGCTGATTCTGAGCGAGTGAGATGTGGGGGCGCAGAGTGGGCCTACGGGGGCCCCCCGGGGGGAAAAGGGTCGCTGTGGGTCCACCAGGGCTGGCCGTGGGTCCGGGCCTGCGTCATGACCCCGGGCGCCACCTGGCTTTCCAGCCCAGGGGAGACCTCGAGACAGAAAGAGCCGTGGGGCAGCCGGCCGCCCTCCCCGGGGCACGCAGACCCGGGTAGGCCCGAGCTGCCCCACGACCCGGTGCTCCCGGCCGCAGGGTCTTCGAGCTGTGCCACCCTCTGATCCCCCCGCTGGCATTCTACCAAGGCTGCACCTTCGACCACTGCCACCTGAACGACTCCAACGTGCTGTGCTCTAGCCTGGAGCTGTATGCGTCCCTCTGCGCCTCCCGAGGCGTGTGCATCGACTGGAGGCGCCACACCAACCACACGTGCTGTGAGTGTCCTCCGAGCGGCATCGGCCGGTGCCAGCGTGTGGCCAGGGGCCGGACGACCAGTGGCTGGACTTCCCGGAGCGGGGTGGGGGGGTGGGGAGGAGCGGGGAGGAGCTGGGGGAAGAGGAGGAGGGGGAGGGGGGATGGTTGACCCCAGGGCAGACTGCACTGGGCTCCTGGAAAGAAGGGAGGAGCACCCAGATTGGGGACTCAGGGCCTAGAGCACAGGGGTGGCAGGGCCGTGCACGCAGGGGTGGGGCCGACGGGGCCCCGCTTCCGGGCTGCAGAGCCCCCGGCGGATGCCTGGGGATGAGTTGGCTCGGGGCCGGGGCCCTCGGCCTCAGGTGTCCTCTCCCTCCTCACAGCGTTCACCTGCCCTGCTGACAAGGTGTACCTGCCGTGTGGCCCGTCCAAGCCCTCATACTGCTATGGGAGTGACAACACAAGCCTCGTGTATGCACCCGCCTCTCCCTCCTAGACCCACCCCCGGGGAACCCGGCCCGGCCTTCCCCTGCCCTGGAGAGCACAGGGACCAGGCCGGCCCTCTGCTGTCCCTACAGGGCTCTTCAGGACACTGTCCCCATCACAGAAGGCTGCTTCTGTCCAGAGAACATGACGCGTTTCAGCATGAGCTCTCCAGTCTGCGTGCCTGCGGACTGCCACAGTAAGTCCCCACGGTGGGGGGGTGGCGGGTGGGGGCGGGGGTGGGGCTTGGGGCTGGCAGGTGCACCTTCCGCCCGAGCGAGTGCCAGGACCAACCGCCCTCCCAGATCTGCACTTCCCAGCCAGGGCCCGGGGGGCCCCTCCGACGTGGCTCCTGCCCCCGAAAGGGCTGGGGGCTGCTGCCTCCCACCGCTGACCTCACTCTCTCTCCCTCCAGGGTGCCTGGGCCCCCACGGGGAGGCTGTGGAGGTGAGTGCGCCATGCTGGGGGTAGGGCAGGGCTTCCTCTCGGCGCCAGAGTATCAGATGAGGGGCAGGGAGGGGCCCAGGCTTCTCCGGCAAGATCTGGGAGGCTTCTACGTGGCGGTGCCCACCCCCGGGGGTGGCCCTGCCCTGTCCTCCGCTGGGACCCCCTCCTGCTCCACCTGGACACCGTGAGGTCACCCACGTGGCACCTCCCACCCCATCTCCTGCCCCTGCGGCCACCGCCCTGCACTCTCGAAGCCCCCTTCCCCCGGGTTCCCCCGCTGGCCCTCATCGGTGGGCTCCCAGAACCACCTGGTCTGGCTGCAGCCGTCCCTGGACAGGCAGGTGACTGACCCCACAGCCCTGGGCTCACACGTGCCTCCTCCTGCAGCCCGGCCACACCATCAGCGTGGACTGCCAGCGGTGCACCTGTGAGAGCAGCACGCTGACAATGAGCTGTCACAGGCAGCCCTGCCCCCTGCCCCCAGCCTGCCCCCTGCCCGGCTTCGTGCCTGTGCCTGCAGCCCCGCAGGCCGGCCAGTGCTGCCCCCAGTACAACTGCGGTGAGTCCGGGGTGCTGTCCCCTCATGCCTTCCGGGTCGGCTTCGGCCGAAAGCACAGGGGCGCCTGCCCACGAGGGTGCCGTGGCGCCGGCACTTGGGGGGGACGCTGGCACCTGGGGGACCCACCACCTGCCCACCGGGTGGCCGGCGCTCCCGAAGACCCTTGGGGATCACCCCCGGGTGGGGGTGGGAGCTGGCGCAGAGCCGGACACAGGCCCCCGAGCACCTCCGTCCTGCCCACTGCAGCCTGTGACACCAGCTACTGCCCCAAGCCCGTGGCCTGTCCCGAGGGCTCCCACCCGGTCGTGACCTATACGGAGGGGGCCTGCTGCCCCAGCCAGAACTGCAGTGAGTGTCTTTTCTCCGGGCTGCGCTACACGCTGCGGGTGGGGGGCCCAGCCTCTCTCGGGGTTCTCCGTGGCTCGGGGTGAAGCTGGATGAAGCCACAGCTGGACCACCGCGGCCGGGGGCCCCGGGGCCGGGCGACTGCCCGTGCGGACAGGGTGGCGGGAGGGCGGGAGGTCAGGGTGGCTCCGTGAGGCTGTTCTCCTCTTGCACAGGCTGGGACGTCTGCAGCGTTAACGGTACCTTGTACCAGGTAAGGAGCAGATGGAGGCCCGGACCCCCGGGGCACACGGGACACTGAGCGCTCTCCGCCCCTGCCCCTGCCGGCTCCTCCCGAGCCTGGGCCAGGACCCCTGCCGGCTCGGGTGGCTGCAGGGCAGCCGTGAGCTCTCCCGGGACCACTGCCCACGGAGGCAAGGGCCTGGGGCTCCCCCTCGCCCACCCAGAGTCACCCAGGGGGACCGGTCTGCCTGGCAGGGGGGCCGGGAAGGCAGGGGCCCGGGGCCCGGTCTGAGCTCGCCAACACTGGCCACCCTGACCCTCCCCAGCCCGGCTCCGTGGTCTCCTCCAGTCTGTGCGAAACGTGCAGGTGCGAGGTGTCCAGCAGTCCCCAGTTGGACACGGTCATCATCAGCTGTGAGACCCAGATTTGCAACACCCACTGCCCTGCGGTGAGTGCCTGCGTCCACCCCGGGAAAGCCAGCGCCCGGGCTCGGGCTCCATTTTCACCCCGCCCTATCCACCCCTCCCTGCAGGGCTTCGAGTATCAGGAGCAGAGTGGGCAGTGCTGTGGCCGGTGTGTGCAGCAGGCCTGTGTCGTGAACGCCAGTGACAGTTCCACCCGCATCTTCTATGTGAGTCGTGGCCACAGGGCCCAGCCGGGGGGGACCCCAGGGCCGGGGGGGTGAGTCCCGGGAGGGACAGAGCCAGCACGCCCCTCGCAGGAGCCCCAGGCAGGCCGGGCCTCACCCCGGCCTGGACAGAGCAGCTGTGAGGCGCACAGGGACGGCAGGGTCTGGCGCACCGGGGCCCCCCGGGCAGAGGGGGGGTCCGGAAGCCCACAGGCTGGGAGGCAGACATGTAGACGGGCAGACGGACCTCCCCTGCCCGCTCACCCTGCTGGTGCCTCTTCCTTGCAGCCCGGCCAGTCCTGGCCAGACCCCACGAACCCGTGTGTGACCCACGAGTGTGAGAAGCACCGGGACGGGCTCGTGGTGGTGACCAGGAAGAAGGCGTGTCCCCCACTCAACTGCCCTGCGGTGAGCTCCAGGGACACACGGCCCCGCCTGGCACGCTGCGGGCCCAGGGGAGGCCACGGCAAGATTCGCCTGGGCTGGGGGCGGGGAGGCGCGGTGGGCCCCCTGCAGCACCCACAGGGGCGCCCCCTGCCTGCGTGGGGCACTGTCCACTGCCGTGTGACCCCCTGCTTCCGGGCCGGCCGCTCCGGCGCTCAAGCAGCCCCTCTGTCGGCACAGGCCCAGGCCCAGCTGAGCGAGGACGGCTGCTGTCTCGCCTGTCCCCCGCCCCAACCTCGGAACCGTGAGTGCGAGCGTCTGCGGGGGGTGGTCGATCCTGCCCACTGGGGGTGGGGGGGTGGGGGGGGCCGGGGAGCCATCCAGGCCTGAGCCGCGCCCCCGCCTCCCGTGTCGCCCGCAGAGTCGGCCTGTGCGGTATACTACAAGCCTGAGGTCATCGTGCATGGAGATTGCAGGTCCCCGCGGCCCATGAGGGTGGCCTACTGCCAGGGCAACTGTGGGGACAGCAGTGCCAAGTACGTGAGCCCCGACTCCGCCAGGCAGAGACCAGTCTCCGCAGGGCAGCGTCCCCAGGACTGGCTGTGCCGGGCGCCCGGGCCGGAGGGGAAGGCAGGAGGGGGGGGGGGCAGGCGGTGGGGTCCTGACGCTGCGGGGGGGGGGGGCGGGGGGCGTGGTGGCTGGGGCCAGGCCTTCGGAGGCCGATGGACTCAGGCTGTTCTGTTTACTACTGAGGCCGCGGACACAGCGGCCCCCTTGGCGGCGTGCCCACAGGTCGGCGGTGGCACGCTGCCGGCCCGGAGTCCGCCGGGGGAGCCCGGGATGGGCACGTGGGGCCCCGGGGCCTGCGGGGGGCTGCGGGGGGCTGCGGGCGTGGCGCCGGGTGCTGAGCGGGCCCTGCCCACAGGTACTCGCTGGAGGCCAACACCATAGAGCAGAACTGCAGCTGCTGCAGGGAGCTGCGGGTGTCGCCGACGACGGTGACCCTGCGCTGCAAGGACGGCTCCAGCCGAACCTTCGGCTACACCCTGGTGAAGGAGTGCGGCTGTGTGGGGCAGCGGTGCGGCCCCCGCGACAACCTAAGCCATTCGGAGGACCCGGGGCCCTTGCAGAGTGACGAGGAGCAGAGCCAGGAGACGGGGCACACGGGCTGGAGGAGGGGGTCCAGCAGCCCTCGGAGCTCCCGGCCACCTCCCTCCGGGACCCAGCGATAAGGGTCCCGTTCCCCGTAGCCCCAGCTGCAAGGCCGGTGGGACCTCGGTCCAGGCGGCCCGAGATCAGGATGCACTGCCCGCCCCGCTCTTCCGTCTGCAGGGTCCACGGCCCTTGGAAGTGTGACGGCCCTGAGGGACCCGGGCGGGCGGGGCTCCTCTGGCCACGGGTCCAGTCTGCTTTTCCCCGGACGTAAGCATCACGGAAGGGTCTTATCAATGACGGCCACTTGGATGTGGTGCCCGGCCATTCGGCTGGCCACCGGGAGGCAGAGCCTCACCCCTACCTCGGCCCTGGGCCTCGGGAAATGGCCAACTGGTTCCATAAATACATCTGGAGCATTTTGCACCTTGCAGACTCTGTGTGATTTTTAAGCCTGTCCATGAAACCCAGGAACGGGGCGGGGGCAGACTGGGTCCCAGAGGGCGCACACCACAGCCGTGGGGGGGACGGGGCAGATGGTGGGCGGGGCACCTTCTTCAGGGGGGTTCCTGCTGCCTCTGGCTGTTGGGGGCTGGGGGAGAACGCTTATCCATTCAGAGGGTGGGGGAGGGGAGGAGTTCCGCGTGGCCCTGCCCTGGGCCTCAGGACACATTTATTTACCCAGCAGGCCTTGTGTGGTGAAGGAACCTTCTAGAACAAGGCTCCATCTTTTTCCCACAAAGCTTCAGGTTCCCCATCACACTGACGCTGGGCTCAGTGGGCGTGCACGAGTGTGTGTGCACGAGTGTGTGTGCGAGTGCACGAGTGAGCTTGTGTGTGCACTCGCGGGCACGCAGCCCCACCGCAGACGGAACCCGTACCCCTTCCCCCGTGCCCCCTGCAACCCCCAGATCTGCCGAGAACCTCCATGTTCCTAAAGCCCCGCCCCCTCGTCCTCAGACGGGCCCCTTCCCCCCACCACCCCCCCACCCCGTGCAGAGACGCACCAGCCCCACAGCAGCACCCGGGCGTATGGACAGGGCCAGCCCTTGGTCCAAAGACCTGGCCAGGCCAGTCCCAGGTGGGGTGGGACCGCCCTTTACAGTTTATGGAGTGCACCCACCGGCGCAGGCTCGCCCTCTCCCCTGTGAGTGGAGGGTAGAGCACCCAAGGGCCCGGAGCCCTGCTGGGTCCCAGCCCTGCCCGACCCAGCTGCCACGGCGGCCACACAGCACGCGGAGCTGACCTCAGAGTTCGACCCTTCCTATGGGTGACCGGCTGCTGGCGTGGGGGCTCCCTTGGCCCTGCGGGATGGCGCCGGCCACGCAGGGGCAGGGGACGGGCTGCAGGCCCCGAGGCGGCCCTCCTGGGGCAGCACGTTCGGCGCCGGGAGCCGCTCCGCTGACCGGCTGACCCCGCAGCTGTGGGCGGCACCCGACCCGGTGCCGCTGACCCCCCCGAGGGGATCAGGTGTCAGGGCGCGCCACCTCTTCCTGTGGGTGAGGTGACTAATCCCCCACCCCCTGGAGAGAGCAGGGCCCCCTGCCTGGAACTGCAGCAGGACGGAACCTGACAGGGGGCAGCCCACGGCCCCTGCCCGGATTACGCCAAGTTATTTCTGGAAGGAGCTACAAGCTGGGTGTGGTCACCAAGGCCACCACGAGGCTCTTCCCACGGGGGAGGCTCCTCCAGGCCGTGGCTTGGGGCCGCCACCCTCGGGCTCCAGGAGGGTGTGGGGGATGGGCTGTCACCTCTGGGCCGGAGGTATGTGGCCGGAAGAGGCCCCAGTGGGTCAGGGCTGCCCCGGGCCCCTCGAGACCTCACCTCCTGCGGCCTCCAAGGGAGTCTGGCCTTGGGGAGCCCTTGGGGGCTGGGCGAGGGGTTTGTGGCTCTGACAGGGAAAGGGTGCTGCACGCCCACACTTGGAGAGCACAGACTGGGGGCGAGCTTCTGCCCAGGGACAGGGAGGCCAGGTGTTCCCAGAGACGGGGGACGAGAGGGACGCAGGATGCTGGGGAGCCTATGGCCGTGGCAGGCGGGCCAGGTCACAGTCGTCTCCTGACCTGTCCTCTCAGCATCCCCACACTGTCCAGGGACACTGGAATCTGGCGGACTCCCGCCTCCCCCAACCGGCCCTGACCCGTTGGAGAAGGCTGCTGGGTCTGAGGCCAGATCCCCGGGGCACAGCTCCACCGGACGCTGGAGACACAGGGCTGCCTTTGGGGTGCGCCCTTCCGGGTGGGCGAGGTGTCGGGGGACGCCTGTGCGGGACCTGGGCACGCCTCCGCCCAGTGACACAGTGACCCAGTGACACGGCCTGTGGACCAGAGGCTGCAGATGACGCGCCCACCTACAACAGAATGGCCAGAAGCCGCCGGGACCACTGCACCCCGGCTCGGCAGAGGGACTCACGACCCCGGACACCGCTGGGAACGTCAACAGGGCGCCGAGAACGACCGTTCCAGAGGGGAACACGCGGGGCACGGAACAGGACCCCACGAAGGAGCGGAGGCGAGGGCGCTGCCCAGGCGCGTGTCTGTGAGTCGTCTGACCCACGTGGCCCAGGCGGAGCTGCCTCGGTGTGGTCTGGGGAGGCGCGTGGCAGACGCGCGGTGTCAGGGCTGCCGCGACGTCCGGGTCCACGCGACAAAGGGCGCAGCGATGTGGGGGCCGGGGTGCACGCTGGCGGGCGTAGCACAGCAGCCCCCGTGCGCCGGAGGGGCTCCTGCCCGCTCAGCGGCCTGGCGGGACCGGGCACAGGTGGGCAGGCACACGCATGACTCGGAACAGAGCCACAGGGGAATAGGCGACTCGAGCGGCTGAGGTGGGAGATTGTGGCGTCCGCGGGTGGGGGTCCCAGTCTGTGCGGCTGCAGGCGTGGCTGAGGGGGGCCAGGACAGGCGGACAGGTGGCCGAGGTGGGCGTCGGGGTCAGCGAGGACCGGGCCTCAGCTCTGAGTGAGGGGGCCCTGGGGGTGTGGACAGAAGCGGTCGGGCTCAGCCTTGTCCTTCAGACCCCCGCTGCCGGAAGAAGGTGGAGACCAGCGGGGAGCGAGGCGGGGTCAGACGTAAAGGTGACAGGTCAGCCAACGCACAGGGGGAAAGAGGGCGGCTGAGGGAGGGGCTGGGAGGCGGGAGCTCAACAGTCCCCACCCCACCTCCCCCATGCTGCCCTGGACCCTTAGCTGCCCTGTGAGGATGTCAGGTGGACAGGCGGGTGCGCGGGGCCGGGACAGGGCAGGAAGCAGCCCTTGCTGGGCTGGGAAAGAGGGGGCAGCCCTCCCCCTGGGGAGTTGGGACATCAAAGGAGTGAATGTAGACAGAAAAGACGGGGGTGGGGGGGGCGTGTGGAGTGGAAGGTGGGGAGGGGAGGGGATGGGGAAGGGGAGAGGGAAAGGGACAGGAGAGGAAGGGAGGATGGGAAGGGGGAGGGAAGGGTGGGGAGGGGAGGGGAGGCGAGGGGAGGGGAGGGGGGCCTCCTGGGTGTCCTCCAGAGACAGGACCTGGTCACGGGAGAGAGTCCTTTGACCAGATTTAAAATACCAGCCGTGCCTGATGACCGAGGGTGTTGGCGACATAAAGTAGGGATTTCTGCCCACGGGGAGAGGGTGACCGAGGTGGGCAGGGCCTGGAGAAGGTGTTGGGTGTGTCCACAACCTCTGTAGTGGTGGCTTTCTCACAGGTCATAAAATCCACCCGTGTCACACCCAGGTTCTTATTTCTTTACAGAATAGAATAAAAATAAATTGTGGCGTTACCGTTATAAAGCCTGCGCGCTGGTCCTAGAGGAAAACACATTGCTGATGGAGGTTCGGGAGCCGAGGCGGGGTGAAAGCAAGACCCGCCCAAACCATTAGGCATGTTTCTGATGGCGGGGGGGGGGGGGGGTCGGCTAATGAGATTGTGATCAGCCCAGGGGCCGAGGACCCCTGCCTGCCCAGTGCCCAGCTCAGGGGCTGGCGGGAGGGTTCCGGGAAGGGTGCCCAGGACAGGTGCACGCTGACGTGGCCCCAGGAGGACAACAGCCCAGGCAAACAGTCTGGGTGGCCCCCTGTGGGGCTCAGGGAAGGCAGTGCCCCTGGCCCCGCTCAGTCTGTGCCCCCACCGAGCTCAGGGCTACCTCGTCCCTCGTGAGCACGCAGGTCGCTTGGCCTATGCAGTGACAGAGCGGGTGAGGTGCCCTGGGGCAGCCCGGGTGTCTGGAGTCTGTCCCCGGGTAGTAGCCCCGACCTCGCATCCCCTAGGCTTGGTTTTGAGGGTCCCAGGTAGCGCTCAGGGGTGAGGGGGCTTCTGCCCCCCCCCCCGGGCGCTCCACCCCGACAGCCACTGGCCGCGGGTCCCAGGGGGCAGCTCCAACCTCATCTAGTCTCATTTCTGGGGAGGGGTCTGTAGCCCCAGCCTGGACAAGATTCCTCTCGTCCGGCAGCCTTGCTCTGTCCTCAACTGGGGCTCCCAAGCCTCCACGGGGCCACGAGAGGGCCAGCCAGTGTTTCGTGGAAACCAGCAAGAACCCAGGCCCTGCGGAGAGCAGTGCTGGCAGGGGCCCCGGCCCACGGCGGGTGCAGTCACATTCCCGACACCTCACCTGCGTGGTGGGAACGCGCCTGGCTCGTGGAGCCAGCTGAGCTCTCGCTGGGACTCCGCCTGCCGGCCCAGGGTCATCACAGACGGCTGTCCCTGGCGGTGTCCACGCCTCTCCTCTCCGGGCATCGGGGAAATGGAGTCTCTCCAGCAACAGCTGGGCTGGTTTCGCGGCTCCGATCCTGGAGAAGAAGGCGCACGGCTCATTTGTCTGCCCGTGGGCGCACATCACACGCCCGCACAGTCCCGGCGTGACGTGCGGATGTGGACGCAAGATGGGGCACCGCAGCCCTGGGAACAGCAGAGGCCCCTCCTCCAGAGGGCCCTTCCTGGGCACAGGGGCGTGGCCCTGACCCTCACCCAGAAACGCACAGGTCCGGCTTACTGTGCGTGCCCCCGGGGGCCTTCCTGTGCACCTGCCTCCCCACCCCACCAACCCCTGCCCCCGCCAGGAGCCAGGTTCACAGTTCAGAGTTAAGTTCACCGACCACCGACCTGGGGGCAGTTCTAACTCCAGCCTGTGGTCTCATGGCCCAAGCACTGGGATGTAGTCTCGTGTCCCCAGGAGCAGCCTGGACGGTCACCCCTAGTGTGACCTACTTACCGATAGTCAGCTGTGTCCTGTACGTCAGGATGCAGCGGGGGGACACAGAACCCAAGCGAGAAGACACCCAGGAATGACCCCTGATGGCCTCCCCAGGAAAATGCAACCGGGGGAAGCCGGGGGCTTCTGGACCGTTCTGGGAGCGGCACCCTCTAAGAGGGATGGATCTCAGAGAGGGGTTGTGCTCTGCCACCCAGCCTCTCCAGTGCTGGGGCCTGAGCCAGGACAAGGCTGGACACACCCCCAGTCGCCTCTCCTGGCTACTCGTCACTGCTGGGTCTCTGCCGCTGGTGGGGTGGGCGGAGGGGGGCCCGGTCAGCGGGAGGGCCTGGGTGTGGATGCCCGGCCGCCCCGGTCACCCAGACTGACGCCTCTCTCCGCACGTCACGCACGTCACGGGGGACATGGCCCCAGGCTGTGTGGGCTGCATCTGGGCCCCTCTGCCAATCTTGTGGCTGTGAGTCAACACTGGGGTTCCTGGAGGGAAGGGAGGGTCTGTTTGCTGGTCGACACTTGCTAATCTCTGCCTTCCACTGGGACACTGGGGCCCCTTCTGCTGTGTTAATCCTGAGCAAACCAGGCTCCGTGGCTTGCCTCTGACCTTCTCTTCTGTCCACACCTGCCCTGCCCGCGCTGGGGCCACGCTGGGCCAAGCCTGCCCCCGCCCCCACCTCAGCGGGTTCCAAAATCTCCCTGCTGCTTCTTCTCTCTCCCATCCAGGGCTGCAGGCAAGGAGAAGGGAGAGGGAAGGTGGGGAGGGGGAGGCACCTGTACCGGGACCTGCCGCAAGGCAGGGCCCCCGGAACCGAGGGCCCGTGCACGCACATCTGACGCCTGCCTCCTTGGGCTGGCTCTGCCCTTGAGATGCAGTGGCTGCCCCTCCGCTGTCCCGTTTCCTCCTCCCCCACTGCTTCCCTTCCCCTCTGCTGCTCAGAAAGGAGCTTTCTGGAGAACATTTTATTTTGATGTGGTTTCAAGTTTATGGGTACAGAGAGCAGAAAGAGCTCCTGTCTGCCTTTATCCGGATTCACGGACGTCTGCACCTCAGTCTCTCGGCTTTGCTGTTTCCTCTCGTGTGTGCGTGCACTTGCCCACCGTCTGTATCCACGTGTGTTTTCTAAGCCACATGGGTTTGAGAAGCATGGCCTCCGCCCCTCCATAGGTGGGTGGGTGTCTCCTAGAGACAGGCCAGGGGTCGCCCTCAGCAGAGCCAGCAGGGGCATGCCACGCCCTCTAAACCAGGGCCCTCTGCGGTCTTGAGCCGGTCATGGTCGTCATGGCCGCACATTCTCCAGGATTCGATCCGGGACCACAGGTCCTCAGCCTTTCTCTGTGTTCCTTGACCATGGCCTTTTCGAGGGGTGCAGGCTGGTTATGTCGGACGGCACCCCCAAATCCGGGTCCGTGTGCAGCTCCCTCCCCCTAGGATGGAAAATATCAGTAAAGCTGTGCCCTCGGGGCGTGGCTTCTGGAGGCACCCCGCGTCGGGCAGAACCATCGCCGGGATGGATGTCCACCTGCGTCACTGGGCTCAGGGTGCGTGGGCCAGGTCTCTCCACTGCAAGCCACCCATGTTCCCCGGAACTGGGAGGGGTCTGATGGGCGGAGCTGGGGGGCCCGTAGAGAGCTGGGCGCCAGCCCGCCTCTCTAATCCCTCCCGCTCTCCTTAGTTGGCATTCCGATGCGGGGAGACCTTCCTCTTCTTTCCCCTTTGTCTATCTTTCCTTGATTCATCTATATCAGTAAAAGCTCATGAACTTCTATTTGCGGCGTGAATCTATTTAAAAATATAAACCCATCAGGAAAAGAGGGGGCTGGGAAGCTCTAAGCTTCCGTTCCCCGCGGACACACTGGCACAAACAAGGACGAGGTGAGCCAACTTTGCCACAGCTCGAGACCGTCAGAGGAGTGCAGAAACCAAGCTAGTGTCCCATCAAGAAAGGGCCGTCTTCAAAATGATAGGAAACCTTCGGGGCATTTTTTCCCATCCTTGCCCCACCTCCACCCCAGTGCAGTGGCAGTTTTGGCCTTGGCCTGGCAGCCCAGTTTCCCATTATTCCTCCCCCAAAACTAGAAGGAGCAGAGAATGCCTTGTCTGCAAATTATTGTGTACGTCTGTTCTAACCTGTCTGGTGGGTACCTGAAGGGCTGACACAAGGTGCTCGTCTCCGTTTTGCTTAACTTGGGACCTGGGTGGCCAAAGCAGTGGGCGCAGCTCTTGTAAGCCTCTAGGTGACCACAGACCCACAGATTCCTGGAGCAAGAGGTCACAGGTGGAGACACGCAGTGGTCCACCTTCAGCCTGCACCGATTCAAGTGGGGCTCTTCGGGAAATCAGGACGTGAAAGCAGCTATGTGCAAATGGGAGTTTGGAAAGCCACATCCTTGTTCGGGCGAGAGCCCCGGGCTCAGAGCAAGCCTGCCCGAGTGCTGAAGACCCGTCCCAGCACAGAGCCAGGCTGTAAGACTGCAGAAGCTCGAGATAGTTGAGAAAACTCTACCAGAGCATGAGCTGAACACGAACTAAAGGAGCAGAGACTTCAGTGATCACACCAGGCAAGGAACAGTCTTTGTAAAAATGTTTGGACAAGTCTCAAAACAAATGGACGGGACAGCCTTCAACAACAATGAAAGGAAGCAAGGAAATAAGGAAGGAGGAAAAGACAAGAGAGGAGAAGAAAAGGCAGAGAAAAAAACCCAGCAAACACTGGAGAAGGCGGAGGTTCTAATTTCCAGAGCTACCATAATTATAATAGTCACGTCCCCAGTTTTCAACGAAAATCACAAGGCTCACAAAGAAGACATGGCCATTAAAAGGAACAAAATCATCCCTGAGGAAGATTTACTGGACAAAGACTTTGGAACAGCCGCGTTAGGTGTGCTCGGAGGGCAAAGGGGACCCCAGATGGGAAACAAAAGGCAATCGGGAAACCGATGCGCGCCCAGAATGAGAATGTCGACAAAGAGATAAAAACCGTTATTAAGAAACCAGACAGGAATTCTGGAGCTGAAACGTACAACAACTGAAGTGAGGAATTTGCTAGAAGGAAAGAGTGAGAAGTGCGCGTGCAGGAGGGGCCCTGGGCTGACATACGCACGGTGAGTGACCCAGGAGAGAAGAGAAAGGGGCAGAAATGTTGGAAGGAATAAAAGTGAAAACTTCCAAGAAGCACGACAATCTCCAAGTAGGATCAACTCCGAGACATCGACACCGACACACATCGTAATCAGACCGCTGAGAGACGGAGAGACGACCCTGGGAGGACCGGACAAAAGCATCTTGGCACGTGCATGTTCTCTCCACCGAGAGACTGTCGGCCGACTTCCCACCAGAAATCTCAGGAGACAGAAGGGAGTGGATGGTAGATGTGAAAGTCCTGGAAGAAACAGCAGCCAGCCACGAATTCTCTCTGGGAGAGCTGCTGTCCTTCGAAAACGAGGGAGAGATTAAGACATTTCCAGAGAAACAGAAGCTGAGGGAGAGCCTTATTACAAGACCTGCTTTACAAGGAGTACGGAAAGGAGCCCCTCGGGCTGCAGTGAGGGACACCAGACGGTAAACCAAAGCTGTACGAGGGAGTGAAGGTCTCCTGTACAGCTAAGCATGTGGGCAAATATAGAAGTCAACGTTACTATAATTTCTGTTTGCCCCTCCACTTTTAATTTTCTACGGGATTTAAAAGACAAATGCATGAAAACCACAAATCCGTGTTGCTGGGCGTCCACGGTAGCAGCCGTGACTTGTCACCACAGCAGCACAAGGAGCGTGTATACCGGAAGCTCGGTCGGCAGCAGGCCCACGTGGGCTACGGAAGCCTGGGGGGTTGGGTGGCCCCACGAGCAGCACAAAGACGCCCATGGAATAGACACCAAAGGAAATGAGAAGGGAATCAAAAGCCATCACTACAGAAAACCAACGAAGCACAAAAGAAGGCAGTCACGGGGGAAACAAAGAACCAGAAGACGCACAGGAGGCGAACAGTAAGCCGGTGGAGGAGGAAAGTCTGTCGTTGTCAGTACTCACTGCACATGTGCACAGGTTGATTTAATCAGGGTTGATTTATGAAACCCCCGCTAGGGGCACCTGGTGGCTCCGTTGGTGAAGCATCTGACTTTGGCTCAGGTCACAAACTCACAGTTTGTGGGTTCGAGCCCTGCGTCGGGCTCTGTGCTGACAGCTCGGAACCTGGAGCCTGCTTCCGATTCTGTGTCTCCTCTCTCTCTGTCTCTCTCTCTCTCTCTCTCTGTCTCTCTCTCTCCCTCCCTCTCCGTCTCTCTCTCTCTCTCCCTTTCTCTCAAAGATAAATAAACATTAAAAAAATTAAATAGTTAGGAATGCCAGCTGGTGCAGCCACTCTGGAAAACAGCATGGAGGCTCCTCAAAAAACTAAAAATAGAACTACCCTACGACCCAGCGATTTCACTACTAGGTATTTATCCAAGGGATAGAGATGTGCTGTTTCAAAGGGACACAGGCACCCCCATGTTTATAGCAGTGCTATCAACAATAGCCAAAGTATGGAAAGAGCCCAAACGTCCATCGACAGATGAATGGATAAAGAAGATGTATATACATACAAGGGAGTATTACTCGGTAATCAAAAAGAATGAAATCTTGCCATTTGCAACTACGTGGACGGAACTAGACGGTATTATGCTAAACGAAATTAGGCCGAGAAAGACAAATATCATATGACTTCACTCATATGAGGACTTTAAGAGACAAAACAGATGAACATAAGTGAAGGGAAGCAAAAATAATATAAAAACAGGGAGGGGACAAAACAGAAGAGACTCCTAAATATGGAGAACAAACTGAGGGTTATGGGAGGGGTGGTGGGAGGGGGGATGGGCTAAAGGGGTCAGGGGCACTAAGGAACCTACTCCTGAAATCTTTGTTGCACTATATGCTAACTAATTTGGATGTAAATTAACAAATAAATAAATTTAAAAAAAAAACAAAGAAAGAAAAACACAATCCAAGGGCACCTGGCTGGGCCAGTCGGTAAAGCACACAGGTCTTGATCTCGGGGTCCTGAGTTCAAGCCCCACGTTGGGTGTAGAGATTACTTAAAAATCAAATAAAACAAAACAAAAATAAAAGTAAATAAGAACCACAACCCAACGACACGCTGTCTGTAAGACACTTGCGTTAGAGCTAAGGTTACAGACAGGTTACGTGTGAAAAGCTTAGAAAAATATCTTCCGTGCAAATGGTAACCAGGAGAGAGCTAAGGCGGCCGCATCAGCACCTCATAAACTAGACTTTAAATTCCAAACGGTTAGAAGAGTCGGAGAAGGGTATTATGGGTAAAGAGTCAATTCAGCGAGAAAATGCCGCAATTGCAAACCAAACCTCACGGATGCAACCACGCGCAGAGAGGCGGAGAGGCCCAGGTGACAGTCGGAGGCTCCCGCCCTGCGCTCCCGGGACGGCAGAAGAGCCAGGCGGAGGGCTAAGAAGGAAACGGAACTGGCACCCACTATGAACCCCCTGCCCCACACGCGGACACTTGCTAGGGCCGAAGACACGTGTGCCCCCAGTTCACACAGAACGTCCTCCCGCCTAAACTGTACCTGATGCTCCAAACAGGTTTTAATACATTCAAAAATATTACAATCATGCGGGCTCTTTTTTCCCGACTACAAAGGGGCTAAGCTACGGACCGGTAATGGGAGAAAAGTGTAACGTTCACAAATACGTGCAAGTTAACACGGTCTCAAGCAACCAGCGGGTGAAAGGAGAGATCAGGGGGCACGGGGAGATCAATGAACACGGAAACACAACAGGCCAGACTGTGAGTCTCGGCGAGGGGGCGCCAAGGGGGACGTGCCCAGGTGTGACGCCGGACGGGGAAGACCCCAGGTCCATTACCGAGTGCACACCTCACGGCCCCAGAAACAGGAGGGAGCTCGCGGAGGGAAGGCAGCGATAACGGTTTGAGCAGGGATAAATGAGGCAGAGGCAGCAGAGCAAACCAGCGAAACCAAAAGTCTGGTCTGAAAAGACCAGCGGACAGACCGCGAGCTGGGTGGACGGAGAACGAGTGGGAAGCCGCGAATGGCTAAAACCGAAGGTGGAAGGGGCGTTACTATTGGTTTTACAGACACAAATTCGATCGTGAAGAATGCCATGAGCAATTTTGGTTGCATTTGATAAACTGGAAGAGAAGGACCAAGTCCTAGAAACGCACGATCTAACAAAACAGACCCATAAAATACGGGGACCTGTGGTCAGCGGGGAGCGTGAGTCAGTAATCGCGTCCCTCCCCGCCAAGAGAGTCTCAGGACAAGAAGGCCTCACGGGGGAGGCCACCAGGTACTTACAGAAGAACTAACACCAATACTTCTCAGACTCTTCCGGAAAACTGCAGAGGGGGGACAGCTCGGACGGCACCGTGGGGCCATCGTTCCCCTGACACCAAAGCCAGACAAAGACAGAAGAAGAAAGGAAGGAAAACAACACCACAGGCTGGTGTCTGTCACGAATACTGGTGCAAACGATCCTCAATAAAACACTAGCAAAGCAACTGAGATGCGTGTTAGAGAGTTAGACACTATGACCAGGTGGGGTTTATTCCCTGGATGCCAGAACGGTCCGGCTTCCACAAATCAGCCAGTCACCCCATTCATGGAATGGGGGGGGGCACATGATCATCTCGATTGATGCAGAAAAAGAATTTGCCAGAATTCAAGACCCTTTCAGAATAAACACGCTCAACCACGCAGGATTAGACGACAACTATGTCACGGTAAAGGGGACATACGGCAAGCGCCTGGCTCACGTCCTTCCCGGTGGCGAAAGACGAGAGCTTTGCCTCTCGGATCGGGGGCAGAGATGTCGGCCCTTACCACTCCCGCTCAGCAGAGCCCCGGAGGCTCTGGCCAGGGCCACCAGGCAAGAAAGAGAAACACAAGGGGCCTGGATTGAAAGGGGAAAAGACAAACTATCCCTGGTCACAGATGACATGATCGTACACATAGAAAACTCTGAACTCCACCGAAAACCTGTTCGAGCTTCCTGCGGTCTGCACGTGCGCCCCCCCAAGTCCACGTGTTGAAGTCCTAACCCCAAGAGGTGACGGTGTCAGCAGGTGGCTGGGTCACGCGGGTGGGGCCCGCAGGAAGGGGGGCCGTGCCGTCGTCGTGGTGGGAGAGCCCCCACGGAGCCCCCTGACCCCTTGTCGGCAGTCTGCACCCCAGGAGAGAGCCTTCCTTGTGCACTGTTGGTGGGGATAGCGGAAGGCTGTAGTTATTACGTAGTTTGGCGATTCCTTACAGAGTTAAACAGAATGATGATGTGGCTCGCAAGGCCGCTCCCAGGCTCTCCCCCAAAGGAGCCGGAAGCAAGGACTCGACCCGCATTCACGGCAGTCAGAAGGTAGCCCCACGTCCATCCACAGGTGACCGCGTAAGAAAACGCGACGTATTCAAATGGTGGGATGTTATGGGGCTTTAAAAAGGTAGGGGACTCTGACACCTGCCAGCACGCGGAGCCTTGCAGACACGAAGCTCAGCAAACGAGCCAGACCCAGAAGGATAAATAGTGCAGATCGCACTCACTTGGGCCCTGAATCGCCACATCCAAGACAGAGAGCAGACAGCGGGCGCCAGGGGCCAGGGTGGTGGGGTGGGAGTTGCGTGACGGACAGAGTCTCTTACAGGAAAGACCAAAGGTGATGGAGAGGGGGGTGGGGACGGCTGCGCCCCGCCCCACACAGAGCTGTCACTCTCTCTTGGCCCCTCCAAGGCCCCTATGACTGCCCCACGTGGTCCTGTGTGCTGTTCTTTTTGTCCCAGAGGAATCCCCAGTGCCCAGGGCAGTACCACCCTGGGGCTCAGAATTTGCTAGAAGAAAGGAAGGAAGGAGGGAAGGAGGGAGGGAGGGAGGGAGGGAGGACACGGGCAAGGAAAGCCATCTCTGTGAAGACCAGGAAAAAGCAAGAGGAGAGGTTGAGGGCTCGTAGTCTCCCCCCAGGACAGGGTGGGAGGAAGGGGCGCGGTCCTTCTCACAGTGGGGGTGGCTCCAGGGACCAGGATGCCCATCCCCCCACAGCCACCCCCCCACCCCCAATGCTGTGACTTGCCCTCCTGACCATCAACCAGTCACCAGCTGGGCAGTCATGGCCACCTCTCTGTATCCCAAATGCCCAGCCCGGGGCCGGGGAGCTCGGTAATGTCTGTCGATGGACGAGCTGGAGGTCTGGGGGGCCGTGGTGGCCCAACGCGTCCTCCACCTGCTCTTTCTGGAGCAGGCTGACACCCTGAGTCTCGCTGGAAATACCCTGAGTGCACTGGGAGCAGGGACAAGGCCCAGCCATCCCAAGGCCCAGGAGAGAGTGGCTTGTCACCCACGTGTGGGGTCTGGGGTGCTTCCCGGCCTGGGCCCGCTCCCCACCTGGATCACCCAGCCTAGGGCTGTCAGGTTCTAGCCTGTTAGTCACAGCACTGGGCCCCTTAGCTATGGGGTGTAGACCAGGGCTGCCGGGACCCCCACAGTTCCCATCCGTTGTGGCCACACAGAGAGGTCTGGGGACCAGGAGGCAGCAGGTGTAAAAGGCCCCACTCCCAGGCCAATCCAGGGCGGGCTCTGAGCAGACCTAGAACCAGCCATGCCTGTGACTCCCCAGGGCCATGCCCCGATCCTCCTGGACCCTCCTCCTCGGTGCCCCGGCTGGAGCCGGGCACACCACCAGACTCAGTAAATGCCTGAGGCTTGAGGCGTCCTGGGGCCCTCGTCCTCGGTCTGCACTGTGGGCGGTTGGGGAGGGGTGAGCTCACACACCCCTGTGTGCCCACCAAGCCCTCGAGCGACGTGCACCAGGCTGCGGGGCCGGGCTGGGGCAGTCGGCCTCTGGGTTCCGCACGGCCCCGTGGGGTCCGTGGGCGGGGAGAGGCCCTGCGAGCCCGAGGATGGACAGGCTCCTGGCGTGGCCCCTGGGGGAGCCCTCCCGAGCCCCAGGAGGCCTGTCCTTCCCGGCAGCCCGCTCCCCTTCCTTGTCTTCTGTCCTCGGCTCTCTCAAGTGTGAACAGGTAAACTGGTTGAGCAAACAGGCTGGGCTCCGAGGCACTGCATCCGGGATGTCTCAATCCCCACCCGCCTCTGCCCAGAGGACGGTGCTCGTGGGGAAGGACCGGGGCGGTATCTGGGCCACGCCGGCAGCCAGGTCTCCGCCTCGCTGGTCCGGTGCACTTCCCGAGTGCCTACTGTGTGCCAGCTGTGAACAGTGGTTGAGGCCCGTGCCCGCATGAAGCCCTCCTTCCGAGATGACAGACATGAAGCCCTAAATAATTTACATTCGGGTCCCGAGTCCAAGGTGGCCCGGGTTGCTCACGTGTGTGGGGGGTGAGGACCGCCCCACACGGGGCTCACGGGGGCCCTCTGAAGGCTGCAGGGTGCTAGCTGAGTCGGGGGTGGGGGGCTGAGGACGTGCCAGCAGGGCACGGACTGAGAGGGGGACTCGGGGGAGCAGAGGGGGTCGGGCCACGAGGGTTCAGGCTGCGGGAGCCCCGGAGGTTGGCAGGGCCGTGCACACAAGCGGGCCCCATGCCAGGCCCGACTGCAGGAGCTCTGATGTCAGGAAACTGCACCCTGCAGGTACAGGGGGTGCGCCCTGCTCTGGAGATGCCAGCAGCCAAATGAAAAGCAGATCCCGGGACCTCCGAGGCGAGCCTGCAGACATGCACAGCCCGGGCAGCGGGGCTCAGCCGTGCTGAGGGGTGGCGGCCGGGCACATGGTTGAGAGCTTTGAAGACAGCTTGCCCGCTGCCCCCAGCAGCTCTGCGTCTATGAATTAACCCCGAAAAGGCAGGTGCAGAGGACACAGGGTGCACCTCGCTGCTCCCCACCCAAACCAATGGGGAAGCCGCCCCCACCCGCAGGGGCCCTGTGCTCCCCACGGGGGGCTGCCCCGCAAGGCACTCAGATGCACTCAGGCTTGGGGTGAGGATGCCCAGAGTAAGACGCCTGGAGTGTGAGTCAGAGGGGACTGCGTGCCAGGCGAGCCGTTCACCGACCAGGGGAGAGGTTATCGTGTGACCCCCCCCCCCGCCCCCGCAGCCCAGCCGCGCCAGCTGGGGAGCGGGGCCTTCGTGGCTCCCAGTCGGGGCAGTACTGGGGTTGAGACACCAGCCCCTGGTGTCCCATCAGCCCTGCTGGGGGCCCTCCAGGGGCACATCGGCGTGTGCGTGCATCGGCCGGGGCGCAGCCTGCCCTCAGGGGAGGGTCCTGGCGTGTCAGGGACCTGGAGAACAATAGCTTCCTTTGTGCCACCCCGCCTCAGGTCACCGAGCCAGCCTCAGGAGCGAGGTGAGGGTCAGACATGCCAGGGCAGGTGCTGGGCAAGAGCCAGCCGGGGTGTCCACTCTGTTTCTCCTTAAATCTGAACTTGGTGACAGAGATGTGCAGGGGGCACTGGTGAGCATGGCCAAGGTCTCTTGGCATGAGTCTCCCCCACCCCCAAGCTCTGCAGACCAGGACCCCACCCTCCACATGCAGCTGACCCCAGCCCAGCTGAGCAGGAGCCCCAGGCCCCCAGCGATGACAGCCTCACGTCGCTCCCCACTCCTCAGGGACCTGCGGTCAGCGCCCCGGGCCAGTGCCCCAGGCTGCCCGATGGCAGAGGCCTTGTCCCCTCCAGTCCCGTCTCTCAGCCTCAGCCAGGCTCCGGGGCCAGGGGGCTCAACATGGGGACTGAGTGTGTGGGCGTGCTGACCACCTCCCCACTGCGTGAGTGAGGCAGGACCAGGGATGCCCAGGCGGCCAGCCCCTCTCCGATTCTCAGAAGCTGTGGGGTGGGATAGGGGGGCAGGGGTCCTGTGAATCTGGGGCCCACAGCCACAAATCCTTCCTCCTCCAGGCCTCTTTCCTGCCTCGGCCCCTCCCCAAGAGCAAACACACGTGGTCGGCTCGGGGGAAAGGACAGAGCCCTGCGTTGCCCAGGAGCTGGGCTTGGGGCCAAGACTTCTTGCTATATAAGCCCCGGGGCCCCCAGGGAGCGAGCACCGGGGCCCTCTGCCTCTCTGCCACCGGCCCGCTGCTGTGCCAGCCCCCAGGATGGGTGCCCCGAGTGGGTGCCTGGCGTTGGCCTGGGCCCTTGTGGCCCTGCTCTTGGTGCAGAGGACAGGTAAGACCGAAGACTGGCTCCCTCTCTGCCGCAGACAGGCCTCCGCAGGCCACTGCCCGGGGTTTCTCCTGCCTGAAATGGGCAGGGCGGCCCCCGCCCCGTGTGTCCTCAGTGGGGCCCCAGGCTCTCGGTCTGCACCCAGGAGAAGCTGGGTCCCCTGGGCAAACCACCAAGAGGGTCAGGGGGTGCGGGCCGGGTGAGGGGCCCAAGGCTGGCACCTCTCAGGTCCCTGTGAGGGCGACAGCCGTCAGGGTAGTTCCTGGAGCGGCTCCAAAATCCCTCCTCAAATCAGGGTTGGAACAGCTGACAGGTGATGAGCCCGCGGACCCACGTCACACACTTCGCACCTCACCTGCCGCGAGGCTCTTCCCAGCCCGCCAGCCCGCCTCTCCTCTGCCTCTCCTCTGCCGTAGGCCTGGGCTCTCAGCATCAGGGGGAAGCACCCGCAGCCCTAATACTTTCTGTCAATATGAAAGATACGGCCTCAGGGGCTGCCTGGGTGACGCCCGGCAGGGCTGGCCTGGAGCCCCGGCCACCGCGGCCCCGGCCCTGAGCTCTGCTCCCGCAAGGCCTCCTCCCTGGGCCCCAGCCGGGCTCGGGGGTCTGGGCAGGTGGACACCGGCCTGAGCTCTCTCCATCTGTGGTGGGGCGGGGGGGGGGGGGGGTGCTGGTCTCCCAGAGCCCCTGCCCCAAGCCGCCTCCCAGCAGGGCTGGGAGGTGGGGACTTCCTTCCCCGCAGCAGCTCCCACTGGGCGGCCACATACCCCAGCCTGCTGTGCTCTTCGGGTGCCTGTCTGCTGGTTTGCGCAGCCGGGGCCCCTACTCAGCCGGCTCCTCCGGGCTCCTCTGGGCCGCGCTGGCCTCAGACCAGGTGCCCGGACACTGGGCCTCCCCAGCGAGCCGCCTCAGCCTCCACCCGCTCCTCTCTGGGGGGCCGATCCCATTAGGGGCAGGCAAAAGAGGTCTGAGATGAGGGGGCTCACGTCAGAGGGTGCGCTGTCGACCACGGCGTTGGGGGGGGCAGTTGGCAGCGGGCATTTTCCTGGCTGGGCAACGGAGCCCGGGTCTCGCGAGGCCACCGGCCCCGAGTGGAGCCACTTCTCGTAGAAACCGGCCCCGGACGGGGATGGGGGTGCAGGGTTCGCTGCACCTGCGGGAAAACCCCTGGTTTCTGACTGTGGGGCGCGGCCCGTGGGGCAGGGGTGGACAGAGGCAGCAGCTGCGGGAGGGGCCTTCCGAAGGAAAGCGCGTCGCCCTGCCAGTGCCCGTGGCTTGCGTGCGTCCGAGGTCCCCGTTGGGAAGGACGGACAGGAAGCTGTGGCGGTGGCCTCACCCGACCCCTTGCCGCGCTGGCCCCACCAGGGACACGGGGACGTCGGGGGCCCGACACCCACTCCCCGACAAGGCTCAGTGTTAGGCCGAGTGTGCAGACCCCCGGCAGACGGAAGGAAGCAGTACAGGGCCCGTGCGGAGGGGTGCCCAGCCTGAGCCCGGCAGAGGGGCCAGGGAGGGCTCCCCGCGGCCCCCCAAGGCAGCGAGGGGCTGTGGGGGCCGGGCCGCTGGGGGCGAGCACCTGGGCGTAGCCGTGGTCGGGCCGACGGAGGAAGCCCTGCTTGCAGGCGGTGGGCACACAGGCCACCCGGGCAGCCATCCGGGGACCCAGGCCTCCAGGCCCGCCCCCACCATGATGGATGGTTCTAGCTCGAATCTCACTCTGGTCTTGGGTTTCTGCTAAGTCACGCCCAGAAGCCTCCCTGACTGCGTGTGTCCTTCTCCCCAACAAAACTGGTCTTTGTCCTTCTCCAGGGGACTCCTGGGATGGGGCCGAACCCTCTTCTAGGGTGGCCAGGGTCAACGGGCCAACGCCTTTTCCTGATTCCATTCTCCTGCCCTGAGCCAGCAGCTGCCGGGTCACGGCCAGATGAGGCAGCACTCTGCATTCGTAGATGGGGAGAGCGGGAGTCAGGGCAAGGCCACCAGACGCAGCTCCCCGCGGGAACCCCCATCCCTGCGGAGGCCACGACAGCTACCACGTAGAGTGGTGGGGAGGCTAGACCCTGTCACGTGGCCACCACCCTGAAGCCTGCCCAGGAAGGGATGGCAAATGTCCAGCTTCTCACTGACTCCCGTCCCCTTTCCCTGCAGAGACCCAGGGCAGCACGGAGCCTGCTGTGAACAGTCGGAGGGTGGACGTCGGTATGCGGCCTGGGTTCTGGGCGCTGAGGCCTCCCGAGCAAACAGAAGGGGCTGGGCTCGGGGTGGGCCGGGGATCTGGACAGGGGAGGGGGGGACAGACCCCTTTCTACAGGAGCCACATGTCACACAGAGACCCTCCTGGATCCCACCTGCCCACAAGAAGGGATCGCAGAGGGGACGGGCCAAAGAAAGCTAAGGCACAGAGCAGAGAGGCCAGGATGCTCACACACGTGCACACACGGTCATGTACTTGGACATGTGTGTGCGCGCGCACGCACACACACACACACACACACAGTAAAGCCCAGGCCAGCAGTGTGTCCTGGGTGGATGGGAGGGTCCGGGAGGGGACAGCCCTAGTCCTGGGGCTCCCTGGGCTGAGTCAGGGCGGCTGCTGCCCCAGGCCGGCCTGTGAGGAGGATAGAGGTCCCGGGAAGGAATGTTCCCGGCCATTCCCTGTCTGGCCACATTTCTAGTGTAACCCAGCCCTCACTCTGCAGCTCGGAGCATGACCATCATCCCGCCCATCACCGTCTTCCCCACCATAAGCTGTGAGTGGATGCTGCCCACTGCTGATGGGGCGGGGGCTTGCCCCTCTGGGGGCTGACGCCGGGGTGGTATGGGCAGCTGCATGGCCTTGGGCCTGGCTGGGAGCGCTCCCTGTGGACAGTGGTGGGGGCCGACCCCGGATGCTGGGGCAGGGCTCTCAGCCCTCCTGGCTGCCCTCTGAGCTCCCCGTCCCCAACCCGGAAAAGGCTACCCGTGGGTGGCTGGGCGAGGCCTGTGGCATCTGCCGGGGCCTCACCACGCTCTCCCCACAGCCATGAACGCCGCGCACAACGGGCGGGTGTGCAGCACCTGGGGCGACTTCCACTATAAGACCTTCGACGGGGACGTCTTCCGCTTCCCGGGCCTGTGCAACTACGTCCTCTCCATGCACTGCGGGGCCGCCTACGAGGACTTCAACATCCAGGTCCGCCGCGGCCTGGCCGGCTCCAGGCCTACCATCACCCACATCATCCTCAAGACCCAAGGGCTGGTGCTGGAGGCCTCCAACGGCTCGATCCTCATCAACGGGCAGCGGTGAGCCTGGTCCGGGCTGGGGAAGGGCCGGGCCTCTGGGGCGGGTTCTGGGCTCAGGGCTGCTGGGGGGTGCCGCACCCTGCTGCGCACCCTGGCCCTGGGAGGACCAGAAATTTCCACCCCAGGGAGGAGCTGCCCTACAGCCGCGCTGGCGTCCTGGTAGAGGAGAGCAGTGTCTACATCAAGGTTGACGTCCGGCTGGTGCTAACCTTCCTGTGGAACAGAGAGGAAGCTGCCCTGGTGAGGACGCCCCCACCTGTCCGCCCCCCCCCCAACTGGGGACAGCCTCCCAGAGGCTGGAGCTGCCTCTCTTCTGCCCCCAGCTGGAGCTGGACCCCAAGTACGCCAACCAGACGTGTGGTCTGTGTGGGGACTTCAACGGACTCCGGGCCGTCAACGAGTTCTATGCCCATAGTGAGTGCCCCCTGGGGCAGCAGGAAGCTGAGGGCTGGCTTGTCCTGAGGAGGCCTGGAGGGGGCAGCCTTGGGGTGGCCTTGCCCAGGCTCTGGGTGGACAGCAAATCGGGGTGGGGGCAATACTCAAGCCAGCGACGCCCCAGAGAGGTTTCAGGTGCCCTGGGCACGGGCAGGGGTCCCCAGGCAGCCATCCCCTGCACTGGCCCCACGGTCCCTCAGCACCCTGACCCCAGCATCTCTCCACAGACGCCAGGCTGACCCCTCTCCAGTTTGGAAATCTCCAGAAGCTGGATGGGCCCACAGAGCAATGCCAGGACCCCCTACCTTCCCCCGCCAACAACTGCACGGATAGGGTGAGCGCCTCTCTGGGGCCCGGCCTGCCCCCAGCCCCTGCTCTCCCGGGATGGTCATCTCAGGCTTCCTGGGCTGGGCCCTGAGGCATCTGGGCGGAGGGTCTCCAAGCCCTGGGGGGGGGGGGGGGGGGGGGGGGGGCCGCCCCCCCCGCGGGGGGGGGGGGGGGGGCCAGGGGACACGGCTTCCACCGCGGAGACACCGTCTGAGCTTCCACCTACCAAACGAATGTTCTACGTGTGCGGGCCGTGGGCTACACGTGTGCCCATCCGTGTATGCGAATACATGTCCACACATAGGCGGTCCGTGGTGGGCACTTAGGAGCCCAGCTGAAGAAGCCCCACGTGGGAGCAGGGAGGCCTCCACGGGTAGAAGCGGCCCGGAAGCTCCAGGAGGCCCAAACCAACAGACGCTCCCTCAGAGCCTCAAGTCAGGATGTGGAGCCCAGGCCCAGCCGCCTGGGGGGCAGGGGCAGGGGTGCTGGGGAAAGAAAAGGGGTTCATCAGTGGGCACACAGGTGCCCCTGTTTCCTACTTCTCTTTGCATCGCACCTTTCCTGGGTGCTCACACCATGGGCAGATGTGGCCTGGAGCCCTGAGTGGGTGGGTGGAGTCCACGGTCCCGGGTCACTCCCAGAGCCAAGCTGAGCCCTGCACCCAGCAAGTTCACCGTGGCTAAAGAGAAGGACGGGTGGGTGGACGGACTGATGGAGAGATGCAAGGGACCTCAAGGGGGGTAAGGGGCCCCCTGGCCTGGACCCCCCACAAGCACCGAGGGTGGAGGGTGCCACACCTTTGTGCTCCCCAGGAGGGCATCTGCCACCGCACCCTGTTGGGCCCGGCCTTCTCGGAGTGCAACACGCTGGTGGACCCTGCCGTGTACGTGGCCGCCTGCACCCAGGATCTGTGCCGCTGCCCGGACTGCCCGTGTGCCACCTTCGCCGAGTACTCCCGCCAGTGTGCCCATGCAGGGGGACAGCCCCAGAACTGGAGGGGCCCTGACCTCTGCCGTGAGTGCCCCCTGGCCGGGGCCAGCACCAGGCCCCACGCCCACACTGGGTCCCGGTGGGGAGGGGGCGAGGGCCAGGACATCTGGCATCTGGCTGGGGACCCAGGGCAAGTGGAGTCATTTGGGGGGTCCTACAGCGAGAGGGTGGGCAGGGGGACAGAAGGGAGTGTGGGGGGCCCAGAGGGAGGACCCGGCCTTGGTACAGCCCAGGTGGGCACAGGAGGGCCGCCTCACCCAGAAGACAGTGGGAGTTAGGAGCAGGGAGGCCCAGCCTCCCAAGACGAGGGGCTCCCCGGCTCAGCTGTGACCTTGGGGAGCCCTTGATGACACGGGAAAGGTTGGGAGCAGCCGCCTGCCCCACGCCCGGGTGGCTTTCCGGGGCCCAAGCGCTGCCTCCCCCCACAGCCTGGACCTGCCCCCTCAACACACAGCAGCGGGAATGCGGCTCGCCCTGCGCGGACACCTGCTCCAACCCAGAGCGCTCCCAGCTCTGCGAGGACCACTGTGTGGATGGCTGCTTCTGCCCCCCAGGCAGGTCCTCCTGGCCCTTGGGGACTGTCCCCCAGCCAGGCCCTCTGCCCCCAACGCCCCTCCCCCCCGCCGGCTGCCTCCAGTCACTGTGTTGCCAACACCCGACCCAGCCCGCTCACAACCCCCTGCCCCCCGCTGCCCGCAGGCACGGTGCTGGATGACGTCACCCACACGGGCTGCCTGCCCCTAGAACAGTGTCCATGCACCCACGGCGGCCACACCTACGCCCCGGGGGCCTCCTTCACCACCAGCTGCAGCTCCTGGTACGCCTCCTGGCTGCCCCTGCCCTTGGTGGGGGTGCATGGGAGGGGATCTACCTCCCCCACACCACGCTTCCTCTGTTCATGGCCTCCCTTCCCAGCACCTGCTCTGGGGGGCTGTGGCAATGCCAGAACCTTCCGTGCCCTGGCACCTGCTCCGTCCAGGGCGGGTCCCACATCTCCACCTACGATGAGAGACTCTACGATGTGCATGGGGACTGCAGCTACGTCCTGTCCAAGGTACGGTCCCAGTCCCCACCTGCTGGGCCTGTCCTGGGACTCTTCAGGCCTCCCTGCCCCTGGGAAGGGTCCTGTGATGGCCATCAGAGTAGGTGAAGCCCCCCCCCCCCGGTCCCCTCCTGGGGTTCCATCCCCAAAGGGAAGCCCCTAGGCTCACATTCGCGGGGCCAAGGGGCTCCCAGGCCCCGAGATGAGCTGCCTGCCTGGAGGTGGCCACAGGGGCCAGCCTCCACCCCACACGCACGGTCCTGGGAACAGGGGCGCCACACACGAACACGCAGCCCCCTCCCTGCCCGCGCTCGGGAGTGGCCGACCCCCAGCGCCCTGGTGGGCCTTGCCCTGTCAGAAATGTGCAGGCAACGGCTTCACTGTGTTGGCCGAGCTGCGGAAATGTGGCCTGACGGACAACGAGAACTGCCTCAAAATGGTGACGCTCAGCGTGAACGGCGGGGACACGGTGGGTGAGGGTCCTGCTGGGAAAGGGGGTGGGGACAGGGTGGAGATCTTGGTCTGACGTTAGGGGCCAGGGGTCCCTTCCGGGCTCTGACTCTGCTGGGCTGGCCCCTGGGGAGTGCTCCCCGGCCGGGCAGGCTCCTCCCCCAGCTGACCTGGCCGCTTCCTCTCACCAGATCATCCAGATCCAGGCCAGCGGCGGGGTATTCATGAACTCCGTGCACACGCGGCTGCCTGTGTCAGCAGGTACGCGGTCTGGGACAGCCGGCCGCACTGCAGCCAGGTGGTCTGCTCCCAAGGCTGGTTCTCTGTGGCCCGGGGCAGTTCCGGAATATCCCATGGTTGGTTTCTCATCTGCACGTGGGATGTCAACGCTCCCCCCTCGGCTACCGTGGGGACCGGGGCCGAACACACTTGGGGCGCAGCCTCTCGGGGATCACGAGTGGTCACTGCCAATACCACCTGCAGAGGGGCTCCGCCCACCCCTGGGTCCCGGAGCGGTGGCGCGGGCCCACCAGATGCCTGGATCCTCCCAGGCCATCCCTAGGAGACCCTCCCTGCTTCCTGGCTGTCCCAGGAGCAAGGGGCTCCGTCTGGCCAGGCCTGGCCCCCACGCAGACTCTGACTCGGTCCCCACCCCCGGCAGCCAACATCACCATCTTCAGGCCTACGTCCTTCTTCGTCCTGGTGCACACGGGCCTCGGGCTGCAGCTGCAGGTTCAGCTGGTGCCCCTCATGCAGGTGTTCCTCAGGCTGGACCCCTCCTATCACGGACAGATGTGCGGTGAGGCTCCGCCGACGGGCCGGGAGGGGGCTGGTGCCCGGACTCAGCTCCAGGCCGCGGGCAGGACGGGAAGAGTCTGGCAGGAGGTGAAAGTTGGGAGGCGGCTGCTCCCAGGGCACAGCGGAGACTCCTGCACCGGCCGAGGGCACCCCGAATGTGATGTGTGGCCCTAGGGAGGGCACTTGGGGGGATGGAGAGCAAGCCGTGTTGCCCTTACGAGGTCAGGCTTTGCACAGCGGCTGATCCCCATCGGGGCTCACCTACGGATGGCTCTGGAACCACTCCTGGGATGGGGGTTCGGGGCTGGTCCGCCGTGTGGTGGTTTCTAGAGGAGAGCAGGAGCCAGGGAGCAAGGCCCCCCGGATGGCCAGGCTGGACGCCCTGCTAATGGCCCACCCCTGGGCCCCGGCCCCCAGGCCTGTGCGGGAACTTCAACCAGAACCAGGCCGATGACTTCCGGACCCTCAGCGGCGTGGTGGAGGGCACGGCCGCCGCCTTCGCCAACACCTGGAAGACCCAGGCCGCCTGCCCCAACGTCAAGAACAGCTTCGAGGACCCCTGCTCCCTCAGCGTGGAGAACGGTACTCCCACCCCCCCGGGGGCCCTCCGTTTACGAGGGCTGGGCTGGGAGCCAAGACCTCCCATCTCACCAGGCCCTGGGGGACCCCTGGTGTCCGGGTGTGCATGGCCTGGGGTGAAATCGGGCAGGCCAGAGTGCTCAGAGCCTGTCTTGAGGAGGAGCACCTTCCTGCCCCCTCAGCACGGTGGGCAAGCCCCAAATCCCAGCTGAGCTCTCTGGGGACCGTGGGGCCCCCCAGGGCCCGTGTGCAGGAGCGCAGGCAGCCTGAGGGGGCGGGCGAGGGGGAGGAGGTGTGTGGGTGCCGGCCAGCCAGCCTCCCCCCCGCACCCTTGTCCCAGAGAACTACGCCCAGCACTGGTGTTCCCTGCTGACCGACCCTGCCGGAGCCTTCTCGCCCTGTCACTCTGTCCTCAACCCTGCACCCTTCCACTCGGTGAGACCCCTGCTCCACCTGGAGCCGCCCCCTACCCCTTAGCCTCCCCTTGGTGGTCCCCTATCTCGAGGACCACTCACAGCACGGAGGGCTGGTTGGTCAGTCCTACCCGGGGCTGCCCGGGGCTTTTAGCACCATCACTGTCGGGGTGTTTGTGGCCACGGACCAGCTCACCAAAAACTAGAAATATTGATTCTGTTCCGGTCCTAGAAGCCTGAAGCCCCAAATCAAGCTGTGGGCAGGGCCACGCTCCCTCCAAAGGCTACGGAGAAGGTCCTTCCTGCCTCTCCCAGCTTCTCGGGGCTCCAGGTGTCCCTGGGCTTGTGACCATGTCACCCCAACCTCTGCCTCCCTGGTCACACGGCCTTGGCCCCTCCCCTGTGTCTGTGTCCAAATTTCCTCTTTAAGGACACCAGTCATGCTGGATCGGGGACCATCCCCATGACCTCGTCTTAATAACATCTGCAAAGACCCTGTTTGCAATAAGCTCATTTTCTCAGGCCCCGTGGGTTAGGGTTTCCACGTATCCTTCACAACACTTGGCTCATGGGCCACTTTCCCAGAAGCTCAAAGCCCTAAAATGCACCATCAGGAGCATCTCCAGGTGGAAAGCCCAGGCCCACCTCTGCCTGGGCAGATGGCACCCTCTTCACCCCACCTGTGTCCCCCACACGCAGCACAACCCGTGACGTACGTGGGATGCGGCCGACCCTGGCCCTGTCCTGTGGTGCTCCCTCCTGACCCTGACCATAGCCTGGTCTCACGCCTTCTTGCTGCCCCCTGACCGGGCCTCTGCAGTCGCTTAGCGTGCGGTGTGCCCCTCCTGGGGGCCGCTTTCCGCCCATCTGTGCCAAGGGGCCTCCTTGGGGTGGGCCTCCCAGTCCAGGCAGGGGTCCCAGGAAGAATCCACGGGAAGAGGAGGGGCCTTGGTGGGCTGGGGTTCCTGACGGTCCCCAATGGCCCCATCCCCAGCACTGCATGTTCGACACGTGTAACTGTCAGAAGAGCGAGGACTGTCTGTGTGCGGCCCTGTCCTCCTACGTGCACGCCTGTGCCGCCAAGGGGGTGCTGCTCAGAGGCTGGAGGGA
>NW_024412655.1:326874-335287 GCF_014898765.1 Herpailurus yagouaroundi | reverse complement strand
GTGCACGCCTGTGCCGCCAAGGGGGTGCTGCTCAGAGGCTGGAGGGATGGCGTGTGCGGTGAGTGTCCCTGAGCCACTCTGGCTGCACCGGGTGGGGGCAGGGGGGCTGGGGATCCCGGGGGCAGCCACCCCCCACCCACATGTTCTCAGCCAGAGCTTCTGGCTTCCTCGGTCGGGCCAACCGAGGACCTTGTGGTCCCACCATCCCTGGGTGTCAGAGGGGAAACTGAGTCTTGGGCTGCTTAAACACCGGTTTGGAGGGGGCCATCCAGCCACTGACTTGAGCGCTGCCCCTGCCCCCAGCCAAGTATGTGAGCAGCTGCCCCAAGTCCCAGAACTACAGCTATGTGGTGGCCGGCTGCCAGCCCACCTGCCGCGCTCTGAGCCAGGTCGACGTCACCTGCGGCATCACCTTCGTGCCTGTGGACGGCTGCATCTGCCCCTCGGGCACCTTCCTGGATGACTCGGGTGTCTGCGTGTCCGCTGAGGCCTGTCCCTGCTACTTCCGTGGCTCTGCAGTGGCCCCGGGGGAGGTGGTGCATGACGACAGCGTGGTGTGGTAAGGGGCCAGCTGGGCCCATGCCCCCCCCCCCCCACATCACTGTGCCCCATCCCAGGAGAGCGAGGGTCTCGTCACCCTGTTTCACACGCAAAGATGTCTGGGTGTCTCCCAGAGGATTTTGAAACACAAAGGTGCTCCCTGGGGAGGGAAGTTTGCCCCTCCCCCCACATCCCTTAGTCCTGCTGTGAAGAGGTAGCCCTCCCTTGGCCTCCAGAGGGTTCTGAGGGTCCAGGGCCCAGGGAGGGCGTGTGCATTGCACAGGACGGTTTTCTCTCCGCGCCGGGGGAGGGGTGCCCCCAGCCGGGCAGAGATCTGGGTGAGGTCTGTGGGGTGGTGGGTGGGCAGGGGGTCCAGAGAGGATCGTCTGTATCTCACAGCTCGTGCGTGGGTGGGAAGCTGAGTTGCCTGGGAGCAGCGGAGCACAGGAGCTCAGGTACGGCCTCTGGGCGGCACCCCGAGGGAGGGGCTTCCGCGGGCCCCGGGTGGGGGGAGGGGCCCCTCCCAGCCCAGCCCCGCCTCCTCCGCAGGGTGCGCGGCCCCCATGGTGTACCTGGACTGCCGCAACGTCTCCGCCGGCGCGCCCGGGGCCGAGTGTCTCAGGAGCTGCCACACGCTGGACGTGGACTGTGTGAGTGGCCGGGAGGGCACGGCGAGGGCGCTGCCCGAGGGCGTCCCCGGGCACAGCGGGTGACCGGCACTGACTTGTGCCGGTCCACAGTTCAGCACTCACTGCGTGTCCGGCTGCGTCTGCCCCCCGGGGCTGGTGTCGGACGGGAGCGGAGGCTGCGTGGCGGAGGAGGACTGTCCTTGTCTGCACAACGAGGCCGCCTACAAGCCCGGGGAGACCATCAGGGTCGACTGTAACACCTGGTAGGTCGGGGCTACTCCGCAGGGGGCGGGGCAGGGCCGAGGCCTGACATTGCCCCCGCCCCCCCCCGCCCCCCGCCCCCGGGAAAGCCCTGGGGTGTGCCCTTCGTCCTTGGAAGGTGCCCCAGGGGCCAGGCCTAGCCGTGGCCGGCCGGTCAGAGCCGACGCCAGGGGCTCCGGCCCCGCCGCACTCCAGGCGCCAAGGGCTTCAGAAGCCGAGAGACAGGAGTGCCGCAGGCAGGCAGGTGGCAGGCGGCGACTTCCTGAGCTCGCCGCGTCACTTAACCCCTCCGGAGAGTGGGGCGGGGCGGCCCCCGTGACCTGGCCGTCGCCTGCCCTCGCCTCGCAGCACGTGCAGGAGCCGCAGGTGGGAATGCAGCAGCAAGGCCTGCCTGGGCACCTGCGTGGCCTACGGGGACGGCCACTTCATCACCTTCGATGGCGAGCGCTACAGCTTTGAAGGAAGTTGCGAGTACACGCTGGCGCAGGTACGCCTGGCCCCCTCTCTGCCCCCGCCTACCCGGCCTCCTAGCCCCGCCCCTCGCCCCGGCCACGCCCCCACTCGTCCTCCTCGTCCCACCCTCCTCGCCCTCGCCCCTCTCGCCCCCCCCCCTCGCCCCCCCCCCCACCCCCCTCGTCCTCGTCCCGCCCTCCTCACCCTCGCCCCGCCCTCCTCGTCCCGGCCACGCCCCCTCTCGTCCTCTTCGTGCCCGCCCCCAGCCCCGCCCTCCTCATCCCCGCCCCACCCCTGCTCCCGCCCTCCTACGCCCCCCACAACCTCCTCGTCCCCGTCCCCGCCTCTCGCCCCGTCAACCTCGCCCCACCCCCGCCTCCTCATCCCGGCCCATCGCCTCGTCCTCCTCCCCCCCGCTCCCCTCCCGCCCTCTTCGTCCCGCCCCCTCGCCCGGCCTGCTCCCGCAGCCTGACCCCTCCCTGTCCCAGGACTACTGTGGGGGCAATGGCACCGGCACCACAAATGGGACTTTCCGCGTCGTCACCGAAAACGTCCCCTGTGGGACCACGGGTGTCACCTGCTCTAAGGCCATCAAGCTCTTCCTGGAGGTGAGAGCCCCCAGGAAACTTCTCCCTCCCTCTGCCCTCCAGCTGACTGACGGTCCTGGGGCAACCTGAACAAATGACCACAGCCTGGACCCGAAACCAGAGAAATTCATTCTCTTGGTTGTGACGCCAGGACTCCGCCATGCAGGTGTCCCAGGGCCGAGACCCCCCCCCCCCCCCAGCTCCTGGGCTCCACCGCCCCTCCCCCACCTGTCTGCCCCTCTCCTCTCCCACACGGACACCTGTGGTTGGACTGAGGCTCGCCCTAAGTCCCAGATGAGCTCATCCGTCGCTGACACCTGCAAAGACCCTCCTTCCAAATAAGGTCACATTCACGGGTTTCAGGGGTCAGGATGTGGACACACCTTTTTGGGGGCCTGCGTTCAGCCTACCACATCAGGGTGCCCAGTTCCAGCAGAGGGAGGTCAGAGTTCACCGGGCAGAGAGGCGCACTGCTGGCGGGGGACGTCTCCCCCACAGGGTGGTAAGAGCATGAGCAGGGTCGCCTCACTCAGAGGCCAGCGAGTTGGGGTGGCCAGTCCTGCAGACTCCCTCTGGGACCCGTGCACCCCTGCTTACCGTGGCCCTGGCTTTCTATGCGGCCTCCCAGCCCAGTCGGCTTGGCCTCTCGCCTGGTGTTTGCTGACAGTCAGGAGCCCACCAGCCCTGTGCCGAGGGCCCCTGAGTACCTGTGGCCCCCGGGCTGGCCCCTCCGTCCCGGCTGCCACCACCTCCGTGTGCCCCTCTGCAGAACTATGAGCTGATCCTGCGTGAGGGCACCCACAAGGTGGTGCAGAGGGGGCCGGGCGGAGACCTGCCGTACAAGGTCCGGTACACGGGCGTCTACCTGACTGTCGAGACCCGCAGCGGCATGGTGGTGTCCTGGGACCGAAAGACCAGCGTGTTCATCCGACTACAGCAGGGCTACAAGGTGAGAGTGGGCGGGCTGGGGACCCCCTCTGGCAGGGACAGATCTGGCCCAGAAGGGACCGTCTGGCCGCTGACAATCCACGGAGGGCTGGGGCCAGTCCACTCACAATGCCAACTTCTGAAAAGGCAGGTGTTGAGACCCAAGGGACCGACTGACAGAGTCCTGGTTAGAAAGCCATTCTCTGCTCTCTGGTCCCCCCACGCCCACCGGCCTGCTTGCCCACCTGCCCACCTGTTCATCTGGCTGCCCACCTGCCCGCCTGCCATAGGACCCACTGTGCACCCCATCCGCCTGCAGGTTCCCCGGGCACTCCCTGGGGACACCAGGCGTCAGGCAGTCACCCCTGGGCTATGCGCCGCTCCCTCGGGCTGCCCCCTGCAGCCCCAACACCCATGCTGCCTGCCCCCCCACCCCCCTCCGTGTGCAGGGCCGGGTCTGCGGGCTGTGCGGGAACTTTGACGACAATGCCGTCAATGACTTCACCACGCGGAGCCAGTCCGTGGTGGGCAACGCCCTGGAGTTTGGCAACAGCTGGAAATTCTCCCCGTCCTGCGCCGACGCCCCGGCCCCCAGGGACGCCTGCGCTGCCAACCCGCACCGCAAGTCCTGGGCCCAGAAGCAGTGCAGTGTCCTCAACAGCGCCACCTTCGCCGCCTGCCATTCTCAGGTGGGCTGTGCGAAGTGGGCGCTCCGGCCTCGGGGGCTGGAGGGTCGGGCTGCCTCCTTCCCTCCTGGTCAGGGCTGGGTCTGGCCTGGGCCTCTGAGCTTGGTCTTGATGTGGGTGCACACCAGGCGGGAGGTCCAAACGGTGTGCCCCAAGCCCTGCCCAGGGGTCCCGACCCAGAGCATCCCACAGCTTTCCTTGACCCCTCAGGCCCATTCCCCTAGAAGCGGGGTTGTGAGCCATACAGACCCCCGGTGTCACCTCCCTGTCCTACCCACATTCCCTGGCCTGCCGGGCTTCACCAGTACTGAGGACTGGAGTCGGCCTTGGAGACTCTTCCCCAAAGTCCTTCCTGTGACTTTAATGAGACCTCGAGTTCTCATCACTCACGAGCACGGTCTCACGATCCAGGACGTGACGCGCAGGCCGCTTAGGAGGAAACGGTCTGGTGGCAAACGTGTCTTGGGTTCACTCTGGGCTCTGCTGCTCAAGGGAGGAGTGTGGTTGGGGGCCCGCCCCCTCACCCCGAGGAGACAGGCCGGGTCACGACACAGCTACGGGGAGGGCTGTCTGTGGTTCAGTGTGATGTGAGCAGAGGTGAGGGGTGAGGGGCACAGAGGGGCAGGCTGGCCGGGGCGCGGGTGGAGGTGCCCAGGTGGGTGGGAGTCACGGGTCTCAGACCGCAGATGTGGGAAGCCAGGATCAGATGGTCCCTCTGCTGGGGTAGGGCTGGCGGTCCCCTGACTGGCTGCCGAGCAGACCAACCACCCTCTGCCCCAGGTCGACTCCACCAAGTATTACGAGGCCTGCGTGGGCGACACGTGTGCCTGTGACTCCGGGGGCGACTGTGAGTGTCTCTGCACGGCCGTGGCCGCCTACGCCCAGGCCTGCCGCGACGTGGGCGTGTGCGTGTCCTGGCGGACCCCGGACATCTGCCGTGAGTTCACGGGATGTGTCGTCGGGGCAGGGCGGGCCCCCACCCCAGGGAGCGACACACTGCGCGGTTAAGGCTGGTCGCCCGCGGAGGGGGGCGGCGGGTGTCGGAAAGGAACGTGAAATGGGGAGGGGTGTCACCGATGGACAGACGGGAGAATGTTCCGGAACCCAGAGGGGTCAGCCCTGCTCCCCCACCCCGCCCGCTTAGAACCTGGCCGGAGGGGAGCGTAGCGGGCAGCCGCTCCGGCCGGAGTCCCCCACCCTGGCAGGCGGCACCCCCGAGGAGCCGGGGGACCCGCGGCTGCGTCCCAGGTCACGGGCATTTGGGGCCCACGCCCCCCGAGGCCCCGTGCGGGAGGCACAGGGGAGGGACGGGGCTTGGTCGAAGGTCGGGGTGCAGGGGGAGCCCGGCCGGCCGCCGGGTGGCCCTGGAGGCCGTCGTTGCCAGGGCGGCGCCCCGCCTGGGGCCGCTGGTGGCTCGCTCTGGCCGGAGCCGGCCCGCTGAGTCGGCCCCCTCACCTGCAGCCTTGTTCTGCGACTACTACAACCGCGAGGGCCAGTGCGAGTGGCACTACCAGCCGTGCGGCGCGCCCTGCATGAGGACCTGCCGGAACCCGAGCGGCCGCTGCCTGACCGACCTGCCGGGCCTGGAAGGTGAGGGCAGGGTCGTGCGTGGGTGGCGGGCTGGCCGCCCCGGGGCCGCAGCCACCACCTGGCCACGAGGGTGAGTCTCCTGCCCGCCCCGCCCCTGCCCAGGCTGCTACCCAAAGTGCCCGCCCAGCGAGCCGTTCTTCAACGAGGACCGGATGAAGTGCGTGGCCCAGTGCGGCTGCTACGATGAGGATGGGGACTACCACGACGTGGGCGCGAGGGTCCCCACGGCAGAGAACTGCCAGAGCTGGTGAGTGGGCGGGGGAGCCGGGGCGGGGGGCCGCCGGCCCGGTGGGGCTGGCCCTCAGCTCTCTCCTCTCCCCTCCCTAGCGAATGCACGGCCGGCGGCCTCCGGTGCGCGCACAGCCTCGAAGGTAAGGGTGAGGGGTGCCACGCGGGGCTAGGGACTGGGGGCTGGGGTCTCCAGGTCAGCCCTGCGCCTACCCTGTCTGCCAGCGTGCACCTGCACCTACGAGGGCAGGACCTACCATTTCGAGGACGTCATCTACAACACGACCGACGGGCTCGGTGCCTGTTTGATCGCCATCTGTGGAAACAATGGGACCATCATTCGGAGGGCTGTGGAATGTCCCGGAACCCCGTCCACGACCCCCTTCACCTTCACCACCACCGTGACACCCCTCTCCACAACAGGTAAGCCTGGAGGACACCCTGCTGGTCCTGCCTCCCTCTCCCAAACCCCGGAGTCTGGGCAACAGTCTGGGTGGTGAGGGAACACCAAGTGGCAGGTCAGTGCAGGCGTCCTGGGCGTGAGGGACGGCCTGGGTCACCTCTCCTCCTGGGCACGGCTGGCGGGCGTGCAGAGGAGGCTGATGACGTTCCTGCCTCCCACCCACAGGCTCGGTCCCCACCTCCTCCACTGTGTGTGTGCGAGAAGTGTGCTATTGGTCCGGCTGGCATGACAGCAGCCATCCAGAGCCTGGCCTGCCAGGTGGAGACTTTGAGACGTTTGTGAACCTGAGGCAGAGGGGCCATGAGGTCTGCCCAGCCCCAGTGGCCATTGAGTGCCGGGCACAGAAATTCCCCCACGTCCCGCTGCAGCTCCTGGGCCAGAAAGTGGAGTGCGACGTGGCCCGTGGGCTGACTTGCCTCAACGGTGAGCAGAGCCACCAGCTATGCTATAACTATGAGCTGCAAGTCCTCTGCTGTGACCACGTGCCCTGTGGCACCTCCCCTGGTGCCACCACCCAGCAGCCACCCGTCAGCTCCCTGACTGGCCCCACCTTCCAGTCCACGGGGGCCCCCACCGTCCAGTCCACGGGGGCCCCCACCGTCCAGTCCATGCGGGCCCCCACCGTCCAGTCCACGGGGGCCCCCACCGTCCAGTCCACGCGGGCCCCCACCGTCCAGTCCACGCGGGCCCCCACCGTCCAGTCCACGCGGGCCCCCACCGTCCAGTCCACGGCGGCCCCCACCGTCCAGTCCACGCGGGCCCCCACCGTCCAGTCCACGCTGGCCCCCACCGTCCAGTCCACGGCGGCCCCCACCGTCCAGTCCACGGGGGCCACAACCACGACAGGGACCCGGACACTAAGCTCCTCGGCCTCGGCCACCACCGCCTGTCAGCCCCGGTGTCGGTGGACAGAGTGGTTCGATGAGGACTACCCCAAGTCCGAGGAGGCCGGGGGGGACGTTGAGTCGTATGACAAGATCAGGAGGGCAGGAGGGGCCGTGTGCGAGCATCCGGAGGACATCGAGTGCCAGGCCGAGATCTTCCCCGGCACGAGCCCCGCAGAGCTGGGCCAGCACGTGCACTGCGACCCCAGCTTCGGCCTGGTGTGCAGGAACGCGGAGCAGGCGGGCCTGTTCAAGATGTGCTACAACTACAGGATCCGTGTGCTCTGCTGCAGCCGCGACCACTGCGCAGGGCCCACCGCCACCGCCGCCACCACCGCCGGGCCGTGGACTCGGACGAGCCCTCAGGGGACCCCGTGGCACCCCTCGACGGGACCCACCCTGGCGTCAGGGACGACACCCACCCATGTGGCTCCCACCGTCACAAGAGCAGCGGGCGCAACAGGCACCGGCACCATCAGCCCACCGTCCACAGAGACGACCACGCCAACAACAAAGACGTCGCCGGGAACCCCGGGAACCGGGCCCACCACCGGCCAGGGCACGACCGGCTGTCAGCCCCAGTGCGAGTGGACAGACTGGTTTGACGTGGACTTCCCGACCTCAGGGGTGGAGGGCGGGGACATGGAGACCTTCGACAACATCAGGGCCGCCGGGGGCAAGCTGTGCCGGGAGCCCAAGGACGTACAGTGCCGGGCAGAGAGCTACCCCGAGGTCAGCATCGACCAGATCGGGCAGGTGATCAGCTGCAGCCTGCAGACAGGGCTGGTCTGTAGGAACGCGGACCAGAAGGGCCAGTTCAACATGTGCTTCAACTATAACGTCCGGGCGCTCTGCTGCCAGCCCTCCCCCCACTGCCCCACCTCCGCGGCCCCCAGCACCAGCAGCACTGCCGCTGGGGCTGTGACGTCACCGGGACCAGGGGCCTCCACCAGAGCAGTAACCCGGTCCCAGGCCTCTTCCCCCAGGAACACCCTGATGGTCACTGTCCCCACCTCCCAGACAGGTCCCTCCTCCCCCGGGACCACCCAGACCCTTCCTCCTTTGTCTGGGACCACCCAGATCCTTCCTTCTTCCCCCAGGACCACCCGGACCGCTCCTTCTTCTGGAACCACCTGGAGGGTCACTGTCCCCACCTCCCAGACAG
>NW_024412655.1:314872-326864 GCF_014898765.1 Herpailurus yagouaroundi | reverse complement strand
CCCCCCACGACCGAGGCCACCAGCTCCCCGCCGAGCACCGCCCCGGGCCCCTCCCCGGCTGCCTCCACATCCGTGCCTGTCATGGTGTGGACCTCGTCCACCTCCGTGGTCACCACCCCGAGGCCCCCAGCATCCAGCAGCACACACTTCACCACCGGCTGCCTCTGCCGGGCATACGGGCAGCTCTTCTCTCCCGGTGAGTGAGGAAGCCCCTGGTTCCTTCCAACTGTCCACCCAGGGCACTCAGACCCTGGGTCTCTGGGGCCCCTCCGTGTGCCTCCTGCGACTCAGGTGGTGCCGTCCAAGCCCCACCTTCTCCTGAGCTAAACTTGGCGTGATCCCCTTGGTGATTTTCTCCTCTACAGGGGATGTGATCTACAACAAGACGGACAGTGCGGGCTGCCACTTCTCTGCCGTCTGCAACCAGCGCTGTGACATTGACCGCTTCCAGAGCACCTGCCCCACCTCCTCACCCCCAGCAACCTCGGCCCCCCTGTCCCCCTCCTCCGCAGTTCCTCCCTGCGACCTCCTTGTCCCTCCCCGACAGGTGCGCTTCCTGCCTGTGCTTCCTTTTTTTGCTGTGTGCCTGGGGTTGGGCAACCAACTGGGGGCTGAGCCCTGCCCTGCTTGGGGCTGTGGGTGACCCCCGCTCACCCCTCCACGGGTAGTGCCGGAGGAAGGCGCCAAGGATTGGGGCTGGCCCAGGACACAGGGCCTGCCCTGGGCAACGAGGGACCCGAGGCTGTGGCAGGGCCACGGGGCAGGTCTTGTAGCCCCCAGCCAGTGAGCCCCGTACCCTCTGTCTCCCAGGTGAACGAGTCCTGGACCCTGCCGGACTGCACGGTGGCCCGGTGTGAAGGCAACAACCGCATGGTGCTTCTGGAGCGGAAGTCAGCGGCCAGTGTGAGCTGCGTGAATGGGCATCGGCCAGTCAGAGTGTGGCAGGGGAGCGAGCCGTGTGACTTCCGTTTTGAGTGCGAGTGTAAGCTGGGTGGGGCCGGGGGGTGTGCAGGGAGCCCCCCACATGGAAGGGGCTCCTGAACGGGGGGTGGGTGTGCACACGGGAGCAGCAGCCGCGCCGTCGTCCCCGGGGTTTCTGGGCGTCTTTCATGGAGCTGCCGTCTGGGAGCACTTCCGGCCTGGGCCCTGGACGCCTGGACGGCAGGTTCCGGGAGAAGTGAAGACCGCACACTGGGTCACAACACCAGGAATGCCTGAGGCTGCAGGGAGGGCCCTCCCTGCCATGTCAGCTTTGGGGGCTCCAGGCATCCCTAGGCTTGTGGCCACGGGCCTCCAGCCGTGGCTCGGCCTTCCTGTGGCCACTCCTTTCTTTACAAGGACACGTATCACTGGGCTAGAGTGACCCTGGTAATCCGGGATGGTATCCTCTAGATACTTAACGTAATTACTGACATGAAGACCCTTTCCCCAAATACGCATCCATTCTCAGGCTCTGGGGACATGTCCTTATCCTTCAGGGCCACCATCCAGCCTACTCACCCATTTTATAAAAAAGGCAGCCGAGGGGCGCCTGCGGGGCTCAGTCGGTTGAGCGTCCGACTTCGGCTCAGGTCACGATCTCGCGGTTTGTGAGTTCGAGCCCCGCGTCGGGCTCTGTGCTGAACATCTCAGAGCCTGGAGCCTGCTTCGGATTCTGTGTCTCTCCCTCTCTCTGCCCCTCCCCTGCTCAGGTTCTGTCTCTCTCTGTCAATAATAAATAAACATTAAAAAAAAAAAAAATTTAAAAAAGAGGCAGCCAAGGCCCAGGGCAGTTGAGTGGCTCCCCCAGGTGGCACTTTTGGGGTGAGGGGACTGCCCATGTCCCGCAGGCTTGTGCAGCGGCTGGGGTAACTCTCACTACAACACCTTTGACGGCACCTCCTACTCCTTCGTGGACAACTGCACCCACGTGCTCATGCGGGAGATCCGCCCGCGCCACGGGAACCTCAGCATCTACATGCACAACTACTACTGTGGGGCCACCTCAGCCACTGCCCAGTGTCCCCGCGCCCTCAGCACCCGCTATAAGTCCACGGAGGTCATCCTCACCACCAGCACCGGCGCCAACGGGCAGGAGGAGCCCCTGGTGAGTGGCCCTGCCCTGCATCACCGGGGAAGGCCTGCAGGCCTGGAGGTCAGCCCCCGGAGGGGCCTCTGGAAGGGCAAAGGGCGTGCCATGACGCCCCGGGGGCCCGAACGCAGCCAGCTGGGACTCCCCCAAGGACTTGGGGCCCCAGCACCCGGGAGGGAGAGCCTCCAAGGCAGGCCCTGCCGCCCCACCACCCGATCATGGATCCCCCACCCCCACCCCCACCCCCTGATATGTCCTCAGATATTGTTTGACCGCAAGCAAGTGAGCCCGGGCTTTGCAAAGAACGGCGTGAGTGTGTCCGTGACAGGCACCACCACGATGGGCATCGACATTCCTGCCCTCAATGTCAGCATCAGCTTCGACGGGCACGTCTTCCAGGTCCGGCTGCCCTACACCCACTTCAGCCACAACACGGAGGGCCAGTGCGGTGAGTGGGGGCCACAGCCGCCTCAGCGCAGGTGGGGGGAGGGGCAAGGGCAAGACCGTGACCCTGCTGCCCCACCCCCCCAGGCACCTGCACCAACAGCCAGACAGACGACTGCCGCCAGCCAGACGGCACCACCGCCCCCACCTGCCAAGACATGGCCCCTACCTGGCTGGTCAGGGAGAGCGGCAGGGAGGACTGCGGGGCACCCACCCCCCAGCCCCCGGTACCCGCCACGCCCACCTCCTCCCCATGCCCCCCGGCACCTCTCTGCGAGCTGTTGCTGAGCCCGTGAGTCTCTCCTCTGGGTTTGGTGGTCCTGGGACAGTGACCTGCCCTCTGCCCTGGCCTCTGACCGCCCCTGCCCACAGGGTCTTCGCAGAGTGCCACGGCCTCATCCCGCCGGGCCCGTTCTTCAGTTCCTGCATCAGTGATGGCTGCCAAGCCGACCGCCAGGCGCCCTGCAAGAGCCTGGAGGCCTACGCAGCACTCTGCCGTGCCCAGGGCGTGTGCAGCAGCTGGCGCGACGCCACCGGCGGGCTGTGCAGTGAGTCGGGGCGGCCCCTGGGGGCTCTGGCCTCCTTGGCCCACCTGACACCTGTCTCTGTCCCCAGACTTCACCTGTCCGTCCGGCAAGGTGTACCAGCCGTGTGGCCCCGCACAGCCCGTGTCCTGCGGCTCCAGGTAAAGCCTGCCTGCGAGGTCCGGGGGCACCAAAGGGCCTGGGGCTCCCTTCCCCCCACCCCGATCTCTGAGCCTTCGCTCCCGAGTGGCCCCGGGCAGCTGGCCAACCCCAGCAGCCCGCCCTGCCCTCGGCCCTCACCCCTAGGACTGCACTCGTGTGGATCGAGGGTCCTAGGAATGCCCTCCTGTCCTTGCAGGCGCCAGAGCGAGGTGGGCAAGGGGCTGGCGGAAGGCTGCTTCTGCCCGGATGGACACACCCTCTTCAACACGCACACAAACGTCTGCGTGCGCGAGTGCGGTAAGCACCCGCCTCGGCTGCCCTGACCTGAGCTACAGGGCTGCAGGGGGAGCTCTGGGGTGGGAAGACGCCAGTCCAGGACCGTCCCTCCTGGGTGCTCACTCCACAGAGGGCGCAGTATGGCCGCGACGCCGAGTTCCCCAGGGAATCGTGTCCCCCAGCGGGAAGAAGAGGCCTCTGCTGGGGGTGGGGGCAGCCAGGCCCGCAAAGACATGTCCCGGGGCCTGTGGTCTCTGCCCACTGGGTCTGGAACCCAGCACCCCCAGTGATCTTCCCCTCCCTTCTCCCCTTTGCAGGCTGTGTGGGACCAGACGGGTTTCCCAAATCTGTGAGTATTCTGCCCCCCAGCTACCTGCCCCCTCGCCTGAGCAATGGGACGGAAAGCCGCATCTCAGGGCACCCTGCTCTGCCCGGGCAGCCCTGTGGGGGGCTGGCGTGGGGTGCCCCGGTGTGCGACACATCCCTGTCACCCGGGCTGCCGCAGAGACGGCAGCTTGAGCGGGAGGCCAAAGGCTGGCACGACCACACTGAGGGCTGCAGCCCAAGAGCCAGGGCACCGTCTGGGAGTCTCCAGGGGCCCTGACTGGTCTCTTCCAGCCCGGGGAGCGGTGGGTCAGCAACTGCCAGGACTGCGTGTGTCACGAGGGCTCCCTGTCGGTGCGGTGCACGCCCGTGCTGTGCGAAGCCCGGGACCGGCCCCCGCAGTGCAGCCGGGCGGGCCTGGTGACTGTGACCAGGCCTGTGGCTGACAAGCCGTGCTGCCTGGAGACGCTGTGCGGTGAGCCCCGTGCCCCCATTGGCCACAGGGTGAGGAGGGCCGAGGAGGGGGCCAGTCGGTGGGCCAGTCGGTGGGCCTCTTGGTGCTTCATTTTTCTACCTAAAATGAGGCTGGTGGCTTCTGGTGTGGCTGGGTACAGCGAGGGGATCCAGCAGGAACCCAGAAGATTCAACCCCCAGGAAAAAAATACGACTGTCGCAAGAAACTCCCCTAGACTGTGAGCTGGCACAGCCAGAAAAGGGGAGCTGCAGGGGTGCCCCTGACAGCGCCCCGACTCTCCCACAGTCTGCAACACGACCACCTGCCCCCAGAGCCCACCCAGATGTGTGCCGGGAGAGGAGCTGGTGGCCACCCAGGAGGAGGGCGACTGCTGCCCCACCTTCAGCTGCCGTGAGCTGTGCTGGGGATTCTCTGGGGTGGGGCTCGGGCGGCGGAGGGTGAGCGCTTTCCCCCCTAGCACCTGGGCAGGTGCTCAGCCCTCCCTTTCCTTCCAGGACCTAAGCTGTGCACCTACAATGGCACCGCCTATGGGGTAAGGGCTCTGCTGAGCCAGGGGGCAGTGGGTGGGGCCCTGGGCTCCGCACCTCGGCTAGGGGACCTCCACCCCTCGTCTGGACAGGCCCAGCCCTGCCTGCAGCCTCCTGCTTGAGAGCAGATAAGCACGGGGCTCTGGGTCCTGTAGAGCCTGGTGGAGACATGAAGGAGGGGGACACAGGCGCGGCACTGTCTGCCGAGGGCCTGGGAGGGCCACGGGCTGAATGCCTGCCTCTGAGAGCTTAGGTTCAGGGTCTCCCAGGAGCCTCCTCACAGCAAGAGGGCTGGGGTAGGACCGTGCCCTCCCAGCCCCCTCCAGCCTGCCTGCCTTCCCTGCCTCTGCCCCGGTCTATGCTCAGCCAGGGGGTACATGCAGAATTCTATGTGAAGAACAAAGAAACCACTTTCTGTAGGCCTTCCCTTCCTGCCGCCCAGCCAGCAGCAAGGAAGGGTCTTGGCCCCGGGCCTGTGCCCCTACCAGTGCCCTCAGTGTTGCCTCCCCTCACGCCAACCACTGCAGATCGGTGCAACCTTCCCAGCGGTCACTCCCTGCCACACATGCACCTGCCTGTCCGCGGACACCCAGCACCCAACGGTGCAGTGTGAGGAGGACAACCGCAGCACCACCTGCCCCCAGGTACACCCTCCTGGGCAGACGCCGGTAGTGCCTGCCTGGTGGCAGCCCTGGGCAGGTTGCTGAGGAGGTCGCTGGGCCCTTCGGGTATGGGTGGGGTTCAGGAGGGCTGGGGAGGGGGCCTGGGGGTGAGGATGTAACCACCCCTGTCCCTCAGGGCTTCCGGTACCAGAAGGTGGACGGACAGTGCTGTGGGGAGTGCGTGCAGACAGCGTGTCTCACGCCGGACGGCCGGCTGGTCCAGGTAAGAGGGGGTTCGGTCTCCGCCTCCCCCCCCCCCCCCCCCCCGCCAGGGGGGACTTCCCTTCAGCCCTTCCCAGCCCACCAGATAATTCATTCCCCGGTGGGCCTCCACCCTCCCCATCGCCTTTCTGCAGCCCAACGAGACCTGGGTCAGCAGCCTCGTGGACAACTGCACGGAGTACCGCTGCGACGCCAAGAACGGGCTCCACATGCTCACCGCGAGGCCGCTGCCCTGCCCGGACCCGTCCAGCTGCAAGGTGTGTGTCCCGGGGCCGCCCGCGTCCTGGAGATCCCTCCCAAGGGCCCCGCCCACGCCCGTCCCCGGAGGCCACGCCCCACCAGGGCCACGCCCACCCGATTCCCCACTCCCCACCTAGGAGGCCACGCCCCACCCCTGGGAAGCCCGCCCACGCTCGGCCCCATTGACCCCGCCCGCGCTCCTACTCCTGGGAGTTCCTGCCCAGCCCCCAGCCCCCTCCACCCCCGCTCTGTCTCCCCCACCCCTGCAGGGCATCCTCAGGAAAACTGGCTGCTGCTACTCCTGTGAGGAAGTGGGTAAGCTGAGGCCCGCCTACCTGCCCTCACCCTCCAGCCCCTCCCAGTCTCTGTGCACTGATTTCTGCCCCAAGCTGCCTCTAGCCCCAGGACCCCACCCCGAGCGAGCTCGGGGCTCCCGAGGGTGGGAGGAGCGGCCCAGGTCAGGGGAGAGCCCTTCCCGCACCTCCACCGCCCTTCCTCCCTCCGCCCAGACTCCTGCCAAGTCCGGGTCAACAGGACGGTCCTGAAACACCAGGGCTGCGCCACCCAGGCCCCGGTCAACGTCACCTTCTGCGAGGGCTCGTGCCCAGGAGTGTCCAAGTGAGCGAGGCCGGCGCCCCTCCCAAGGGCCCCCTCCCCGCCCCAGACCGCCCTGGCTTCTGCCAGGTGGAGCAAGTAGGCCGGGAGAGCAGAAGGAAGGATGTGACGTTGGCTCAAGACCCTGGGGTGGGGGGTGGGGGGGTGGTTCCTGGAGGGAGGAGGGTCTTGTCCCTATCAGCTAGTTTGATGAGCTGGTTCCAAGAAGGGAGGGGGCCTGACCAGAGAAGGTCAGAGCTCGGTGACCCTGAGCGCTGTCAGAGAAGCCCCCGGTGCTCCGAGGACAAGCTCAGGGCTGCCCGTGAGTGGGCGGGAGCCATCCTCTCCAGGCCCCGGAGAAAGCAAGAGCTGGGTGGCTGGGGCTGGACAAGGCGGGTCCTGAGGGTGGCCACTCAAATCTGCAGGTTCTCCATGGAGGCCCAGGCCATGCAGCGTCAGTGCACCTGCTGCCAGGAGACAAGGGTTCACGACGAGGTGGTGACCATGCAGTGTCCCGATGGGACAGCGGTCCAGCACACCTACACCCACGTGGACGAGTGCAGCTGTGCTGCGTCCTGCGTCCCTGCTCCCGAGGCTCCCGAGGACAGCACCCCCATCTTCTCGATCTAGGGGTCCACCACTGGCTGTTGCCATTCTGACCCCATCCCACAAGCTCCCTCCCTCCCCCTCCGGAGCCAGAACACTCACTACCCAACCGCGGACAGCCGGGCCAGCCTGCTGCGGGAGTCCGAGCACACCCTCCACCCGTGCCCTCGCGACACCTGCGCCCTGGAGGTGGTGGCGCCATGACGGCCTGCCTGAGGGGGGCTCCAGGAGGGGGCCCTGCCCTCGGAGCCCCTTCAGCACGTCTTGGCCGCCTGCCTGGCCATCAGGGCCGACCCCTCATTTGAGACACAGGCGCCTGCTCCGTCCGGACTCGCCCCCTTCTTGGTGTCAGAGGTGTGCCCCGTAGCAAAGCGCGCATCAGCTGCCATGCTGCTCCCCGCACTGTGGGCCTGAGTGCCCCCCTCCTGCCCCCCGCTGCTCCTCAAAGCCCTGGGGAACAGATTCCTGCTGGCCACCTCCTGCGGCAGAATTCGGGCTGAGGCCCGTCCAGGCAAGGCCAGGCCGGCAGCCTCCAGGGAGCGGTGCCAGGCAGGCCCATGTCTGGACCCAGGCGTGGGGTTACCGTGGCCGACAGGAGGGCCCCGGGCAGGGGTGGGGGGCGTCGGAGCTCCCGCTGCTCCCCCCCCCCCCCCCCCGATCTTGCAAATAAACGCTGAGCATTGTGTACACGTCTTGGCCCTGGAGTCTTTTCCGCCAACTGAGTGCCCCCCTCCGTGTGTCTGTGGGCCAGGCAGGGCCCCTCCGGCTGTATAGCACCCCCAGGGCTCATGCCGGACCCGCTGGGAGGGACAGGTGGGTGAGGGGCAAGGAGGCCCCTCGGGGTCAGTCTTGGGCTGTGGGGAATTGGCTGGGGCCAGGCGTGAGTCGTCATTTCGAACACACGGGATTTATAAGGAGACTGTTTCACTGGTGTCGGAAGACTGGAAAACCCGCTGGCAGCGTGGACGCAGCCCAGGGCCGTGTCAGCGCAGGCAGTAGCTGCCTCGTGGGCTGGGTGCACACGGAAGAGGGGTGCTCCGTGCTGCCCAGACCCCAAGGCAGCTGCTGGTTGCTGCAGGGCCTGGCCCGGGCCCGGGTCTCACTCGGTGTGTTTTCTTCAAGGCACCTGCCCCACCTCGACTTGCTCTGCGAGGGCCCTTCTTTTTTCATCTCGCCAGGGAGGCGGGGGCGGGGGGCAGGGATCTCTGCCTTCTTTTCTGCCCAGAGAGCGCCACGTGCACATGGTGGGTGTGGGAAGGATGGGGGAGCCGGTGGGGGCGCAGACAGGAGACGTGCTAACCAGACACAGACGGCGCCCCGCTTACCTGGGCCACAAGGATGAGAAAGACCCCCCAGTGGGCAGAGCTGGTTTCAGGGGGCACTGCCACCTGGGGAGGCAAAGGACGCTGCCGGTGGGGGCCGAGTGGGAGGGTCTCTCCCCCTCCCTGAGCCACATGACCTGCCTCTGCACTCAGTGTGGCTCCCCTACCCCCACCCCCCACCCCCCACGCCAGGGGAAGGTGGGGCTGGGGGCCCAGGGAGAAGGGCCTGGGCTCTCTTAAGGCCACTGCTGTCCTTTCCTACGATCTCAAGAGGTCCATCCAGGGCAGGTCACCCTGGGCCCTGGCCGGCCGGAGACGGCTGGTGCAGCAAATGAGGCCTGCTGCCCACTCTTGGGACCAACTTCTGAAAGCTTACCCTGAACTTCTGGTCTGATTTCCTGAGTCTCTGTTAACCCCCGTGCAAAACAACAGCATTCCTTAAACGCCTGTCATTCCCACGGTACACTCTCTTCCTTAAATAGATGTACTTCTTACCTAATTTAAACATGTTCCTAAGGGACCGGGAACATGAGCATCTCTTGCCGTGGACAAGAGCTCGTGTCCATGAAGTGCAGCTCCTGCGGGGTGGCACCCGATGAGCGCGAGCCATTATTTCTCCCGCTTTACAGGTGGGGACACTGAGGCAATGGAAACAATGGAAACGCTCGCTTCAGTAAGGGTGAAAGCCAGGCTCCGTCCAGGAGATCTGACTCCAGAGTCCACACCGTCAGCCACAGGGCTCCACCGTGGCCCTGGAGGAGGTAGCTATAAAAACCAACACAGCGCATAAAGACAAAACACTGCTGCTTAAACTTTAAATATTTTTGAAAAGGGATTTCTGGTTTCCAGATGGAAAAGTGGGCACGTCTTCCCCCACAGACAGAAAAACCACGACAGAGATAGAAAGACATTTTAAAATAGAAGAGCTGAAAACAAGAAAGTGAAACCGACAGACGTCCTGGACAAAAGGTTTTGGGGGACGCACCGGTGGTGAGAGGGGGCCATGGCCACAGGGCAGTACTTGGACAGACATGTGATGACAATGACCTTTCCGAACTGAAGGCACTCAGGGGGTGCCGGGAACGGGACAGGAGAGGCCAGGTGGTGAGGTCTGAGGGTCCCGAGGCAAAGAGAAAAGCTCAGAGCTGCCGGAAGGACAAGACCGCGTGCTCGCCCCCCAGGGAGACCGGGACCAGCACCGGGAACAGCACGACGGAAACTGCCTTTGAACGCTGGACTCCACACGCGAGTAAACTCTCATTTAAAAGCGATAATGAGGGGCGCCTGGGTGGCGCAGTCGGTTAAGCGTCCAACTTCAATCAGGTCACGATCTCACGGTCCGTGAGTTCGAGCCCCGCGTCGGGCTCTGGGCTGATGGCTCAGAGCCTGGAGCCTGTTTCCGATTCTGTGTCTCCCTCTCTCTCTGCCCCTCGCCCGTTCATGCTCTGTCTCTCTCTGTCCCAAAAATAAATAAACGTTGAAAAAAAATTTAAAAAAAAAAAAAAAAAATAAATAAATAAAAGCGATCATGAAAACACGGCATTTTCAACAAGCCGGGACCCAGAAGGCTGGCATCTCACCAGGCCCCATGTGGGACCTAACCAACAGGCAGAGAAACCACACCACACCGTCGCCTCTCAGAAACCCACACACAGGACGCACGAGTTCACAATTTTAATGCGTCAAAGTCGCCAGTATCTTTTTTCAGGCTGGTGCTTCTTGGCCCTATTTCACGCAACTTTCCCTGCCTTGGGATCAGAAATATGGTCTCCTGGATTATTTTCTAGAAGCGTGACAATTTTGCCTCCCACCTAAAAAATTTTTTAAGCTGGGATGAAATATACATAACATGAAATTTACCATCTTAACCATTTTTGAGTACACAGTTGGGTGGTATGAAATACACTCGCCCGTCCCTCATCCCCACCATCCATCCCCACGATCCTTTTAACCTTGTAGGAACCGAGAGACCCTATACCCAGGAGGCAGTAGCTCTCCACTGGCCCTGCCCCTCGCCCCAGGCAACCGCCGTCTACCCTCTGTCTCTACGGCTTCCGCAACACCAGGTAACTCACACGGGTAGAATCCCACAGTACTTGCCTTCTCGCGACTGGCTTATTCACCGAGTGTCCGTCCTGCAGTTTCAGCCATGATGTCGCAGGTGTCAGCGTCTCCCTTCTATGACTGAGCACATTCCGCTGTGTGTACATATCAGATTTTGTTTATCCGTGGCCGCGTGGGTGGCTTCCACGTTTTAGCTGCTGTGGAGAATGCGGCTGGGACATGGGTGTGTCCTCAGGACCCTGCTTTCACCTCCTTTGGGCTACACTCAGAGGTCAGATTGTTGGATCGTGTGGCAGCTCTAATTTCAATTTTCTCAGGGACTGCCATACTGTTTTCCACGGCGACTGAGCGAATTTATGTTCCCAGTAAGGTACGAGGTGTGGAGGTGCCGATTTTTCCACATCACCTTGCTTGCTACTGTCACTAAATCCTAGCCGTCCTGGTGGATATGAACCAGTATCTCACGGTGGTTTTAATTTCGTTTTCCTGACAACTGGTGATGTGGAGCATCTTTGCGTGTGTTTGTTGGCTACCTGTATGTCATCTTTGGAGAAATGTTTATTCCTTTGCCCCCTTGTTTTTAATTGGATCGCTAGGACTTTTTTGTTGTTGACTTCAAGAAATTCTCTGTATTTTCTGGATTTTAATCCTTTGTCAGGTGTATCGTTTGCATATATGTTCACCCATTATGTGCACTGACTTTTACTCTGTGGATAGTGTCTTTGGGTGCACAAAATTAAAAAAAAATTTTTTTTTAATGTTTATTTCTGAGACAGAGAGAGACAGAGCATGAGTGGGGGAGGGGCAGAGAGAGAGGAGGACACAGAATCCGAAGCAGGCTCCACGCTCTGAGCTGTCAGCACAGAGCCCGACGCGGGGCTCAAACTCACAAACTGCGAGATCACGACCTGAGCCGAAGTCGGTCGCTCAACCGACTGAGCCACCCAGGCGCCCCTTTAGTGTTTATTTTTGAAGGGGAGAGAGAGACAGAGAGACAGAGCATGAGCAGGGAAGGGGCAGAGAGAGAGGGAGGCACAATACAGAATCCAAAGCAGGCTCCAGGCTCTGAGCTGTCAGCACAGAGCCTGATGCGGGGCTCAAACTCACGGACCGGGAGATCATGACCTGAGCTGAAGTCGGACGCTCAACCGACTGAGCCACCCAGGCGCCCCATGGATGCACAAAATTTTTAAATTTTTATGAAGTACTATTTGGTTATTTTTTTCTTTTGTTACCTATGGTTTTGGTGTCATATCCAAGAATAAATTGCAAATCCAGCAGGAAGAGAGGTGCTAGCCCATGGGGGGGGGGGGGGAGGATATTTTTCTCCTCCACTGACAACAGCCCAGCCAATGAGAGTCAGAGCTCTACCAATGAGACAATCACAGCCCAGCCTATGAGAGACGGTCACAGCCCAGCCAATGAGAGATGGTCACAGCCCAGCCAATGAGAGTCAGAGCTCAACCAATGAGACAATCA
>NW_024412655.1:267114-314862 GCF_014898765.1 Herpailurus yagouaroundi | reverse complement strand
GAAGACAATCACAGCCCAGCCAATGAGAGTCAGAGCTCAACCAATGAAACAATCACAGCCCAGCCAATGAGACAATCACAGCCCAGCCAATGAGAGACAGTCACAGCCCAGCCAATGAGAGACTGTCACTGCCCAGCCAAGGAGAAGCCCCCGTGAAAAGCGTCCTTTTCCCCTGTTCTGGGGACTTGCCTATGGTTTGTTGTGCTGTAGCTTTTTTTTTCCAGGATTACAGGTCTCTGCTAGTCCCAAATAAATCCATTTTTGCTGGTAAACTAACTGGCAGTTTATATATATATATATATATATATATATATATATATATATATACACACACACACACACACATACATATATGTACACACATATATACATACGTATATACATACATATATATATGTGTATATGTATATGTAGTTTACTTATTTGAGACAGAGACAGAACATGAGGCAGGGAGGTCAGAAAGGGAGGGAGAGAGGGAGAATCCCAAGTAGGCCCCGCACTGTCAGCACAGAGGCCCACACGGGGCTTATCTCACAAACTGAGATCATGACCTGAGCCGAGATCAAGAGTCTGACGCTTAACCGACTGAGCCACCAGGTGCCCCTGGCAGTTTTATGTTTTAGGACTTTTATTAGGTTGGGTAGTTTCCACGTGTTTCTGGCTTGTGGAAGGTCTTTATCATGAAAGGGCATTGAATTGTGCCAAATGTTTCTTCTGCATCAGTTGAGACGATGATGTGTTTCCCCCGCTTTATTCTGCCGATGTGGTGCATCACACTGATGTGTGTGTGTGGAACTATCCTTGCATCCCATGAATCAACCTCACGTGGTCATGGCGTATGATTGTCTAACAACTTCTGAGTCAGTTTGCTAGTATTTTGTTGGGCGTTTCTGCACCATTGCTCATGTGGCTACTGGTCTGGGGCTCTCTTTCCGTACAGTGTCTTTGTCTGGCTTTGGTGTCAGGGCAATGCAGCGTCAGAGAACAAGCTAGGATGTATTTCCTCCTCTTCATAGGTTTCTTGAAAAAGTTTAAAAAAAACCTTTTTTTTCTTTTTTAACATTTATTCACTTTTGAGAGACGGAGAGAGACAGAGCATGAGCAGGGAAGGGACAGAGAGAGAGGGAGGCACAGAATCCGAAGCAGGCTCCAGGCTCCGAGCTGTCAGCACAAACCCCAACGTGGGGCTTGAACTCACGAAACGTGAGATCGTGACCTGAGCCGAAGTCTGACGCTCACCTGACGGAGCCACCCAGGCACCCCAGTTTTTTGGAAAACTTTAGGAAGGACTGGGGTTAGTTCTCCAAATGTTTGGTAGAATTCACCAGTGAAGCCATCAGGTCCATGGCTTCTCTTGGGAGAGTTTTGATCACCGGTTCAATCTCCTCACTACTTCTAGATCTATTAGGATTTCCCATTTCCTCCTGATTAATCTTGGTAGCTTTTTTTTTTTTAAGGTTTTTACTTAAATTCCAGTTAGTTAGCATAGAGTTAACTAAAAACATAGCGATGGGGTCTCGGTAGGTTCTGTGTTTCTAGAAATTTGCCCATTTCCTCTTAGTTATCCATTTTTTTTTTTTTTTTGGGCATGTAATTGTTCATAGTACTCTCTTATAACCATTGTTATTTCTGTAGAATCGGCAGTAACGTCCCTCTTTCAATATGATTTTCGTATTTGTGTCTTCCCTCTTTTTCTTAGTCCACAAAACTAAAGGTTTGCCGAATTTGTCGATCTTTACAAAGAACCAAGTTTTGGTCTTGATTTTTTTCCTACTGTTTCTCTGTTTTGTTAAGCCCGGCTCTCATCTTCATGATTTTTTCCCCTTCTGCTAGCTCAGGCTACTTACTTCTCCCTTTTCTGGTTCCTTATGCTGTAAAGTTGGATGGCTGATTTGTCTTTCTTTAAAAAAAAATTTTTTTTAATGTTTATTTATTTTTGAGACAGAGAGACAGAAGATGAACCGGGGAGGGGCAGAGAGAGAGGGAGACACAGAATCCGAAGCAGGCTCCAGGTTCTGAGCTGTCAGCACAGGGCCCAACGTGGGGCTCGAACCCACGAACCATGAGATCGTGCCCTGAGCTGAAGTCGGACGCGCAACCCACTGAGCCGCCCAGGCCCCCATCTCCTCCTGCTTTCAAATTCCTTGTCTTTGGGTCTGGAAGTTTGATCACAACGTCCTTGGTGTTTGTTGAGCTTCCCGGAAGCTTATATTCATGTCAAATTTGGGAGGCTCCCAGGCGTTACTTCTCCGAATATTCTCTTTGCCCTTTCTCTCTCTCTTTGCCTTCTGGGACTCCCACAGCGGTGTGTTGGTCTGCTTGCTGGTGTCCCGCGGATCCCTTAGGCTCTGTTCACTTTGATCTTTTTTCTTTCTCTTCCTTGGACTTCACCATTTTCTTTGTCCTATCTTCAAGTTCACTATTTTTTTCTTCTGCCTGCACAATTTTGTCTTGGACCCCCTCTAGTGAATTTTTCATTTCAGTTATTGTGCCTTTTACCTCCAGAATTTGTTTGGTTTCTTTTTAGGTTTGTATTTGTATTTGTATTTGCATTCTGTTCACACACGGTTTTCTTGACTTTCTCCACAACTTCTGTCAGTTGTTTTAAAGTCTTCATCTAGTGTATCTGCTATTGGGTCTTTTCAGAGAGAGTTTCATTGATTTATTCTTCCTTTTTTTTTTTTTTAATTTTTTTTTCAACGTTTATTTATTTTTGGGGGGACAGAGAGAGACAGAGTATGAATGGAGGAGGGGCAGAGAGAGAGGGAGACACAGAATCGGAAACAGGCTCCAGGCTCTGAGCCATCAGCCCAGAGCCTGACGCGGGGCTCAAACTCCCGGACCGCGAGATCGTGACCTGGCTGAAGTCGGACGCTTAACCGACTGCGCCACCCAGGCGCCCCTATTCTTCCTTTTTATAAACCATACTTTCTGCTTTCTTTGTATGCATTATGATTTTTTTATTGAACACTGGACATGTGAACTGAAGAATGTGGTAACCCTGGAAGTCAAATTCTCCCCCTTCCCCAGGTTGGCGGTTTGTGTTGCTTTTATGTTATTTTTAAAATTATTGTTATACACTGTCCTGTGCCAAGGATCAGACCAATCTGTAAATGTAATGTCTGCTCAGGTCTTTTCCTAGCCTTTTCCTGGGCATCCCAGGTCATGTTCTAATTTTCCCCTTATTTGCAGTTGTTTTGAATGTCTCAGTCTTTAGTGTCTGGTTCCCAGAAAGGGAAAACGAGAAGAATGAAGAGGGGAAGGGCACCAGCCCTTTAAATCCTTGGGAAGTCACTTTAGCTGACGGGGGAGGAGGCTGTGACAATGGCGGTGGGGGGGGGGGGCTGAGGGGGAACGACAGCAGTGGCTCCCTGGCCGTCTGCACCTCTGTGGTCAGAAGCAGCAAACAGCCGTCAGAGCACAGATCCCCAGGATTTGGAGGGCAGGGTCCTTCTTGGCCACCCTGGCTCCCGCAGGTCCTATATACAGGCTGTTTCCAGAACACGTGCGTGCGTGACCGCCTGCCTGGGGCCGGGGGTCAGGTGGGTAGCTGCTGTTGTCCTAACATTGGCTGAAATGGACTGCGACGTGCTTTCTAGGAATTCCCCTGAATGTTGCAGGCCTTCAACACGCTCCAGGGTTCAAAACGGCCCCATGGGACGGGTTCTGCCTGTGCAGATGTTGTCCGGGTAGGGAGGCGGGCTCTCCCTTCACAGGGCCTCTCTGCCATCTTTCCAGAATCTTCCTGCCTTTGCGCGTTGAATTATGCTCCGAGTCCCCCCAGAATTGACTGAACGTGGCCCAGAGCAGGGGCCTAATTCCTCTCATCTCGCGTCTGGCTAACTGTGCCAGCACAAGGTACGAGAAGCCCCTCTGTGCCTTGCCGTGCTGTCACCTGCGCTCCGGTCTCTGTTCCGTCCCACTGGACCCTCCGTCTGTCATCTGAGTACAGACAACTGTCCTTACTGTCTTCACACCCTGTTGTTTCTTTTACAAGAACGCCTTGACTCTCCTTAGCCGTTGGGACTCCCACGTGCTTAGGATCAACCTCCCAAGTTTCACCACCACCAAGAGGCGGGACTTGTGGGCGGGGGATCAGGCTGAGGTAAGTTACCTCGAGGGAAACTATCACCTTCACATACTATTTCAGTCCATGAACACAGCACGCCCCTCCGTTTATTGTGGCTCCCACCCTCCAACCCCACGGTGCTGCCTGAAATACTCACTTGCTGGAAGCATCTCTCTGCGGTCCCCCTTTCCACTGTCCTATTTTCAAAAACTTCAGAGAGAACTTTTAAACATATGCTATTAGCATCTCGGGGCTGTTTTCAGGGGGATGGTCCCAACAAACCTCACTGGCTGTGTTCCTGGAAGGAGGTGTTCCCTCTCAGCGAGGGCTAGCGGCCTCAGAGGGAGTCTTTCCCCTTCCCACGGGGGCCGCTGTGGCCTCATTGCAGAGCCTGCCCGTGAGCCAGCGGGGACGCTCCCGTGGAGGTCTGCGTCTGCTCACTGAGGGTGGCCGGGCCACACTGGCCATCCCCGGCTCAGAGCTGACTCCTCGAAGGGCTCTCCCGCGAGAGGCCGGCACCGGCACTGCGTCCCCACGGACAGGGGTGACGGCTCCGCCGGGTGGTGGAAGGGCACCTCCCCCTCACCGCCACCCTGAGGCCGCGCATCGGTTGCACGCTCTGCCTGGGCGAGCCGCTCTCCGCCCTGCCCCGTTTCTCCCTGCGAGGTCAAGGGGAAGAATGTCTCCATAATCTGGGTCACCGAGGGATGAGGGCTGGGTCCCGCTCCTCCCAGACTGTGCCCACGGAGGCCCCGTGACCGCTGGGTGCTGCCTCCACCCCTGGACACTCTGCCCTCATCTCGATCCAAGTCCCCCGTCCAGCCCCAATGCAGGGCCTACTGTGCCTCCCTCCCCGCCTGAGGGGTCCCGATGCCTCAGTCATCTCCTGGCACCGTCACCACTTGCCCGGCACCGTGATCCCACCTGGATCCCAGGCTGGCTTCTGCAACCCGGCTGAGGCCTGCGTGTCACTGTCGAGGGAACCCAGCTCTACCCCCGAAGGCGTCCCGTGTGGCTCACAAGGGGCACGGGGGCAGGACAGGTTGTAGCCTTTTCTAGAACCCCGCCGGTGTGTGTTCCACTCTGACGACTCTCCCCAAGCCCGATCCTGTGAGGGGCTCTGGCAGGCGCCCACAAGAGCTGAGTGACCCCTGTGCCACAGCAACTTTCCTCAGAGTCTGGGTAACCTGGGGGTCACGTCCTCGTTCTCCCTGACCGTCCAGCTCGTCTGGGGCCTGCGGTCGGGAACCGCGGAAGCGTGGGGCGTGGAGTTTCGAGGTGGGTCAGCTTTGAGGGCAGAGCGCCACCCAGCCCAGGGCCCAGGCCTCACCCTCCTCCCCTGTGCCCCTCAGTCCAGGCCGCACGCACCCCGCCCTGCCTGCACAGGCGTGAATGCCACACGCCGTGTTCATCCCACCCACATGAACCCGGCAGAGTTAGCGACTCATCGTAAGGTCTGTACGTTTTCACTTTCCCTTCACACGTGAGGTCTTCTGCTTTAACTCTGCTGATGCCCGCGGTTAACAGGCATCGGACGTTACAGCTTAGTAGGAAGACGGTTTGGGCTCCACCAGGGTGAGCGTCTTCCAGGAGCCGACCGCCTCGTGCCACCACACACACACACACACACACACACACACGTGCGCGCGCGCGCTCCCGGCCACGCTGTGTGCTCGCGTCCCGGGTCGGGTCTGCTCCACGGCCGCCAGCGGAAACGTGGGGCCAGTGCCTTCTCCTGGGGGCTCTGCCGTGTGGTGCTCCCAGGTCTCCCCCTCCCCGCCCCCCGCCGAGAGCTCCAAGCCTCCCCTAAAACCAGCTGCGGCTTTCCTCCCACAGAGACTGCTCTTCAGAAACGAACCGTTCAACAGGTGTTTGGGGATTATTTTCAAAAGCAAAAATCGAAGAGATCATGCTAACAATAAGCTCTCAGCACCCAGGGAAGACGCCCAGAAGGGCTGGGGTCTGCGCGCACCCAAACGCCGGGCGCCACCCACACTCGCACACAGCGGGCGACGGGAGGGAATTCTCGTTTACTCCAGGGCCGCAGCGGACGGACGTGAGGCCAGGACTGGAGCCCTCCATGCCTGTCTGGGCGCAGGGAAACCACAGCCAGGAGCAGCAGACCGGCTCTCCCGGGCTCCCCTCCCCGGCAAGCCAGCATCTGCCGTGAGGACGGTGGGAAGGTGAAGGATGATGCGCGTCAGTCCAGAGGGTCTGGGAGGCGTGGGAAGGAGCAGGGAGTTGCCAGGTGGCTCAACAAGGGGACGCTGAGGAGAGGCCAAGGGAGGCCAGTGTCTGTGCAAAGGCCCTGGGGCGGGGCTTGCCAGCCGTGGCTGGAGCAGGGTCGGGGGGTGGGTGTAGGAGAGGACCCGGAGACCCTTGCAGGGGCTCTGGCCTGCCGGGCGTTCTGGGCACACGAAGGACGTGACCCAGCCTGAGCAGGTGCGAGGGCAGAGGCAGGAGGACGTCCAGAGGTGAGAGGAGGATTCCCCGAGCCCCCACCTCCTGCATCCTCGGTCCTGCCTCTGCACACACGTCCCCACTCCTGTCCCAAAGCCCCTCTCCTGGCCACGCCCCCAGCTGGGCCTTCTCCCACCGGAACCCTGAGCACTCTGAGCTGGACCCGACGTGGAAATGTTCGTGGGGGCCCCGCAGTGACACGCGCCGTGTCCACGCCCCAGCTCACCACCTGGGGCCCCGCAACACAGGCGGAAGAGCCCTCCCCACAGGCCCTGCCTCACCCTCTCCTCCCGCCTCTCTGCCCCGGCCCAGGGCGAGCACCTGCCAGGAGCGGCCAGGGTCTGCTCTCAGACATCTCTCTCGCTTGTGTGGAGGTGCGAGGGCCGTGGGCACTGGGAGGGCAGGCAAGCCATCTGCTGCAGACTGAACGAGCCCCCCAAGGTCCTATGAGGAAGCCTGACCCGCGGTGTGATGGCGTCCGGACGTGCGGCCTTTGGCAGGTCACGAGGTCGTGACGCGCAGCCCCCAAGACAGGACTGGCGCCTGGTAAAGGGGTCCCAGTGGGCCACTTCCCCCCTTCTGTGACGTGAGGACACAGGGAGAGGACGGCCCTCTCCAGACACCAAATCGTGGGCGTCCAGCCTCCAGAGCGGTGAGAAAGCAGTGTCCACCGTTACGTCCCATCTGCGGTGTCCTCTTACAGCAGCCGGCCGGACGCGCAGACGGAGACACCACCTCCACTTGCAGACGAGACGATCGTGCATTCGGAAAACCACGGAGCCAGTGCACAGAAGGAGCGGTGGCAGACGGCGCCACACGGGCCAGCAGCCTCCCCCACCCTGACGATGAGCAGCCGCGACAGCAAACGACAACCGGGGCGTGAAGGTTACGAGGTGGTGCTCTCAGTGGCAGCACGGCTCAGGGGATCACGGGCCCGGGGGCCAGAGCCCAGGCTGCCTCTGGGACAGCTCGGGACCATGTGCTGCCAGGCTGGCTCCTGGCAGTTCGACCAGCCCAGAACCGCCCTTGAGGGTGCCGAGGAGGGGACCCCAGGGCTCAGCCTGTGCCCCCGGGGCGGCACAGCCTCAGACACCGGCCCCAAGCACGTCGGAATAGCAGACGCCCAGACGGCAGGGGGAGGGGCGCGGGGCCCTGGGGGGCGGCCATCTGCAAGGACAGGCTTCAGACATCGGGGCTCCAGGGGCAAGCTGGAGGGGCCGCTGGGGAGGACGTGTGCTCACACGGAAGAGCAGAGGGCCGCCCGCCTTCTCGACGGGTGGCTGGGACCCTCCCCGCGTCCAGCACTGTCGGCTGGAGGAGAGGCTGTGCTCCCCACGGACGGCCCTACGACACTGTGCCAAGCAGACAAGACAGTGACCCCAGCCCTTCCCAGGGGCACCCCGGGATCAGATGGGCCACCAGGGCCCCGTTACCATCCGCGTCTACGGGGCCACAGACCCACCCGCCGTCATGTCTCGGCTGAGTGCACGGCTGCGACACCAGCAGACCCCACCAGTGATCCCCGTGATGTTGAGTAACAGCTCCTGCGGTTAAGGGGGAGCCCCGAGCCCCAGATCTGTGTCACACAGTCATGGGCACTGGGTGCCACGCTCCGTGGGGTGCATGTGGCTCTTGAACCGCTCCACGGTCTCCTGGGCAGCGTCCAACCCGCCGGCAGTCTGCCCGTTCAGCTGCCACGTCCAGTGGCTGTGTCCTCACTTCCGGCGGTTGCGGGCTTCTTTCCGGTCTCTCAGCCTCTCGTCCTCTGCTCCTGCTCTGCGTTTTGTCCTGTTTTCCCATTTTAAGTCCCTGCTGGTGTTCGGGGCAGGTCTGAAGGTCTCATGCTCCCAAGCCGTGCTTCACGGCCGCTCCCGTGCACACAGACGGCCTGGGGCTGTGTGCCCGCTCGGTCCCTGGAGGCCGGGCCCACATGGTGTCCTTCCAGGAAGAACGTGCTTCTGCTCCCAGCACGCAGCACGATCTCTCCCCGGGGGCTCCCAGGGCTGCGGGCTTCCAGCAATCTCCGGCTTGCCTCCTTGGGCCGCCTTCCCTTCCAGCTCCCTCTCGCACCAGCTGGACAGCGGCCCCTCCATCGGGAGCCAGGCCCGTGGCCTTGAGGAGGCTCGTCCTGGGTGCCTGGGACCACGGCACCTGCCAGCACGATGGAGCGCCTGCCTCGTGGTGCGCGTCTGGGGAACGTCGGGGAGCAGACAGACGGACCCCCCTGCCCCCCCCCCCCGACGCTCCACGCAGCCCCCACAGACGCTCGGGGACGTCTTCTTCTAGCTCAGCCCTGCAGTGAGCTCGGCCTCGCTGGCACTCTGGGTGCTGCGTACAGGGTCTGAACGAGGCGTGCTCCTGGCTTCCTCACGTGCCGTTGGCATGAGCACACGCCGTCCTCAGCCGCTGTGGGCAGAAGGCACTTATGGGGACACAGAGCCAGCGGCAGCGAGCCCCGTGGAGCAGCACGCCCTGCGGGACCCCACCTTGGGGATGGGGTGGGGGCACGGGGCCGCCTCCCTTGCGGGCCGGGCCGTGAAGGCCGGCCTGCTGCCGCAGCCCCTCGGGCACGCGGGCGCCCTCCGGAGACCCGCTCGGAGCCCGCGTCCCCGGAGGTGAGGTCATGACTCCAGGCGCAAACGCAGGACAAGTCCCGCCCGCGGCACCGGGGCCCCCTCCCCGTCCCTGGAATCCAGACCGCAAACCTCCTGCCCTTTCAGGGTAACGTTCTGAACCGAGCCAGAGGCTTTTCCCTCTAGTCGTACGTCCTGCAAGTGATTTATTAGCCAGTGTGCTCCAAGCAAAGTGAAAAACCACTCGGGAACCAAGACGGTCAAGTTTCATCGGAGGAGTTTAATTCTCTATTTTTATAGATATCATTTATTAAATTAGAAGGCTGATAAGCAAAAATATATTTTACAAAGATAGATCTGGACTCTGCACCCCAACAGACACTCGAGAAAGCTCTGAGGATCGTTCCCACCGGCATGCCGCACACGTGCCGCTGGAGGGGGTCTGTTCGCCGAAGGAGCCGCGGGAAGAACCCACGTGCACAGACACCGCGTCCTCACCGCCCTGACAGCGCCGGGGCCGCCACCAGAGGAAACGCCACCGACCAGCTCGCGGAGGGCGGAGGCCCCGGGGCCCCGGGCCCTGGCAGCCGCCCTGGCTCGTGGGAGTCCGTGGTGGCCACGCCGCGGCCGCTTCAGAGGAACCGTGCCGTCCCCCAGGAGGAGCGGGCCGCCACAGGCACGAGCCCACACGCAGGACGGCGGGGCGCGCAGGAGGAAAGGACAGCCTAGCACAGGCAGCCACGGCCGGCCGGGTGCAGGCTCTCTGGGACGCCACAAACACGGTGTTGGCAAGAAAAGGGGAGCAGAAGCGACAGGTTCGGGGTCCCTCTGCCGCCAGCCCAGGCCCTGCGAGCTAGCCTGGTGCCCGTCCCCGAGGGGAGCACGTCCCTGACACGCACAAACACCCCCACAGCTTTAAGGCAGAAGGCGGCACTGGGGCCCGGGGGGACCTGGGGTCCCGGATGCGTGTCCGTGAAGGTCGCCCCCAAGTGAGAGCCGCGGGCCTGCCCGACGCTTTCGCCCGTTTGGGGAGGGATCTGCGCGAGGACGCGGGCCCAAACCGTCCGATGTGCGAACTCCTGCTTCGCGAGAAGGCAGGGCTCCCATGTCCTAGCCGGCGGTTGGGACTCAGTGGAGGCAAATCTTCATGGAGAACCCTCGCCCGGTGAGGCCGCCACGCCGGCCGGACACGCTCCTTCAGGCTTCTGTGCGCCGACCCCGGGCCACCACGCGCTCGCCGCTGGCGGCAGCATCCTCCGACTGACGGGAGGCCCCGCGTGCGGCGAAGGCCGGACGGAGTCCGGTCCTCGGGCTGAGCCTTCGCAGGGCCACACCGTTGGGGGCTGCGGGGCCCACGGCAACAAGACCGTCTGGAGGCGAGTGTGCGTGCGCGCGCCTGGGCTAAGCAGTGCCCGAGACCCCTCCCACTTTGCAGATTTCCACAAGAAGGTGTCCCCCACCCTGTCCCATCCTGTGGTCACAACGGGAGCCTCGGCCGCCACGCGGTCCACAGCGCCGCACGTGCACCCCTTGCCTCTAGGAAGCCTTGAACATTCATCGGTTTGCTATTTTTTTTGTCCAAACCGAGCCCGCAGGACTGGTACACGTTTACTGAAATCAACGTCAGTTGTAAGCCAACGGTTCCTGATACCCTTTAATAAACAAATACAAAGTACTGCCCCTTCTACTTTTCACCCTCGGTTTTACGTTCTGTTCCAAGAGCTGGTCAGGGGGCGGAGGGGCAGTCCCTTGGAAAAACAGCCCACAAAGTCGGCGTGAGACACAGCAGGAAAACGCTTAACGGGGTCCCCAGGGCAGCCCTGCTCCAGAGCCCACGGGTGGGGACAGGCGGGTGGACGGACATCAGCGCTGAATCTGCTGCTGGCCGGCAACACAGAGGTCAGCCTGCCCAGGGCGCTGGTGAGCGGCCGCGGACCACAGACAAGGAACGAGGGACGGACGTGAATTTGAAGCTTGACTCGTAAAAAACATCCCGATTGGCTGTCAATGTTCTATGTGCCTGAAATATGAGGTCTACCCCGAATGAGTAAAGTAACCGCATGCCATCGTCAAACCAGGCGGGCACGGGACGCTTTCTAAAGCGCCGGCAGAGTCAGGCTGCTCGCACGGAGCGCTCTCGGGACAGCGTGCGGAGCAGAAGCACACGGCACTTGAAGACACACGTCCCTAAGCGGCAGGGGGGAGAGCGTGTGGACAGGACACGGCCCACGTGCCCACTCTTCTCCCGACAAAGCGAGGGACAGGCCCGCCCGCACCCGCACCCAAGCGGTGGTGGCACTCAGTGGCTGGGGACCAACGACCCGCATGCATCCCAAACGAGGGTGAGGAATGGGGCTACAGATGGCTGAGAAAAGGCTACACGGGGCTCCTTCACAGGAACGGGGAGGGGGGCGGGGCCGGCAGGTCGAGAGGGGCAGAGGCAGCGTGGCAACCGGGGCCCTAGGACTCTTCGCCCATCTGGAGCAGGGAGTTGATGGCCGCGTCCCTGTCCCCTCTCTGGGCTTCCAGCACGGAGCGGATCACCTCCCGGTCCATGTTGGGGAACATGTCCTGGATGGCCTTCAGATCCTCCTCGCTGCAGCGGGGCTGGGTGCTCACGGCCGCCGGGGGCAGGGCCACGGGCACCACGCCAGGGCCGCACACGGCGGGCACACCTGCAAGTGAGATGCGGTTGAGGGGCACCCACGATGGTACCGACGCCCACACCGAGCTCCGGCCCACGGCCCCACGCACGACTCCACCGCCCGCGGCCTTCCTCCCCAGCGGGTGCTCGCTATCCCAGAGCCGGGATGCGCCGCTCGAGCTGCGGTCTCTTAAAGTCCCGGATCATACCACAGGGGCCCGCCTGCGGGACCTGAAGGCCACAAAGCAATTCTGCCAGGGAACGGCCGGCACAGGGGGTGGACGGCCCGCTGGTGACCACGGCACAGGCCGTGCACCAGGCGGGTCCCTCTGCCGCCCACGAGCACGCCAGCGAAACCCGAGAGCCAGGCACGCACCCGCGAGCATTTCTTATCGCACGCCAAGCCGGGAGGAACCGCGGACCCAGCTCTCCAGTCCACTGTCTACAGGATGGATGGAAACACGGGCAGAACAGCGGCGGAGGATTTTCCAGACCAGGGGGCACCTTTTGCCATCTCTTAGGAACTGGCGTCCTTCACGCCCTGGCTCCACGGCCACCGTGCCTCCCAGGTACTACTTTGGCTCAGAAAAACCCGGAAGCAGAGAGAACTTCTGAAAGGCTCTTTCTTAGTGCTCCCAGGATCAGCTCCCCCATGGGACCCCCACCCCACCCCTGCAGCTCATGGGTCTCTGCCTGCCGGGGGGAGGGGGGGGGTAGCACCTATAGTTAGCCCCCTCCCGTGGGGGCCACAGCTCAAAGGTTCTGCCTACCCTCCGGAAGCAGGGTCCACAGACACACGCGTCACGTACGCGCACACCCATGCACACGAACACCGCAGGTCACACTTCCGCACGCACACACTCGCACACCACACTTCACTCGTCACGCACATGCACACCCTCCTGATGAGGTCAGGGAAGTCTGTGTTCGCAGCAAAGGAGACGCTGCAGCACAAGCTTCACGCAAACAGGGGCAGCGGGTGCAAGTCCTTGTTTGCGGGAAATGCGACTGGGGCCGGTGGCGCCTCGGTCTGAGACGTCAGGCAGAAACGACTTCCTCTCCTTGGTAACTTCCTGCAACTCCATGTCCCAAAGCTTATCGATGCACGTCAAAAGAGAAGTTCAAAGTCTCCAATTACACAGAAGTCTGGCCTTTCCCAAAATAAACATTTTAGGGCAAACTTGAGCACAAAGTTCTCATTTATACAATGAACTAAGAAACCAGAAAAAGGCCAGCGACACATCTGGTCTCCTGAGAAGGCAGACTTTCCGTTAACCGAATGTGTCCTGGTGCTGCTGGCCGTGTGGGTCCCCGCACGTCCCCCAGAAACACGTGTGAGGTCCCCACCCGGGCACACGTGAACAAGATGGCCGTCGGGAGCAGCGCCCGGAAAAAAGAGGTACAGGCACAGACCCCGGGGGGGGCCCCGTGACCACGGAGGCGGAGGCAGAGGCAGCGAGGCAGCCACAGCCCGGGCCGCCTGAGCCCCGGAAGCTAGAGGGGACCACGAGGGTCCCGCCCCAGCACCTCTGCTGCCGACTCCCGGGAGCACGGCCCACCCATGCCTCGACTTTGTGCTTTGGCCTCCAGAAGGGCGAAAAGAGATTCCTGCTGCCTTAGGCTATCGCTGTCTGTGGGACTCTGTTACGGCCGCCCCGGGCGCTCATACCTTCGGTGAGCCCCACAAGGTGCCTGTTCGTCCTCCAACCTCCAACGAGGGGCAGTTAAACCATAAGCTCACACAGACCCTTTAACCGCCACAGGGAAGGGCGCCACCGAGACCCAAGGACAGAGGTCCTCACGCTGACCTCAACGCAAAGCAGGGCTCCCCACGGCACCGTGCTCTGACCCAACTCCCCGCACCGTGCCATCTCAGGTAGAGGCCACCGTGACCCGGGGCTGCCCCGCCTCCCTTCTCTCAGGGAGGGATCGCCGTCCCGCCTGCCCACCTGCTGCCGCCTCTTCCGTTCTGCCTACTTTTACGGCCATCTACCGCAGGGGCTGGTGAAGTCCAGTCACCGTTGCAGCCAGGAGCGGGAGTCAGCCAACAGCTGACATTAAAGTTTGAAAATTCAAAGGCGTGAAAGCTACAATCCAATTGGATTTTGCCGTACAGCCACAAATTGCTACTTTTATAAAAGCGAATGAACACGACACAACGGGAACATCAGGGCATACGGTTCACTCTGCCCCACAGAGCGTGATCTTTTGTGCCGATAACGCGTACGCTAACGTGTTTAGAAATTACGTTTCCATACCTCGTCAACTTCAACTTGCCAATGATCAAGGGAAAAAAAATCCTATATTCCACAGACGCATAAAAGATTCAAATGTAAGACCAGACCCTCGTGTTTGGAAGGGCCTCACGAGTCACATGCAGACAGGGCTCAGCCTCCACGCTGCACTACGAGAGCCCAGGGCGGGAGAAGTGGCACGCACCTGTGATGGGCACGTAGCCGACACCTTGCTGGTACACGGTGGGCATCAGGACCACAGGCTGAGGCGGCATCATCACGGCAGCCGGCAGCGCCTAGAACACACCAAGGACGATCACGGGGTCACAGAAGAACACAGCACACACTGAAACCTCCCGTGTGGCCCTGCCCATGGGATGTCCCAACACTGCCCTGGCGGAAGGTCAGGGCGAGTGGTTCGGCTACAGGGGTTGTTTAGAGCCTCCGATGGAGATGCGATCGGAAGGGAACACGGTTCCGGGAAGCAAGTCAGTACTCTCTGCGTCAGCACCTATAACATTTCCTGACTGCCTCTAAAATCTTAACCGCTCAGCTATCGCGGTCACGATTCTGTGTTTACGTGAACACTCTGTTAAAGTCGCGTAACGAGACGTTTGAGTAAAATCACATCGGTGTTGGGATTCGCTTTCAAACAGCCCAGGGATGAGCAGCGGGGACGAAACACTGCCGGGCTGGGAGACCACCCTCACAGCCCGACCACCCCCATGCCGCCACACCTGCAGCGGACTTCCTTGAGGCCGAGTGAAAACAAGGACACCACCACTCCCTTGGGGGGACAAAGGCAGTGGCAAGAGCCCAGGCTCCCAGACCCCTCCGCCCCTGCTTCCCACCCCAAGAGCAGCGGGTTGACGATGGAGCCACACAAGCCAGGGGACCCGAGGGCCGGCAGCTTCCCCCTTAAACGCCGTGTGGCCCTGAGACCCCTCTCTGCCACGGGGCGAGTCTGCCCCCCGGCCACAGGCCACCGCACAACGCCGCTCCTCCCGCCAAAACACCCGATACCTGCTGGCCAAGGTCCCGTCCCTCGGGGACAAACAGCTCCACTGAGCTTAGCTGCCACTCAGCCTGCCCACACGGCCCACGCCCTCACCGTGTAGGACATGACCAGGTTGATCATGCCCTCCTTGTCGTCACCCTGCCGGCCACTCAGGCTGTACCACTCGTCCTCCACCTTGCCCTGCTTCAGGGACTCGGGAATGGTGACGTGCGTCCAGGCGATGCGGTCGTCCATGGAGAAAGCTCGCTGAGGGAGACACGGGGAGACACAGGGGCCACCACTGCCCTGAGGCCCCGCCCTCACCCAGCGGTCCCGCCCCACAGTGCCACCTCCTACCCGAGGCCCCACCCACAGCCTCACCCTGAAGCCCCGTCCCTGGGCCTGCCTCCTCCAAAGAGTTGTTCCTCTCCCCACCACCCCAGTATCTGGCCCCTGGCACTGTGCATACTTCAGCCCTGGTCCAGGCAGTGAGGGCACAGCCTGGGGGGGGGGGGGGGGGAGCTGCCCCTCTCTCTGCCTTGTACAGGTCCCCACCAGGGGAAGAGAGGACCCCACGGGGCCCTGCCCTCATTCCTGTAAGGTCAGGAGAGCCGTGGTCAGTGTCTGGAGATGCGTGGTCTCGTCTCTGCCCGCCCTCCCTGGATCCCTTGCAAGTCCAAAGCCCAGCGGGCACGGACGGGGGAAAGGAGGCACTCTCCCTGCTAACCATGCCCTCTGTTCTTCCCCCTCCTGTTGCTAAGCAAAGGGAGAGATGGGGTAGGAGGAAGGAACCTGGAAGGAAAAAGAGCCGAGGGCACCACACTGGCGGGGGCAGGGGTCCACCTCTCAGCCCTGCTGCTGCCCAACTCCCTGTGACCTCTCATCCTGCCGACCAGAGCCCCCGGAGCTCCCGGGCCGGGCCGTGGAAGGCTGGGCTGTCCCACACAGAGGCCCAGAGGACCGGGCTCAGGAAGAGCCCCACTGCATCTGATCCCTCTCAGGAACACCCGGGGGGCTGGCAACTTGCCCAAGAACCCCACTCCCACCCAGCATGGGGTCTGACACACTTTACATCCCACCTGGTCATGAAGGCTGGCCTCCACGAGCCTCAGGTTTGGGGACGAGTTTGGCACTTGGGGAAGGGGAGACGCATCAACACCGTCTCCACAGAGTGCCTGGTGTCCCTGTCCCTGGTGATGCTGCTTCTGAATGTAGCTGCATGGGACGTATACTCTCCCCCGCCTCCGAGGACACCCGGGACACCCGTCACAAAGCCACGACGTGCCCTGTGTCGGGGCACACCTGCAGCTCCTGGGCAGCCTCAGTGGAGGGAAGGCAGGGCACCCGTGGCTCGGGCATCGCCGTGCGCGGCCTGCACCTGCCGGGCCCGTGAAGGCGGCAGAACCTCTCACCTCGTCAAAGATCTCCAGGTAGAAGGAGTCCACGCCGGGGGGCACCGTGCACTGGATGACTTTATTCCAGCGAGGGTTCTTGGCGCCATTGTGGGCGGTGGGCGTCTCGTACACTGCATAGCCCAGGCGCAGTCGGCAGTACGGGTCCATGCGGGTCATGCCGTAATTCTTGGCCAGCTTGGCCTGAAACACGACCAATGTTACTAAACAAGCAGCCGCCACCCGAGCGAGAGCTGCACATCCACCTCAGCCTTCCACCCCCCACCTCCTCACTTCCGGCATTTTCCCGGGAGCAGGACGTGGCTGCAATCGTGCCCGTGGGCAACGGGTGCAGCAGGCCACTGGTCAAGTGAAGGGAGCCGCTGGGCCACGCAGGGCAGCTCCTCCAACGTGCCCTCTGAAGAGGCTGATCAGAGCCAAGAGCCACCCTGGAGCCACGGCCCGGCTTCACTTTCTGTCCTCTGTCCACTGCTGCGGGTCATGAACCCCAAGGAGCCCAGCCTTCGGCCAGACAGGCTGCGTTTGCAGGGAGGAGAAAGCATGGACGCGGATGAAGGCGGAAGGCTCCGGGGGCCCAGGCGGTCGGTCGGCAAACAGTCATTCCAAGTGGGTCCGACTGGACCATAATGCCTCCACACAGAACCCCACAAGGGAACGTGAGGGAACAGCCCTGGCGGGGGCTGGGCGAAGACCAGGGGAGGAAGGGTGACCACACAGGTAGCGGGAAGCCATGGGCCACGCCGCGAGGCCCAGCGGGCAAAGTGGGAGCCCAAGCCACGAGGGTCTGGGAGGACCGTGTGGAGGGTGCAGACTGGCGGCTCGTGTGTACCTGAGGTGACCCCATCGGCCCTGGGGGCGTGGCCAGAGTTAGTATCTGGGACGCATGGTCACCATAAAACCCACGGAACTCGCGAGGCCCGACCGTGGCTCTGTCTGCTGTATGTGTGCGTCTCCTCAAAACTGCGTGCAGTGACTTCCCTTGCTTCGCGGTTTTACAAGAAGTCGTGCTGACCAAAACCACTTTAGATCCTGACAGCGCATCTGGCTTTCCTTGGGATCCGTTCAGCAGCCAGGGCCGGCCTGGAGGGGCTGCCAGCCCACCCTCACGCCCTGACCTTCCCGGCAGCCGCGAGGCCGTCCACACACAGGAGCCCGTGCCCGTGCCCGGCCCGGAGCACGAGCCCGTGAAGCTGTTACTGACTATTCCTGCTCCTTCTGGTAGAACCTGGCAATTGTCGCTACTTTTCACGTCTATCGCTTCACCAGCTATGTTTCAGGAGCACGCCTCAGCAAAGCATGCGTCCATGCAGAGAGTGTGGCACGGCAGCCGGGGCCGGTGCTCCCCACCTGGGACACCCACCTGCACCACGGTGACGCTGAGGCGGCCCACGGCACCCACCGCGCCTCCGTACTGCAGCTGCCGGGCTGCCTGCGCGTCCAGCTGCACCTGCTGCTGCGCGGCCGTGGGCGTGATGCGGAGGAAGTCCTGCGGGAGCTCACCGACGTACACCTTCGGAGAGAGCGCACGCGTGTTAGCGGGGTGGGAGCTCAGCCTCTTCGTCTACGCAGTGAGGGGTCCATGGGTGGAGGGTCTGCAGCCCAAGCGCCCCGAACCACCGCGCTGCCCATGCCCACGCCCACGGCGGCTGCTCTCTGGCCAGGAGCCCTGTCACTCGGGACAAAGGGGTCGCACGCCGGCCTCCCTGGGGGCTCGCCACCTGCTCTGGCCACTAACCACGGACTCTCCTGCTCACACCGGCTCCCTGGACAGTCTCAGGCCACGTCCAGGTGTCACACACCCTCTGCCTGCATGTCTGTGATCTGCTTTGCCTGCTGCCACCAGGGCGAGCTGGGCCCGTGGGCCGCAACGTGCTCGTTCAAACACGGAGCGAGACGAAATTGGAAGCTGGGTTTCTAGTCACAAGGAAAACCCTTGCCTGCAACAGTTCAAGCTCAGCACCGCCCCAGAAGACAGAAGGAAGAGACAAACAAGAGCCCCAGAGACCTCACCCCTCTGCCTCTTGCTGAATCCTATGTCCAAGAGGTGGCCTGGCCTCCCGAGAAGGGCCCGGCTCCCAGATGGGGCAGGGACGTGCCGGGAGGGGGGCTGCGCGGTGGCCCGAAGGTTCCCAAAAGCCAGTTGTCCGTGAAGGGGCAGCGGCTGAAGCGGGAGTTGGTCGCGACATATGGCGGTGCTGGCCCTGGACGAGGCTCTCCCGGCACACACGAGCAGAGGGGGCGGCTGTGTCCCGGGGCCAGCAGAGCAAGGACCCACTGGCTGTTCACCACCCCGAGCAGCCTCACACCGCCGTCTCCCTGGGTTCAGGGTCTGGAATGCCCAGATGAACTACTGGCACAGCCCCTGGGGCCACAGACCCCCTCAGAAGGGAGCAGGGCCTGTCCTCGAAACGGGACACGAGCTGCGGCACAGGGCCGGTGCTGCCTGTGGTGGTCCGGGGTCCTCCTTAGCCGCCCCACGGGACACCACACGGGACTCCGGACAAGAGCCTCCAAGCAGCATTATTTTCAAGAAATGCCAAGGGAAACCCCCGCGTGTCAGTGAGTTACTGCAGACGGCATTTACTGACGCCAGCCACTAGGGACCACTGCAGCCGTCCGGGTGCTGAATACCCTAAGGCCTCAATTGCTGGAGTTCTGGACTTCCGGATGGACCAGGCATCCGGCAGAATTCCAGAAAGCTCCACACTCGCTGAGCTCACAAGCACCACTGGGGAAGCATTTCTCCCCAAGTGCCTTTTGCTGTTTCATTTCAAAAGTCCCCAGAAAGGTCTAGGTTCCTGTCGGTGTCCCCATCTCAGGCCTGGAGACCACCCAAACCAGGCCCAGAAACCAATGGAAACCAACTCAGGACCCCGGGCCCAGGGACTCCCCCCGGCCACTTCCCCCTTGGCAGCAGTCAGCTGGGTGCCCCGGCAGCTTTCCTCTGCCAAGCAAGAGCACACGTCTCCTGGCTGCACCCCACGCCAGGCCCTCCCACGCTGGGACGTGCAGGAGTGATCTCGGCGCCTGGCGGGGGCAGCATCTCATCTGTTCTCATTCTCTGTGTCTGGACCGGGCAGCCTGGAGGGGCCCTGAGTACTCATTACAGACCGAAGGGAAGGCAGCAGCGCCCGGGAGGCCCAGCGTTGCCAGGTGAGGAGAGCGCTGCCTCCCAGGGGGCCTCCCGGCTCACCAGGAGGGCCCAGGGCTCGCCTCGCAAAGAAGGGCGCACGCCCTCCCGGAGGGCCGAGATGCTGTGGCCGGCTTCACGGCTGTGAGACCGATGTCAGTTGCCGGTTGCTGTGGGCAGACGGGAGCCACGTCCCCAGCCGGAGCTCTACCCGGCTGACACCGGGCCGGATGCTGCCTTGCCGACCGTCCACGGGCCTCGCAGCCTCCGCCCGCAGGGTCTATGGCCGGTGCCTGCACCCACGGCTGGCAGACAGACTCACGCACGCAGACCACATTCTCGTTTGGTCTGAGAGTAACTGCTCACCCCATGCCACATACCGCAGCTCGGAGGACCCAGCAGGGTGGGCTGTGGACCACACACGCATACGCAGGGATGGTGGTGACAGCGTGCTGCTCAGGCATGGGGATCGTATGTCTATCTCCTTCGTCCCATCATCAGTACAGGACTTCCAGAACTCATCTGGGCTTAAGGAGAACACTCTGCTTTTTAATTGGGGGTGGGGGAGGATAAAATCGTATCAAAGGCCAAAGACATAGTATTCTTTTCCAACAAGGTTTTAACGATAAAACTATAAATGTAAGACAAGAATTTTTATCACGTGAATTAATAGCACAAACAAAACACGGGAAGGGCGAGAAGCGGACCCCATGAGCACTGACAGGCTGGGGGACACCAGGTTCCTGAGAAGCCCGGAGGACATCGTGTCCCGTGGTCTTCTCCCACCCGAGGGACGCATTACAGAATCCCTGAGTGGCAGGCCTTAGGCTGTCACAGTCCTCAGAACAAGCAAAGTCTGAGATGGCCCTGGAGCGCAGGCCACGGAGGACCTATGGCAGCTGGATGCCACACGGGGCCCTAGCCGGAACCTGAGCCCAGGAGGGACGGGGGGAGAAACGTGGGGTGTCCAAATCAAACCTGCAGTGGCAGTCACGTACCAAAGCCAAAGCCAGGTCTCTGGCTGTGACCAGTGGACCTTGGTGACACGAGGTGCAGATATACTGTCTATGAGAGCACACTACAGCTCTCCGCACCGTCTGCAACTGATCCAGAACTCTAAAATTTCAGGTTTATTAGAAAAAATTCCAATTTAACTTAACCAGGAAGAAAGAGGAAGGACACCGTGTTTCACTTCCTACAAAGTAAAAATCTTACAAAATCTTGGTCATGCACCTGCTGCCCAGGAGCTACCAGACAGGCCTGCCCGCTGTCGCAGCCCAAGTTCGTCCGAACGAGCAGGTTCCACCACCTTAACCAGTCCCTGCTCATGACAAAATGGTGACGCGTCAGGTGTCCCACACACGTCCAGGCGCCGACATGAACCCTCCTGCCCCAGTGACAGCCTGCAAAGGCCACGGTAACACCTGTATTACTGACACGCATTAAATTTTCAGGACCGATTTTTGCCACATTGTGATGGAGGAAGGGTCACGTAAAAACACATGCTTTATCCTGGCTCCCAGCCTGGAGGGAAGAGAGAACGATCACTCCTGCTACAACGTAAATAACAGATCACATCTGAAAACGTAACCTGGCTCACATTTACAGGCTGAGCACATGGAGTCCCGACCCAGGCCTGGGGCAGGCGGTCTCTCAAGGAGCGCTGCAGAACCACTTCTTGCCCTTCGTCAAGTCTAGGGCTGCAGACACACCGTCTAGGGCTCCTGTCCCGTGCGCCCACTCGTGCTCTACGTACAAACGGGACTCTTCAGTTAATGTGGGGCTAAGAACGACTCAAGTTTTTACGTTAAAAGTTAGGTTAAAAACTAAAAAGCCATTGACACTTCACTTGGTATCCGTTTTTGCTGAGCAACCTTTAATGTAACTTATTTACTCACGTCAAATTACGCATACTCGTTAGCTATTCATGCAAATGCAGTACCGACGTACCCAAGAATTTAAAAATTCATTCAACTGTTACTTTTCCAGTGAAGGTAAAACATCTGGAAATTTTTATTTTTTTATTTTTTAATGTTTATTTATTTCTGAGACACAGAGAGACAGAGCATGAACAGGGGAGGAGCAGAGAGAGAGGGAGACACAGAATCCGAAAGAGGCTCCAGGCTCTGAGCTGTCAGCTCAGAGCCCGACGCGGGGCTCGAATTCACAGACCGCGAGATCGTGACCTGAGCCGAAGTCGGCCGCTTAACCGACTGAGCCACCCAGGTGCCCCAAAACATCTGGAAAATTTTTAATGAACTTTTAACTTTCGCGTGGTGTGAGAAAGTACTTCCTAATCCACTGCTGGATGTTCTTTTTGGCGCCTCGGCTCGGTGGCAGGACAGAGAGATCCTGTGGCACGAAAACTAACATGAGAGCAGCTGCCATGAGGCACAGCACCTGCGTCCCCCACCGAGTCCAGGGCAACACGACGCCCAACAAAACCGTGGCGACGTGCGGGCCGTCAGCCACGCTGAGGCCTTGGGTTCCTTCCGCACCCTCCGGGGGCTGGCATCCGCCGTGAGGACGCACTCAGGCCTCCGGACCCCACACCATGACCCAGAAGGGACCCCACACAAAGGCCTCCGTGGTCCCTGGCTCATCCCACGGCTCTCGTTCCACATCACTCACAACTGGAACTGAGGCCAAAGGGGATGGAGGAATGTGACCGCACAGAAACAGAAGCCCATGTGGCCAAGAACCGCAGGGGTGCCAAGGGCCTGGCGGCGAAGTCAGGCGCTCACGGGACAAGGACCCCCAACCTCGGGATGGTGTCTGGTGGGCCAGGGGCCCTGGAGCCTCCCCGCTGTCCCGGGGGCCTGTCCTGCTGCGGCCTATCACACCCTGTGGCCTGTCCCCCCAAGTGACCGCATGGGGGGTGGCTCTGACCCCCAGCCTGGCCGCTGACTGAGTCCCCACTGCAGGGGGCCGAGGCGCTGGCCCCAACGTCCCAAGGGAGGGAGCCTGGGCAGCGAGGAGCCAGGCCTGCCGTGTCTCTCACTGAGCCCCGCCTGGCATCCAACGGCAGAGTGTGACACGGGTGGGCCGGTTGGACGAGGGTGGCGGTGTGTGGGTGGCACAGAGGCAGAGAAGCAGAGTCTGTCTGCTCTGAAGGCAGAGAGGCAGGGCTTCCTAAGGGGACAGAGGGGAGGCGAGGTCATCCAAATGTTCCAGCCTGAGTGCTGTGCAGGGTGGAACCACTTCCATACAGGACCCGGGGGGGGGGGGGGGAATGCAGGGGAAGGTGTGAGGGAAGCAGGGGCTGCCTGGCGCTGTCTGGAACCTTCTGGGGAGAAGGCAAGGAGCGGCAGGACACACAGCTGTGGAGTTCAGGAAGGAGACCTAGGAGGAGGGAGGAGGCAGGCATCCACTATGGTGTTGGGGACCCGAAGCCAGGGTCCCCAAGTGAGCGAGGACACGCAGAAAAGGGGGAGGGGCGCCTGGGGGGGCTCAGCCGGTTGGGCATCCAACTCTTGATTTCAGCTCAGGTCACAATCTCATGGTTCACAGGTTGGAGCCCCGCGTCGGGCTCTGGGTAGACAGCGTGGAACCTGCTTGGAATTCTCTCTCTCTGCTCCTTCCCTTCCTCCTCTCTCAAAATAAACAAATAAACCTTTAAAAACAATTTAAAAAAAGAAAAGAGAAGGAGCTGGTGCAAGGACAGTCCAGGTAGAGACAGTGGCCTCAGAGCAGGGAGAGGCTGCTGTCCGCTGGCTCATGGGTGACGACCGTGCCCAGAGTGCCTGAGAACTCAGCCGGGGGAGCCTCTGAACCCTGAGTGCACCGCTGCTGTGCCCCTGTTCGGAACGCCCTCCGCCCACGGTCCCCCAAAGCTCAGGCGGCCTCCGGGGGCCTCCTGCCCTCAGCTCACGCAGCGGCCCTCCCAGGGTCCACAGCCCTGCACCAGCAGCCCCTCGGCCCCCGCAGCGTCGGGGCAGAGTGGTGGGAGGTGTGGGGGACGGTAAATGGTGCCCGCAAAAGGGCACAGACGGCCGTGGGGAAGTGCGGGGTTCCTCGAGAAGCGGAAATGAAGTTGCGGGAACCTAGCAGCTCACTCGTTCAGGTGCTTCCTGCCGGTTGGGCCCGGGCCAGGCTGCATTCATGCCACGGTCCGTCCTCGCGCGAGTCGGTGACCAGGCGCAGAGACGCCAGACAACTGGCCCACAGTCAGAGCTCAGTGTCGCTCAGCGAACCGGACTGAGACCTCGGGGCCCACAGTGCTGACCCAGGACAGGGTTGGGGGGATGGGGGGAGGGCCCTGGAAATGCGGGGGCGGGGGGCGGCGGCCGATGCCAGGGGAAGGACGGCGCGTGTGGACCTGGACGACAGTCAGGCCAGAGCCCTGCGCAGGCGAGAAGAGGGGCGGCGGGTGGCATTTCAAAACCAAACCCGGGACAGCCGGCCTCCAGCGGAAATTCTCAAAGCAAAACAAAGTGGCCCGGAGGTCTGAGGAACAGGAAGAGGAAACAGCGACGGCATATGTAACAAAATTGCACCCCTGTTGGGAAGACGTCCCTCAGGGTGACGTCCTGATCAGGAGGCGGGTAAATATAACTGACTGCAGACCCCGGTAAGTCTGCATGTTAAAGCTTCTACGATCACCACGGAGAGGGCAGAAAAGAAGAAAAAACTGGATTTCAAAAACTGGATTTAATCAACCCAAAAGAAGGAGAAAAAAAAGAAAAACTGGACAAACATACGTGCAAAGGAAAACATCCGAAAAGAACATGTGTATAACTATATAAAATTACTTAACATGTTTCACTTAAAAAACAAAGACGCTTCTTAGATTTGACTTTAAAAATCTACATACTGTTGACGATAAACCAATCTTAAATATGAATGTGCAGAAAGATGTCAAGTCAAAGAATGGGAAAAAAAACCAAAAAACCCTAAGGCAAACATTCCCACGCTAACATCAGACAAAATAAGAAAGGTTCTGTGCAGCCAGTAAGGTCACCGCACCCCAACAAGGTGTGACCTACGGAAAGGTCCAGAATTCCGACCCTGGATGCGGCAGCCTCGGGCCAGAGCAGAGAGAAACGGGCTGCCCACCAGCCGTAGGACCCGGGCCAGCAGGGAGGGGCTGGCAGGGCAGGTGGGTCCACTGGAGCAGAGGAAGGCGTGCCACGGCAGACAGTGTGAGCAGGAGGCCCGTGGGCTCGCCACGGTGCCCAGAAAAGAAACGCCAAACACGAGCCTGAAGAGAAAACCACTCTTCCCTGCGAATCCCGGAAGTTCCCGAGCAAGAATGGAGCCGGATCCAGCCTTTGCTGTACAACTGTGTCTCAGGACACACAGTCCCAGTTAATCACCACAGAACACGGGACAAAATACAAACACCACCCTCTGCCATCCCTGATGAAGTCACTGGTTCAGCAATAATTATCAGTATCTGCACACTGCTATCTACATTTGCGACTTCTTTGCATTTACTTATATGATTACATGTTCGTTTGTTTACGTTTATGTGCAAGTGAGAACGTCCTTACCACGTTATCTTTCAAAAACAATCGTTGTCAGTGAGGCTGATGAGGACCTGCAGGGCCTCAAGCCACTGGAACACCACCTAGCAGACCACCTTGGCTCAGGAGGGACGGGGGTATTCAAGGGGAGGGCGGTGGGCTCAGCCCAAACCTGCTGACTGATCAGCCCCTCTAGAAGGATGACCAGGGGTCGTGCTCAGCCAGGGCCCCATCAGCCTGAGCTCCGTGGGGGCCACCCACACACCTGTGAGGGAGCCCAAAAAAGTTGATGCTGCCTCTGACTGAGCCTTGATCCCCATCCCCATGAGCTGATGGCACCACCGAGTGAACTCCCCTGAGTTCTAACAAGGCAGGGGGCCCATCAGGTGCCTCTCAAGAGTCTGTGCACTGGACAGAAACCCTGGAAAGAAAAAGGTTGTCGTTACAGGAATACCAGCACTGTTACCAGTGGGGCAAACAGCACGGGTCAGGGGCATCGCTCAGCTGAGGCTCCGGGAAGAAACCAGCCTGGACAGACAAATGCCAAAGACCCCTCTCAGCCCCACTGAAGGGACAAGGCAGAGCAGGGGCAACCCGGAGGAGCTAACCCTGCCCTGTCCTGGCCCCGCCCCACCCCGCCGGCCCCTCAGGAACCCCACGCCCCAGGCAGGCTACCCTTGGGGGGGGGGGGGGACTCTGCGGGAGGCGGTGGTCCCGGTGGTCGGACTTCAGAGTACCCCCAGTGAGTCCAGGCTCTGGGTCCCCTGGAGTGCTGGTGCAGCACGCTGGGATGGGGCCCGCCGGCATAGGGCTAACGTTCGGGACCCGGCACCCCAGCACTGACAAATGCTCGCTTCGCCACCACCAGCTGGGACGGCAGCTGCCTTCGGTTCACGACCCGGCATCCGTGTTAGTCCCGTTCCTCCACAGGGAGTGGGGCTCGATCAAGTCCGTGCGCCCTGGCTAGAGGAGAGCCACCAGACCCTTAACAACTGCCACCGCCTGCCGGTGAGCCTGGAGGGGAGCGGCGGGCTGCGTGCCAGGCACCAGCTGTGAGAGCAGGTTTACACTGTAGCGACCGGATGAAGTCCAAGCAGCAAACCCATTCGCTGCCCACGGGCCTCGCGTCTGGAGAAGCACCCTGGCCGTGCCCGCTGCCCTCAGTGCCGCAGGCGCCCACCCTCTCTCCCTCCGGGCCCGCCTGCTTCCCAGCCCCAGCCCCACAACGCCAGCTCCTCCCTCAGGTGTCAGGGCTTAGTGGCACCTCCCACAAGAACCCTACCCACCCCAACCCCGACGGCGACAGGCCACCTGGAGTCAAGACGCACAGCTCTGAGTGCGTGGCTCGTCTGCGTGCTTATGACCCGTTTGTTTCCCGTGCTGCGCTGGAAGAACCTGACGGCGGGCGTACCTGGCCGCCCCGAACATCACGAGCAACGTCACGGCTGAGTGCGTCACTGGCACTCAAGACCCCAGCCCCTGCTGACACCTCCCTGGAGCCCCCCAGCGGCTCTGGCCCACACGTAACGTTACTGCACGTGGACAAGCCGTGTGCTGCACACCCACACGCGGATGCAGGCCACACAAGTGTCACACATGCCAGGAGACAGCGCACACCGAGGAAGTCAGACCAGGAACCCTGGGAGGGCACAGACCCCATACGTGTGAGCACTGACACTCCTACTCGCTCGCTATGGGGTGACGGGGCTTCCGCTGTGTGCTGTCACCGCGCTGAATGTCCCCTCGGTACCGGGACGCGCTCACCTTCCCTGGCTGCTCCCTTCACACAGGACACCGAGCCCAGCTTTGTATGTGTTTACACTCAGTCTCGTGCCACCAGTGAAGTTCCGCACAAGTTCCCAGGAGGGAAAGGAGCTCCCAGGAGGCTGGGGACACGTGACAGGCCAGGAGCCCACTGCTCCTGGGAGGAGGATGTGGGAAGAGAAACAAGCTGCTGATTTGGTCCCTTGCTTCTCGGATCACCCAGTTGCATAAAATGGGAACCTGCTGGCAGTGAGCCCGCCCGCGGTAAGTCACTGAAGACGGAAAGATGGACACACTGCGAGGAGGGGCCCAGAACTCCCTCACGGGCTCTGGACGCTTCCACACTCAGGTCTGATACGCGTCTCGACCTAAAGCGGGCTTCTAACAAAACCTGATTTTCCTTTCAAGCTCGGGAACAACGTTCTGAGAAGATTGTCCTCTAGTGTGCACAAACAGGATTCATCCACGTCCCCTCTGAACCACGAGAAGCCCTGCTACCTGGCAGCCTACACGCAGGAGCTGACTTAACCGAAAGCACATGAAGGTATCCCATCAGAGGAACCTTTTTCCTACTCAAAAGGGCCAAAACAGCCCTCTACTGTCCGTGTTGAGCTGCTGTTGATAAAAACCTCCCCGTTTGTGACAACCTGTCCCTGATGCAGTCTGAATGAGCTGCTGGGAAGCCGCCTCACCCTGGAGCCATGCTGAGCCAGTCTACACTTGCTCTCCTGCAACAGCCCAATGAGCTTTGGGGACCAGACAGGAGCCCTCAGAACGAGAACTGGGAAGGTCCCTCCCAGGTCCTCGGTTCCCACCCTCTCATTTGCAAAACAAAGAAAAAATAAACAACCACAGGGTTCGAGAAGTGGCCTCTGACCCGGGAAGCCGCTTGTGAACCTCACACTGCCTGGGAGAAGCGCAGGGACCATCTGGGGTTCAGGGTCCTCCTCTACAGAGAGACCGTCTGGAGGCGCCTCCTTCATGTGAGGACCATCCGGGGTGCGAGGCACTTCCTCTACCCGGGGTGCGGGGTGGCACCCACCGGGGTGCGGGGGGCCTTCTCCGTCAGGGGGACCCAGCCGGGTGCAGGCGGCCTCCCCCGTCCAGGGAACCCACCGAGAGTGCGGGGCGGGGGGCCTGCTCCGCCCGGGGTGCGGGGCCTCCCCCGTTCCGGGCCGGCCCCGCCGCGCTGCCGCCCCGCCCGGAGCCCGTCGTCGGGCCCTCCCAGAGGCTCCGGAGACTGCCGCTCCTCGCTCCCCGTCCCCCGTCCCCCGCCCGGACCCTCACCGGCCCGCGCTGCGTGCTGACGGTGGTCGCCATGGTGCTACGCGGCCTCCGCCTCGCCCACCGGGAGCGGACGCGCCCGCAACCCTCGGCGCCGGAGTCTGCGACGCCGACTGCTGTCCCCGCGAGGCCGCCGCCGCCGCCGCCTCGGTCAGCTGACGGCCGGCCCCGCCCCCGCACCGCCCACTGCGCAGGCGCCGAGTCCGCCCCACCCCTTCCGGCGCCGCACGCACGCACGCACGCACGCGCGCTCCCGGCAGGCCCCTGCGTAGCTGATCTCTCCGGGCCGCAGCCCCGCGACATGGCTCCCGAGCTGGCCGTGTGCGCATGCACGCCGGCCGGTCGCGCCGATCACTTGGCTGGCGGAGGCCTCGCAGGGCGCGCGGCTCTGCTGCAGTGGAGCGGAGGGGCAGCCAGGGGCTGGGGGGGTGACTTCTGGATTCTCCACCTCGGAGCCTCCGAGCGGAGCGGAGGCAAAGCGACCGGGTAGCCCTGCAGCTGCCCCAAATTCTCGGGGCGGGGGAGCCCTTACACGCAGATGTGCTGGCGCAACGGGGGCGAGGGAGCTGCTGGGGCGCGGCCGGTCTCGGAGATCCAGTCGCGGTGCCCGCTGTGGCGCGAGGGCCGGTGCACCGGCCACTCGCTACGACCGGGCGCGGCGAGGCTGCGGCCGCCGTAGTCGTGTGCGACCGCACGCACGCCCTCAGGGCCAGGACGGCTTCCCAGCCCCCTCCCGTGCCTTCCCCGCGTCCGCTTCTGGGATCGCCTGCGGCGCTCTAGCCTCCCCTGGCCTTCTCTCCGTCCAGACCAGAAGTCGGAACACAGAATTACCTCTGCCCCCTGACAGCGTCAGAACCAGAGCAGAAACCCGCTTCCTCACACCTTCTGCATCATTACCCGCAGAAACCCAGTCCTTCGTGATGTTCTTAGTTGCAACCGGTAATCACTCCAACTTGGTACACTTGACCTGGACCGTCCTTTCCCGCTGTGCACACTCACCAGGGCTGTCACAAGTGGCTGACCCACTCACTACATAGTCTGTGCAGTCACCATATATGCCACACCAACTGGGAGTCTTCCGCCGCCGGACTACCCATATATGTACCCTCCACTTGGACTACGTCCCATGGCACCACTGGTGACAATTTGAGGAATTGGGATGCCAGTGCATGACACACATCCCCAGCGCTCAAGTTCCCCTTGGCAGGGATTTTATCCATGTGCTCATCAAATAGATGAGCAACTCAATCCTAGAATCCCATCTTGAGAGTGTTTTCCGGGGCCACTTCTGGTAGCAATTACTGTATCACTCAGTGTCCCAGCAAGAAACAGATGGCATGCTCAGAAAGATAATTGGAGGGATTTTAATAAATGAACTAGTTACAAAAGAGAGGCAGAGTTAAGTGAAGGAGTGAGTCATGGTGAGGGAGCCCTAAGCAGGGAAAGAGGCTTCCTTGGCAGAAGGTGTGGCTTTTGCACAGGAATGAAGTCCTCTGAACCCCAGGCCTGGGGGAGGGGTCTGGGGAAATAAATACTCTGACCTCTTCACTTCCCCCCACACTCATCTCCTGGTGCCCCCCATTAACCCAACCTGTGGAGGTCAACTTCCTGGAGCACAAAAAAAATCAGAGAAAGGTGGAGACCTACACGTGCATCTAAATATCAGCACTAACCAGAGGATGGAGTTTTGTCAAGTAGAAAAGACTTAGAAATAAAACCTTTTAAAGATTGTTAAACACAAATTATAAAACTTTATTGAAAGATATTAAAGAATACCTGAATAGGTTAAGTACTATATACCACACTCATGGATAGGAGTGCTCAGTACCAGAAATCTGTCAATTCTCCCTCAAATTGCCCTACAAAAGAAATTCTCATTAAAATCCCAAAAGAGTGTTTTCAAAAGAAATTTAACAAGCTGATTCTAAAATGTGTATGGAAGAACAAAAGCTGAATAATAGCCAGAACATTCTAGAAGAAGGAAGAAAAGGAGGAAGAGATGGAAAGGAACTGTCCTATGAGATGTCAAAATGTATTGTAAAACTAGCAATTGAGGTTTTGATGTTGATACGGGGATAGATTCATTGATGGAACAGAATATGGAAATGATTTACAAGCGTACTGTCCTGGCTGAACAGTTGGGAAAGGAAACCTTTTTCAATAAATTTATTAAAACAATTGGCTGTACTTGGGAAACATTTAAATTGGACCCCTATCTCATGCCAAACAAAAAAGCAATTCCTGGCTTTGATGGAATTGATCCAGTAGACAGCAGAGGACTCCAACATCTATGTCATGTTTGCAAAGGATAAAGTCAGGACAAGCCATCACCTGGGCTCTGATCCGTCTAGGGAAATTTGAGCAAGAGTGGAGGAGTTGGGAGGTGGTGTGGACAGTGAGAGGGGGGCTACTTAGGAAATCAAACGTGAGACCAAGGTGGTCAGCAGGCCAAGCAAGCTGACAATCAGGATACGGACTAGATGTCCTTGAGAAGGGCACAGGGTGCTGGTGGGTGGAAATAATGAGAGTGAGGTGGGAAAGGGGGTTTTCAAACCTGGAGTGGGGCTTTAGGTGGAATTAATGAGCCGCTGTCATGGGGCTTTAGTGAGTGGAGCAGGGGCCACAGAACTGGGCAGAGAACGTGCCTGGTGCAGGGGAAGCAAAGGCAGACTATTCCTGGGCTAAGTGTAGGTGGTACAGGGAACTCTTATTTTTTTTTTTAATTTTTTTTTCAACGTTTATTTATTTTTGGGACAGAGAGAGACAGAGCATGAACGGGGGAGGGGCAGAGAGAGAGGGAGACACAGAATCGGAAACAGGCTCCAGGCTCTGAGCCATCAGCCCAGAGCCTGACGCGGGGCTCGAACTCCCGGACCGCGAGATCGTGACCTGGCTGAAGTCGGACGCTTAACCGACTGCGCCACCCAGGCGCCCCGGAACTCTAACTTATTAAACACTGGTTCCTTTGACTGATTGCTTGCGGTGTCTCAGAGATCCAGTGCTGACATTCTGAGCCCTGCCGCTGTGTCCCCTGAGTAGTGTCACTGCCTGTGACTGTGGGACCCAAGAAATTTCACAAAAATCCCCTACCCCTGGACAAGCAGAGCAAGACTGACTCCATTTTGTGCTACACCCACCATCTCATGTATAACCCCCCTATGACCTAAGACACTCCCCCACCCTAGTCGAGCCGCTGAGCACACCCTTACTGGAAACCGGCTCATTTAGGAATGCGGAACCCCTAACCGCCAAAAAATGTAAACCCCGCCTTTTGCTCGCCAAACTTGCACGCCAATTCTGACCAGAGTGATAGGCTAGTTCAAACAGTTAGTGTAGGGTAAATTGTAATTCAATTGGCCACCTGCGTGTGGACTGACATGAATGTGCAACTTTTTGTGTGTGTTACAATCTCATTGGCCACTGGCCCCCCAAAAACTGCTATGCCCCTTAACCTAGGGGTCCAAGTCCGTGCTCCGCTGTGTCGGGTATACTGGGGCCCAAGCTCGAGCTTGCACATAGACCCTCGTGCGTTTGCATCGGTATCGGCTCCTTGGTGGTCTCTTGGATTCAAAATCGGGGGCATTACAGTGACATCAGTGCTGCCAGTCCATTTCCACATTGTCACGGGATTCCACTCGCCTGACCTCTCCGTCCAGGTTCCAATGGCGCACACAGGTCTCAGTATCCATGGTGTTCATGGGGTGCCCTAATGTACCTGGGAGCCCCACACAGGCTTTCTGTATGTCTTGGGTGGGGTTCTTGAGACATAATAATGTCAGAATAACATTTTGAGTGCTCAGTCTCTACCCTATTGTTCTGTACATTTCCCATCTATTGTCTCGTTAATTTCCAAAACAATCTTTTGGAGGACATGTTTTTCTTATCTGTGTGGAAGGTCAGGATAACAAGTGAAGGATGAAAACGTTTATAATGTCTTCCACCAGCAACTAACTAGTGCCTGCAACATATAAATACCTCCCGTAAGTCACCGAATCCCATGAAACGAAAAGGGAGACCAGAGAGATGAGCCCTGAATGAACTGGAAGCCCCAAGCTTGGACAGGCCCCGTGGAGCGCTCAGCTCACTGCCGGCAAGAGAAACAACGTGACCTTGGCCAGAAGAGCCACGATTTGCGATTAGCGAGGAGGGGCCGCAGGTCCAGCTGAGGATTGGGTCGGGAAGCTCCTGCCTGGCTGCCGGGAGCGGCAGCGCACACTGGTGGAGGCTCCCTGAAGGGGCAGAGCAGCCGAGCTCAGGAAACGCTGCCCGCTGCCCGTGAGCCGTCCCCGGAGGACGTGTTCTGGAAACCCTCACGCTGACCCACAAGCGAACCCGCCCGGGCTGTCTGTTGCACGGCTGTGTGGCAGAAGTTGGCAACCTCATCGTGCACCTTTGGAAGAACAAATAAACAAAATATGAAGGAAATACACATAGGATAGTACGCGATAGGGACAGACGATAAAGTCGGCGTCCACAGAACAGCTTGTGTGCGCTTCGTAAATCCACTCAAATGTTGTAAGCAGCACTTTTAAGACACTAGCCAGGGCAGCGGTCCTGGTGACACAGGAAACAAGGTGATCCCCGTGACTGCCTCAGCTCACCGCGGAGAGAGCTTCCGGTCTGCCCGGCAGGGAGGGGCAGCCGGGCAGAGACCAGAGGCAGCCAGGAGACCGGGCACTGGTGCTGTGGGGTGCAGGGGGCGGGGGCCCCACACAGCGAAAGAGCGATGGTGTCTGTAGAGAACCGCCCGACAGATCAGCGAACACATGGGGTAAAGCTGCCCAAGGCTGCGGAAAGAACCGCTTGTAAGAACTACGGAGTAATACCACCAGCCCCCCTGGAGCCTGGACCACTCCTATTCCCACCAGTCGGAGCAAAACTCACATGACGGACAGGACACTGAGTGGACCACCCAGCACGGTCTGCCTTAACACCTCCAGGGATAAAGTCGATCGTTTTTAAATGACAAAGAGACAGACATATCAAGAGGACATAAAGATCCTAAGAGTTTATACACCCAGTTACAGGGCGTCAGAACACTTAGAACAAAACATGACCGCAAGGAGAGCTGGGGGTCCCACGCCCTCCCTCAACGTTCAGCAGGATGGAGGGGAACTTAGTAAGAGTGCAAAAGACCCAAACGACACGGTCAAACAGATGGTGGACATTTTCAGAAAACTCCAACAACAGCAAAACAGTTTTAAATGCTCACTGAACACTTATCAACACAGACCATATTTGAAGCCGGGAAACAGTCTAAAAGATTCAAATCGTACAAATTATATTCTTTGACCAAAAGAGAATTAAATTGGAAATCGATATTAAAAATATATCTAGAAAATCCCCCCCAATACCTGGAAACTGAATAGCCCATGTATCAAAGAAGATATTAAAAGGAAGGGTAGTGTTTTGAACTGAGTGAAGATTAAAAACAGCACACTATGTTTTGTGGGATACAGCTAACATAGTACGTGGGGAAAATCCATGCCTATGTTAGAGAAGAAGGAAGGCTGAAATCACTGACATCAGCTGTATTTTTTTTTTAATTTTTTAACGTTTATTTAATTTTGAGACACAGAGAGACAGAGTGCCAGCAGGGGAGGGGCAGAGAGAGAGGGAGACACAGAATCCGAAGCAGGCTCCAGGCTCCGAGCTGTCGGCACAGAGCCCGACGCGGGGCTCGAACCCACGAACGGTGAGATCATGACCTGAGCCAAAGTCGGATGTCCAACAGACTGAGCCACCCAGGCGCCCCATCAGCTTTCCCCTTTAGACATGAGAAAAAGAAGAGTGAATTAAATTCTAAGTAAGCAGGGAACAAGGGAAAAATAAAGTCGTTAAATAAATCAATGGCATAGAAAACAGAAAGACCACAGAGAAAAGCAGTAGGAACAAAACCTAATCTTTCTAGAACACCAATAACATTGATCAACCTCTGGGCAGACTGATAAGGAAAAACAGAGAGAAGACACAAATTGCCAATCCCAGGAATGAGAAAGTTGGCATCGCTACAAATTCTACACATACCAGAAGAATAATAAAGGGCCGAAGCAATCCTGAGAAGGAACAAAGCAGGAGGCACCACACTCCCAGATCTCAAACGATCCTACGAATCTATAGTCATCCACACAGTACGGTGCTGGCACAAAACCAGACACAGGGGCCAGTGGAACAGAACAGAGAGCCCAGAAGTAAAAACCCACACTTACAGGGTCTATTCATCTATGACAAGCAGGCGATCATACACAGAGGGGAGAGGACAGTCTCTTCAGTAAATGGAGCTGGGAAAGCTGGACAGCCACGTGCAAAAGAATGAAACTGGACCACCTTCTCACACCTTACACGAAGAAAAGTCCAAAATGGATTAAAGATTTAAGCATAAGACCTAAAGCCATAGAATTCCTAAAAGAAAATAGAGGCCGTCCGGGGCGCCTGGTTGGCTCAGTCGGTTAAGCGTCCGACTCCAGCTCAGGTCATGATGAGTTCGAGCCCCACGTTGGGCTCTGGGCTGACAGCTCAGAGCCTGGAACCTGCTTCATATTCTGTGTCTCCCTGTCTCTCTACCCCTCCCCTACTCGTGCTCTGTCTCTCTCTGTCTCAAAAATAAATAAAAACATTAAAAAAAGTTTTTTTGGAAAATAGACGTAGTAAACTCTTGGACATCAGTTCCAGCATCAGTTCCACGTCTCCTCAGGCAAGGACAACACAAACGAAATAGCAGGGCTACGTCAAACCAAAGGCCTCTGCACAGCAAAGGAAAACCATCAACACAATGAAAAGGCAATCTACTGAATGGGGGATGATATTTGCAAATTATATGTCCCACGAGGGGTTACTATTTAAAATATATAAAGAATTCATACACCTCAACATCAAAACAGACGATCCAACTGGAAAATGAGCAGAGGACCCGAGTAGACACTTTTCCAAAGAACACTTCCAGATGTCCAGCAGACACGTGAAAAGATGCTCAACATCACTCGTCATCAGGGAAATACAAGGCAAAACCACTGTGAGACGTCACCTGACACCTGTCAGAATGACTCGTGTCAAAAAGACAAGAACTAGGTGTTGGCGAGGACGTGAAGGGGGAGTCCTCCAAAATAAATAATAAAACATTAAAAAAAGTTAACAAAAGGATGAGATCTGGCCCTTTGCATCAGTGGCCCCAGAGAGTATTATGCTAAGTGAAAGAAATCAGAGAAAGACAAATACTATACGATTTCACTTACACGTGGAACCTAAAAACAAAACAAATGAACAAACAAAACAGGAACAGATTCATAGATACAGAGCACAGGCTGGTGGCTTCCACGGGTGGGGACGTAATGCATGGCATAGGAAAGACAGTCATAACTCTGTGTGACAACAGGTGGTAGCTGCACTTTACTGTGGTGACAGCATCGTATGCAACTGTCAGATCGCTATGTTGTGCATCCGAAACTAGTACGATATTATCTGTCAACGATGCTTCCATTTATTGGTATATTTATTTACTTTTAAATGAAACTAGTACAATATTATCTGTCAACGATGCTTCCATTTATTGGTTTATTTATTTACTTTTTTTTTTAATTTTTTTTTTCAACGTTTATTTATTTTTGGGACAGAGAGAGACAGAGCATGAACGGGCAAGGGGCAGAGAGAGAGGGAGACACAGAATCGGAAACAGGCTCCAGGCTCTGAGCCATCAGCCCAGAGCCGGATGCGGGGCTCGAACTCACGGACCGTGAGATCGTGACCTGGTTGAAGTCGGACGCTTAACCGACTGCGCCACCCAGGCGCCCCTATTTATTTACTTTTAAATGTTTACTTATATTTGAGAGAGAGAGAGAGACAGAGCACGAGTGGGGGAGGGACAGAGAGAGAGGGAGACACAGAATCCGAAGCAAGTCTAGGCTCTGAGCTGTCAGCACAGAGCACTATGTGGGGCTCGAACACATGAACTGGGAGATCCTGACCTGAGCCGAAGTCGGACGCTTAACCAACTGAGCCACCCAGGCACTTAACTATGCTTCAATTTAAAAAAAGAACAATGAGGGAATGTTGTGAACGACTTCACTTGAGTTACATGAAAGAGAATGTAATGGAAAAAATCCTTAAGAGACAAGCATCATCAGAGCTTGCTGGGGAAAAAAAACATAACGCAAGCAGTTCTTTATTAAAGAAGTTAAAAGCCTTTCCACGAAGAAAACTCCAGACTGAAATGGCTTTGCTGGCGAATTCTACAAATATCTGAGAAAGGAATAATCTCAATGCCACACAAACTCCTCCAGAAAACAGAAGAAGCGCTGCTTGGCTGATTCTGTGAGGCCAGCATCGTGGTGGCACTGAAACCAGATGGAGACATCCCAGGAAAACTCAAACCAACATCCCTTGCGACCAAGACGCAGAATTCTTTTTTTTTTTTTTTAATTTTTTTTTCAACGTTTATTTATTTTGGGGACAGAGAGAGACAGAGCATGAACGGGCGAGGGGCAGAGAGAGAGGGAGACACAGAATCGGAAACAGGCTCCAGGCTCTGAGCCATCAGCCCAGAGCCCGACGCGGGGCTTGAACTCACGGACTGCAAGATCGTGACCTGGCTGAAGTCGGACGCTTAACCGACTGCGCCACCCAGGCGCCCCATGACGCAGAATTCTTAACAAAATGTTTAGTAAATTGAACCGGCCCACTTGTAGAAAGGATGATACATCGTGACAACATGGCGTTTATCCCAGGAACACAAGGGTGGTTTAACATCGGGAAACCGTCCTGTGAAGTACCTTCCTGTATTCATAGACTGAAAAAGAAACGCCAGATGAGCATCCGAGTAGTCAGAAAAAGTGTCTGACAAAACCCCAAATCCATCGTAGATGTTAACTTTCTGCAAGACAGGAGTAGGGGGGCACCTCCAATGGTGACGGGGCATCAGTAAAGTGGGCGCTGCAGACAGGGACCGGGGGCTCTCCTGCAAGCCGCAGAACCAGGCGAGGGCGCCCACTCTCGCCACTTCTGTTCAGCCTTGTGTGGAGGCTGCAGCCAGGCCAGTCAGGCAACAAAACGAAACAAGGGGCGTCCAGGTGAGATGTCTACTTATAGACAGAACGGGTGTCCCCGTGACGCACGTGTGGCACGTCTGTGGTGGGCCCGGGGCCTCGGCTACCCTGTTCGGTTTTGTTCACTCTGTGAGAAGGAAGCCTTTCTCATGTTCCGTTTTGGGGGTTTCTCTTCTGTTGTCCTCAAGCCCCGAGATTCTTCCGCCGGCCGCGTCCAGTCTCCCGATGACCCCACAAGGACAGTCTTTGTTTCTGTCACGCTGTGGTGGATCCCCGACGTCTCCTGCCCGTTCTCTCAGGACTTCCTTCTCTCTGCTCACCTTGGCCCTCTGTTCCTGCGCGTGGTCCGCCGCATCCATCGGAGCCCTGAGTGTATTCATCCCAGTAGTTTGACCCCCGGGTCTGCCAGCCCCGGTAGCCCTGATGAACTGGCCACATCTGCTGCTGCCCTGTGTCTTTGAGAAGCTGCTGCGACTGGGCTGGGGGTGAGGTGGCAGTGAGGTGGCGGTGGGGTGGCAGCCCAGGGTGGCCGTGTCCTAGGTGCAGCGAGTGGGGGTCAGTCTCAAGTGAGCAGGCCCCCTGGGCTTTGACCTTCATGGGTGCTTCTCAGCCTTCCCCACCCCTGAAGCGTCCGGAGTCGGGCACACCCCTTCCTGCGGTCGGTTAGGCTCTGGTTCACTAGTGTCCCTGATGGTGGCCTTGTGAGCAGGCCCAGCAGGCCCTGGAGGATCCCCACTGCTGGCCCGGGGCCCTCCCGACACAGATCGTTCTCCCCAGTGTCCACTGTGGGAGCCCGGGAGCTCCAGGTGGGGACCCCACAGTGGGGTGCCCCCTCTCTGACCACTGGGCCCCGGAGCCTCGTCTCCTAGGCTGGTGCACGCAGACCTCCTGCTGTGGGTCACCTGGACAACTGGCCTGTGCTGCGGCCACGCTGCGCCCTTTGACCTCACTCCTCTTAGGGACCACGGGAGAGCTGCTGGTGTCTTTGTGTTCAGCTCTTCCACGATGAGGAAGCAGCGGGGACTCCTAAGCTCCTTACGTGCCAGACCAGAAACTAGTGGTTGGTTCATGAATTTTTCGCAAAAACACCAAGGCAATTCATTGGAAAAAGGATGGTGTTTTCTCAAACGGTGCTGGATATCCTCAACAACTCGGACATCCCTATGCAAAACAATGAACCTTGATCCACATCTGGCACCATTTAGCAAAAGTTAACGAAAAATGAATCATAGATCTATGTGTAAATGTGAAAATACAAATCTTCCTCAAGAAAACAGGAGAAAACCTTTGTGATCTTGACTAAGTAAAGATTTTCTAGATACAATAGCAAAGCCCAGTGCATAAGAGAAAACGCTGATGAACTGGATGTCATTAAATTTAATAGCTTTGCTCTCCAAAGTTAAGAAAATAAAAAGACAAGCCACAGGCCAAGAGAAAACACTTGCAAATCATATATCTGATAACAGATTCGTATGTGGCATATATCAAGAACTTTTTAACACAATAAAAAGAAAATGACCCAATTAAATATGGGCAAAACAGGGGCACCTAGGTGGCTCATTCGGTTGACAATCCAACTCTGGATTTCAGCTCAGGTCATGATCTCACGGTTTGTGGGTTCAAGCCCTGTGTCGGGCTCTGTGCTGACAGTTTGGAGCCTGGAGCCTGCTTCAGATTCTGTGTCTCCCTCTCTCTCTGCTCTTCCTCTGCTTGCACTCTGTCTCTCAAAAACAAATAAACATTAAAAAAAAAAAAGATTCTCTCTCCCTCTCTGTCCTTTCCCGACTTGTGCACACGCTCCCTCTCTCTCTCAAAAAAAAAAAAAAAAATGGGCAAAACATTTGAACAGACACTTCATCCAAGAAGCTATATGGGTGGCAAGTAAGCGTGTGAAAAGCCTGTCAGCATGTTAGACACTGGAGAGATGCAAATTAAAACCTGCAGAGCGATGCCACTGAGCACCTATTAGTTAAAGATTGACCCTACCAGTTCCAGCGAGGGTGCAGAGGGCTGGCCAAGACCCCCGAGCTTGCCTGGCAGGTGCAATACGGTGTGGCTCTGGGAAGGCAGTTCAGCAGTTTCTTGAAAGGCTAAGCGAATTCCTACCATCAGATCCCACCCCCAGGTCCTTCCCTGAGAGGCACATGTCTGTACACATGTCTGTACAAAGAATGCTTACATGGCATCCACAACGGGACTCAACCCAAATGTCCATCAACCTGTGAGTAGATAGACAGTGGCGCACCCATCCCCCCAGGCTCCTATGTCGGGGTTCTCACCCACCACCCAGGACATGCCTGTATCTGGAGATGGGGCTTTACAGGGGTGATTGAGGAAATGTGGTCACCAGGGTGTGTCCTGGTCCCATGTGACTGGGGTCCTTGTAAGAAGAGGGAATCAGGACACAGACACACACAGAGGGACGACCCCGTGAGGACACAGGGAGAGGACGGCTGTCTACATACGAGGAGAGAGGCTTTGGGAGGCCCCGGTCCTGCCCACGCCTGTACCTCGGGCTCTGGCCTCCAGGACTGGGGGACGATGAATGTTGTATGAGCCTCCCCATCTTCGGGACTTTGTCACCGTCGCCCCAGGACACTCGCCCACCTCCTATCATTCCTGATATTTCCATGCCTTGGTTATTACGGCCCCTGCGTGGCTCAGTGAAATAACGCACCTCTGCCTTCGACCCAGACTCTACCCTGCTGCATACTTGATCTGGCTGCTTCTTCTCTGACTGCGTATGGGCGGGAAAGCCTGCGGGGAACGCATGCTGTCTCCCCACCAGGGAAGCAGCGCTAGGGTGCCTGATACTCAGTCCTCGAAGCACTGACACGCTGCCCCCCAGGGTCTGCACTCAGGTTGGCAGATGGCTATCATTCCACTGCTCCCAGAGCAGGGGCCTCCCCCGAAATCACTAGCCACAGATAGGGTCCCGCACCTCCCAGGGCGCCAGAACGCGTCTCTTTCTATGGGAAGAAATGACCCACATCGTTCCAGAAAGGGACGGAAGGCCTGGCCACGCTCAGGCGAATCCCCCAGCGAGCACACAGGAGGCAGGTGCGCTCCAGCGCGACCCGAAGGAAGCACAGTGTTTCCAGGCACCGGTCCCGGGAGGGCAGAGGCGTTTCGGGCCAGATTAAAGACAGGAAAAGACCAGCAAGGTGAGAAACTACAAACAGGACTTTTAAGACATGCACAAAAAAGCTTTTCTGCGGTGAAAACTGCCAGGCCCAGAGAAAGCACTGCTCAGGTGGAGCGCGCCTGGTACGCCTCCCCGGCCCCCCCCCCGGCCCCGCCCCGGCCCCGCCCCGGCCCCGCCCCCGCCCACAGATTCCGCCCCGGCCCCCGCCCACCCGGCCCCGCCCCACAGACCCGCCCTTCCCGCCCCGCCCCCATAGGCCCCGCCTACAGCCCCGCCCTCCCCGGCCCCGTCCCATAGCCCCAGCCCCATCGGCCCCGCCCCCTCCGGCCCCGCCCTTCCAGGCCCCGCCCCATCGCCCCCTCCCTCCTCGGACCTGCCCCTGGGTCCATCCCTCCTCGGACCCGCCCTTCAGCCCCTCCCTCCTCGGTCCCTCCCTCCCCGGTCCCGCCCCTCGGCCCCGCCTTCCTCCCCTCCGCGGTCCCAGCGCGGTAGCATGTGGCCCGCCCCGGGCTGGGTCCAGGTCCGCCGGGAGCCAGAGGAGGAAGGAAGGCGGCACACTCCTTACTCTCAGAGCGTCCAGAACCTGCTCGCTCGTCCCCCCGCCTCTGTGCGTGTGCAGACCAGGACACAGGCGTGGCTCCCCGGCGGGGTCCGAGGGCAGCGGGTCAGACTTGACCCAGGCTTACCACTCGAAGGCAGAGCTGCACCGGTGGACAGGCCGCACCCTCCACCGCCTGTTCCTGCTTCTGCCCCGGAAGAAGAGGCTGAGCTCCCTTCTGAGGATGCGGGACGTGACCCGGCAAGAAGATGCGAAACCAGTGGCCGGGGAACGTGGCCCTGGATTTGGGCCGTGGCCCCGGTGTTGGAAGAAGGCAAGGGCAGATTCTTAGCAGTCCCTTGTTCCGTGTTCAGCGTCCTCCACGTCCACCGCCCCCACCTGCCTTGTCCTGCTCTGGGTCACCCGCTTCCCCGCCCCTCCCCCGGTTCACACACCCTAGGGCCCACCCACTGCAACAGCACAACCTGATGGCTGTCAGGGCGTCCAGAACACCCCCAGCCCATACAGACGCCCTGCGCCCCCTTCCTAGTCACCCCCCGCCCGGCCCCTGGCACAACCAGGGAGGCGGGAGTCAGCGTCCGTCCTTTTTAAGGCTGAGCGACAGGCCAGTGTGCCGATGGACCGCGTCTTACTTATCCGTTCATCTGTCCACGGACCCTCGGGCTGCCTCCGCCTTTTCCCTGTTGTGAGTCATGGGCGGTGAACAGAGACGTGCAGGGGCCTCTGAGCTCCCGCGTTCACTCCCGCTTCATACTTTTTGCTGGCCAGCCACTCCCTGCACAGAGACAGCGTTTTGCTTACCCATTTCTTCCACTAGCTGCCTTTGTGAATAATGCCACTGTGGACATTGTGAGGTTTTATGTGGACGTGTTTTCATTTTTCTTGGTTATTACAACACCTCGTTCCCACCCTCTCCCCAAGCAACCCTCTGGCACCAGCTGGGTGTCCTACAAATCCCACTCAATTCTGGCCCAGTCTATCTGGAGACAGCGTCAGCCCCACAGGCAACGGCCCAGCCCCACAAAGCGGCCCCCGCTTCATGTTGTCACTCTACTTCTGCCCCACCGGCCGGAAATCGGAGGTTCCCACGACTGTCCTTGGGTTTGATTAGTTTGCTGGTGCGGCTCACGGGACTCAGGAAACCAGTTTACCCACTAGATTACTGGCTGATCACAAAGGATATTAAAGGGAGCAGATAAAAGCCAGATGGAGAGATGCACGGGTGAGGTCTGAGGGGAGGGGCCGGGGCCTTCATGTGGGCCGAGCCACACACCCAAATCTCTGTGTTCATCTCCCTGATCCCTCCGCCTGCAAGTCCCTATCCACCACCTGCTGCCTAGAATGCATCTATTCATCCATCGAGACCTGCTCTATGTCACCTCCTGTGTTAAGACTGTTCACACTCCCGGGCAGCTTCACCCGCTCCCTGGGACCTGGGCTCAGGCCAACAGGGAAACGGAGGTCAGGGAATCTGAGCACCTTACCCAAGATCACACGAAGAGTGGGGGAGGGGGTTGAGTGGGTGAGTTTGTACAAGAGAGATGTCCCGCGTGACGAGGCTACACAGGGGCCCGGCTCTCCCTTCCCTGATAGCGTAGGAGGGGTGTGCCCGGGGGCGGACACACACAAAGCCGTCCAGGACAGGAGGCAGAGTCAGCAGGTAAATAGCTGAGTGAGAATGGCCTTTCTAGAGAATCTGCTAAATCCCAAATTCCTATAAATAGCAGCTCTTTGCAAAACATTGGGTGTTAATTTTCAAAGTGTTAACTCATTCAGAGATGTTTCAAGGGGCAAGTTTCAAATAACAGAATCTCTGGGAACAGCACTGGGTTTGTATGTGTTTATGTTTGTTTTTAAAGTTTTCATTTACTTATTTAAGTAATCTCCATACCCAGCATGGGGCTCAAACTCATGACCCTGAGATCAAGAGCCGTATGCTCCTCCTACTGAGCCAGCCAGGCGCCCCATCGTTTTTAATTTATTTCTTTTTTTTTTTTTAATTTTTTTCAACGTTTTTAATTTATTTTTGGGACAGAGAGAGACAGAGCATGAACGGGGGAGGGGCAGAGAGAGAGGGAGACACAGAATCAGAAACAGGCTCCAGGCTCCGAGCCATCAGCCCAGAGCCCGACGCGGGGCTCGAACTCACGGACCGCGAGATCGTGACCTGGCTGAAGTCGGACGCTTAACCGACTGCGCCACCCAGGCGCCCCTCTTTCTAACGTATCATCCAGACGGAGCTGAACCTTCTGGCTGGCTTTGTCCGGTGGATCTGCTGTGTGTCCCCACCCAGCTGGAGGGAGGGTGGTCTTGTGAGTGCCGGCCTCCCTTCCGGCTCCTTCCCCACCCACCCCCAGCACACACACCCCAGCCCCTCACTCCCAACCTGTCCCCACCTTCACCCCTCACCACCCCAGCCCCCTTGCATCTGACTCCAGCCCCTCCTCTGCACCTGAAGGCCTGCCTCTCTATGGTGGCCTCTTCCAGCCCTCTCTCCTTTTCCTTATTTTCACTCTCAGGACAGACTTCAGGAAAACAGGCTCTTCCCGATGGTAACTCCTTGTGGGGAGTTTTCTCCTTGTGGGGACCATGCAACCAGCTAATGCCAGAGTTTTGTTCAATGGAGTAATTGTTACAGATCTTACCGGCTTTATCCGACACTTCCCGAGTGGGTAGTGTCCCATCTAGCAGACAGACAGGAGCTCCGGGCGCTGCGCACAGTGAGACCCACCCGCGGAAGCCACAGGAACAGGTGGGCAGGTGGCCGGTGGCGATTCCTGGTCGACAGATTCCATTTCTCGGAGAGCCAAACTCGAAGTCTTAGTTTGGTGACGTGGAACGTAGCAAAGGCAGCTCCATTTTGGGCCCGTCGTTTTGTTAAGTTCTGCCCCGCAGCTGCTGAAGTGGACCCCATAGCCTTGCAGATCTGACCTCTAAATTTCCAGGGACTAGCAAGCCTCTGACGGGCTGAGTCACCGTTAACAGGTAATGTCCGTAAACTTGCAGTTAAATAAATTACAGCAAAGATGAAGGACAAAGGCAGTTCAGACTCACCAGTCACCACTTCCTAGAAATGGGCTGGCATCCTTCCGTGTGCCTGGAGGGGGCTGCCTGGGGCCGTGGCGCCCAGAGGACCCACCCCGAGATGCAGGGGTGAGCGTGCTCTCCAGGTCCGCGTGCCCACTGCCCGTAGGAGGGGTCACACTGTGGAAACCTCCATTCGCTGCTTTGCTGAGTGAAGAATGCGGAAAGAGCTAGGGACAGTGTTGATAACAGGGCTCAAGGAAGGTGGATCCCTGTCTGCCCTCACGTGGAGGAGCGCCCACAGAAGCAGGCAAGGCAGGGAACAAGGGACCCGCCAGCCACCCCTGTGGTCTGCTGCAAGAGCGACGCCCAGCGACACAGGGCCCACTGGGACCTCTCTCTCGGGGGCTCCCGCGCACGGTCGGGCACCTCCTTTCCCAAGCTGGCTTCGCCCCCCCCACAGGGCCCTGAGCACCCCCCGCCCGCCCGCTCCCCCCCAGGGCCCAGCGCCTGCCCCATGCGGCCTTCGCACCTTCTCGCCTTCTCCTCGCAGATGTCCTGGAGAAACCCTCAGTCCCTCCACTTCCGCGCTGGGCCCTTGTCACAACCCCCCCCTCGCTCCGTGGCTCCCTCTGACGGCAACCCACGGGGACACAGGGCGTCCTGCCCGGAGGTGATGTGTGGGGATGCGGCCGTGGGGTGGGGGGCTGGTAGTGGTGGCGGTGGTGACACGTGGGGAGGTCACCAGTGCGGATGGGCAGCGTCCATGCGGGGAGGCGCTCTGTGGGGGACACGGAGGTACCCATGCAGGGAGGTGATGACCAGTGCGGACAGGCAGTGTCTGTGTGCAGAGATGACCCACAGGGGACACGGGCAGCCATGCGGGGAGGCACCATGTGCAGGACTCAGGCTCTGCTGCCCCCAGGCGCCCCTCCCCCCCCCCCGAGCCCTCACCACGTGGGCCCAGTTCACTGGGCAAACAGGGTGTCTGTAGGTTCTGGGCACCTTCCTCATCAGAGCCCACTGTCCCCTCTGGACTCCACCGTCCAGATCTAGAGGGTCCCCTGGGGCGGCCTCTGTCTGTCTCTGTCTCTCTGTCTCTGCGACTCTCCCCTCCCAGGGTTCTCTTTCATGTCTACACGCTGGTTCCCATTTGCTGTGATTGACCTTCCTCTGATCTTCCTTCTGGGCCAGGGTCTCTGTTCTCCAGGGCCCTTCCACAGCCGAGGCTCCCACCTTCCCGGCACCTGTCCCGTCCTGGTCCTCTGTCTGCCCCTGGGCCCCGGGCTGGCAGCTGGGAGCCATCCCTCCACTGAGGCTCCTCGGTGACCACCAGCTGCTTAGCCACCAACAGGAAGCGTGTCCTGCCTGCGTGGCCGAGCCTCTGGGGGCTCAGCAGTCCCTGCAAAGGCCACACCAGCCCCTGTGTGCTCCACACTGGCCAGCGCAGTTTTGTGCCTCTCATCTGGGTGTGTCGGCAGACCCTGCCCCTGGCATCCCGTCACTACAGCTGTGGGGCCGGCATGACAGTGCACACATGTGAGCGTGCACGTACATGTAAACGTGCACAGGGACACACGGGCGTGTGGCACTTGCACACGCGAGTGAGCATACGCGCGAGTGCACAGGGGACACGTGGATGTGTGCTGCCTCCGCACACGAGTGTGCACACACGGAAATATGCACAGGGACACATAGGCATGTGGCATTTGCACACGTGAGCGTGCACACGTGGAAATGTGCACAGGACACGTAGGCATGTGGCATTTACACACAGTGTGCACAGACAGAAACGTGCACAGGGACACGTGAGTGCGTGCGCACATGAGTGTGCACAGGGACACATGGGTGTGCTCCATCTGCACACACACGAGTGTGCCTGCATGTAAGTGTGCATAGGGACTTTGGTGTGTTTTACATTTGCAGACACGTGAGTGTGTGGGTGTGGGTGCGGTGTGTCTGCATGTGAGTGCATGTGTGTGCACACACATGTGAGTGTGCGCAGGGACGTGTGCGTGTGCACACATGTGTAGGGGGTTTTACGTGAGGCCTTCAAGCCCAGCACACAAGGGCTTCTCCAGGGGAGCAGAGAGGACGAGCTCGCCGACGAGGGTGCGGGCGGCTGCCGCCCAGGTGCACGGGCTCCAAGCACCGCGAAGACTGGCTGGGCAGATGTCCACGCGTCCCTTATCGCTCTCTGACCCAGCTCCCTGCGTCCGTGCTCCCCAACGGTACAACGGCGCTCCCCAGCCACGGCTCCTCTGGATGCCCCAGCGGGAGGCGGCGTCCAGGTCCTCCAAGGGAGCACCAGCAGAACTCAGGTAGGGCACAAACCCCCGACTGTAGCCTCGGACAAGGAAAACCCAATCAATAGGGTAACAGACTGGAGGGGCGGTGGCCAGACCCTCCGTAAGCAGGAAACGCAAAACGGGACACGGGAAAGCACAAAGGCACCAGCGATCATGGACAAGTGTGGAGGGCGTCGCTTCCACGGAGGCCTCCGGCTCAGAGGTCCACAGGCACCATCGGGAACCACAAGGAGAGGAAGCTCTCAACAAGGGTGGGTTAAGTCCCCAGGCAGACGAACCAGAAGTTGTGTACTGCAAATGCTCGCTTAGTAGGCTTGAGAGGGCAAAGGAGGGACGTTTTGCACTGACTGACAGTATAATCCTCCAAAAAGACAACACTTGCCGACCCGCAGCCCCTGGCTCGCCCCCAAAACGCAGAAAGCAAAGCTTGGGTCTCGAACGGCCCCGCCATCACAGTGAAACCCTCTGAGGCCCCACAGAGTGACCAGCGACCGAGCAGGAGGGAAGCAGATAAGCAGGTGCCCGGGACCGGGTTCCCTCGGGGCCAGTGCGTGCACGACCGAGAGAAGGGGAGAAACAAACAGAAAACCCCATCTTCTCGGGAGCACGCACAGTGAGGGGGGTAGGGGGGTGCCCCGGGTCCCGCGCTGGCTTGCTAGGTGCTCCCTCCCCCGACACCGGAATGGGTTCCCTGGACACTTGAAAACACCTCTCTAGGTAACTTTCTGGTTAAAGAGGAAGAAAACGAGTTACAAGCTGCGTAGAAATGAAACACCGTGAGTCCACAGCGAAACCTCCAGGCTTTTTGGGAAACAGTGAGGATGAAAAGAAAACACTGAGCCTGGAACGAGGGACAGCAAGATGCACCCTCGGGAAGGAGTCGCTGAAGGCAAGATGCAAAGTAGTAAAATAGGAAGTTAAGCGGTAGACTTGCTCCGTAAAACCCGAAGCCGGACTTAGAAAAAAATCAGTTTGATCGAAGTAAGGAAAAGACAAAAAGGAAAAAAATGACAGTTCCCAAAGAGACTGAAAGAGTTTAGAGAACTTTGCACATAAGTTTTACCCGTAAATGTGAAAAGTGTGGTGGAGGGGATCGTCTTCGAAGGCAACAGGGCGTAAAATGGACGCGTTCATTGCCTCAGTCATTCCTCGGGACATCGGGGCGCGTCCTCTGCGCCAGGCTCTAGCGAGGGGCCGGTGTCACCGGCGGGGACGGGCAGCCAGACAGGGACCCCTGCCTCTCAGGCGCTGCCCTGACCGGACCCCCCAGAGGCAGGACACGGGAAGGAACAAGGACCAGGAAGGTGTGAAATGGTGGCCACAGCCCTGCTGACCACACTGGGGAGGCCACGTGGCAGGGCATCCCGCGTGGCTCCGAGGAACACGCTGAGCCTCCCTTACACGGGCGGGTGCCCGACGTCCAGTGAAAGATGGTGGCGGAGCCGGGCGTGTGCGAGCCTCCCACTTCAGCACACACCCAGACAGACACACACACACAGCCGTACACACACACACACCCCCAGACACACACAGCCGTAACACACACACAGACACACACACAGGCACACACACAGACACAAACACACAGCCACACACACACACACACTCAGAGAGACATACACACAGCCATCTCTCTCTCTC
>NW_024412655.1:257915-267104 GCF_014898765.1 Herpailurus yagouaroundi | reverse complement strand
ACACACAGCCATCTCTCTCTCTCTCACACACACACACACACACACACAATCAGACAGACACACAGACACCCACACCCACACACATACACAATCACAGACAGACACACACACAGACACACACACACCTAGACACACACAGCCGTACACACACACACACACACACACACACACACACACACAGACACATACACACATACACACACAGCCATCACACACACACCCAGACAGACACACACACAGCCATCTGATGCACACACACACAGACAGACACACAGACACGCACATCCCCCCCACACACAATCACAGACAGACACACATACACATCTGTACACATACACACATACATACACACAGAATCACAGACAGACACACACCGAGAAATATGTACAGACACATGTACACCGACACACGCAGCCATGCACACACACATACGCACACAATCAGACACACACCCAGAAATCTGTACACAGACCCAGACGTGCATGATAATACACAGAGATACACACACAGTCAGACACACACCCAGAAAGACTTACAGACACATAAGCACACACAAGTACACAGACATGCACAATCGTACACACACACACATGCACACAACCAGACACACACCCAGAAATCTGTACAGACACACACACAGACACACACAGCCGTACACACAAGCACACACACAATCACAGATACACACCCAGAAATTTGTATGCAGACCCAGATCCGCATGACGGCACACACCAAGGTACACACGCAGTCACAGACACACCACCAGAGATACACGCAGACACATGTGCACAGACACGCATCATCATACCCACAGAGGTACACACACACAATCACACGGCCGTACACCCACACACCAGGGAAATGAGGATGTGAAAGACAAAGCCAGGGAGTGTGTCACGGGGGAGCGGAGACACAAATAGCCCGTAGGAGCCGCGCACACGCTGCTGTCTCCCGCCCCTGCACCCCCACCCGAGGCGAAGCACTGTTTCCTCGTCTAGAGTGATGGAGGCTTCGCACGCGTGGCGAGGGCAGGGTTGTTTCTGTGCTGCCTAAATGAAACAAGGCCACTGGAGTCAGCGAGCGAGCCTGGCCGGAGAGGAGGCTGGTGTGTGCAGGCGAGGGGCCCTGCGCTGGGCGGTCTGTTACACACGCCAGTGCACTAAGACTTTCATGGTGACAGCCCAGGGAACCAGGAACGCAGAGGCACTTTCTCCGTCTCACGGCGTCAGAGACCCACCGCCACGGCCCTACTCGCTCGGTAGACATCACACGTATCCCCCCAAACTCTGCGGTAAGACGTGGGTGGAACGCTTGGGGGGCCGGACACCCCAACGAGACTGAGTCTTCCGGTCCGTGAAGATGGTGGGTTTCCCCATTCTCAGTGACGGTCGTCAAACGCCCTGAAAGTGCCGTAACACTGTTCTTACACGTTTTCTGTTAGCTTCCCAGGTATTGGGTATTTTTGACGCTTTTGTAAATCTCGTTTCCAAACCCCATTTCCCATGGTTTGCTGCCAGCGTGTCAACAACTGATGTCTGTTTGCTGATTTTTCACTGCGGAGAAATAGACATAACATAAAAGATACCATTTTAACCGTTCTAGTGAGTGGCATTCTCGTCTTGTGCTGTGGTCCCCAACGTCCACCTCCAGAACTTTTTTTTTAATGTTTATTTACTTTTGTTTGTTTTGTTTTGTTAGTAGGCTCCGTGTCCAACGTGGAGCCCAACGTGGGGCTTGAACTCACGACCCTGAGATCAAGACCTGAGCTGAAATCAAGAGCCAAACTCTTAGCCCACTGAACCATTCAAGCGCCCCCAATGTTTATTTACTTTTGAAAGAGAGAGAGACAGAGACAGAGCGTGAGCAGGGGAGGGGCAGAGAGAGAGGGAGGCACAGAATCCGAAGCAGGCTCCGGGCTCCGAGCCGGCAGCACAGAGCCCGACACGGGGCTCGAACTCATAAGCTGCAAGATCATGACGTGAGCCGAAGTTGGACGCTCAACTGACTGAGCCCCCCGGGCGCCTCAGCATCAGCCTTAGAATAAGGCCCCTGGAGATGACAGCCGGCCAGTGTTTCAAGAACACGGCCCAGAAGCCTGTGGGGAAGAGTCCACTCCTCCCGAGAGGCCCTCGGCCACCGCACACGGGTGGGGGGCGCCCGCGCTGCACAGCCCGGCCCGGCCTTGGACAGGGCTCCCTGCTTCCGATCCAGGCAGCTGGGGAGCCCCTCCTGGGGTCCAATAGGGGTGGCTCGGGGAAGCAGCAGCAGGAGGCCGTGGGTACGCTGCCGGGGAGGGGCCCTGCTGGAGACAGCATCATGGGGGCAGCCACGGTTGTGGGTGGCAGGAGGGGAGCCCGCCCTCCTCCTTCATCCCCTCGGGGGAGCCAATCAAGAGAAGCAGCAGGGAAAGAAGGAGAGGGGCGAGGAGCCCACCCCCTTCTCCACCGGAGGCGCCAGCCCAGGTTGTGTCGGGCAGGGAGGAAAGGCTTTGACCCGGGGGGACTGAAGTCGGTCAGGCCGCAGCGCACTTTCTGATTTCAGGAGAGGCCCTGATCCGCCCAGGGTGCCGCAGGGTGGATGCGTGGCTTCGTGAGCTGCGTCCTAGCTGTGTCACCTGCCACTGGAGAAAGACGGCTCCCCGTGTGTCCCTGTGGGCTCGGCTCCACCAGCCACGCTGTCTCTGTAAATGAAGAGCCACCACCCAGCTGTTTAGGCAGAAAGAAAGCTGAGAGTTGTCTGTGGCTTTCCCGTCACCCTCACCCCCACTTCTGGTTGGTGGTGAGGGTCCGCAGGAGCGGGATGTGGCCTGGGTTGCGTATTTCTTTGCAATAAAATTCCAAGTCCTTGCCATGCCCGCCGGAACCCGCTTTGCAAACCCCTCACCCTGTGTTCAGGCTACCCTTACCCACTGCGCTGCTGCCTCGGGGCCCCTCCCTGCCCATCGGGCCGCTGGCACCCCTCTCCACCACCCACGTTCTGGACCGAATGAAAGCAAAGGCCTGAGGCTAAGCTAGAGACCGTGGGGGTGGTGGTGGTGGTGGGGAGCCCCGGGGGCAGAGCGGCTGCCCCGGTCACCGGTGCACACAGTTGCACCCCAGCGTGGGGCGCCACCACCAGGGGAACGGGCATTTGTAACTCAACAAACAAGATGCCGGCTGGACTGACAGCTCCCCCGAAAATCCAGCCCCTCCTGGGACGCACGTCTACCGCCTCAGCCTCAGAGCCCCACCCCCAGTGTCGGGGGCGGGGGGGGGGTGCAGAGGGGGGCGGGGAGCAGCTCCGCCAGCTGACCCGGGCAGTTTGCTGCTCTTCCTGTGGCAGGTGGCACGATTCACGTGGGTCCCTGGGAAAGCCACCAAAAACACGTGTCCCGAGTTTCCCAGAGGAGAGCCCCCCCCTCCACTTACATGCGCCCCGCTTTGTGGGGCCTTGCGATGCTGGTGTGGACGGCTCTTGGCTTGCAGGGTGGTCAGCGGGGGAGGCAGGGAGGGCAGTCCCAGGGAAGCCCCTGCCTCCTGGCCCCTTTCCTATTAGAATTTAAATGAGGGTCCTTCAGTTTGATGGATGGTTTGTGGCTGTCACCGGACCAAGGGCACAAAGGCCCTGAGTCCCCAAGGCCCCAGCTGCTCCATCTGGCCTGACTCTGGGGGAGGAGAGGCTGGCTGGCTGCATGGGGACAGGCTTGGTGCCCCAGCTGCCGTCTTTGTTGCCTTTGTCCCTCCCCGAGATGCTGGCTGTGGGCTCCCGCCCCCCGGGCCCGGCAGTGACCACGGGGACTGGCCTTTCAGGTACAGAACACATGCCCAGAATGCCCACGGCCTGCTGTTGAGGCACTTCAGAGCCCTTTGGGTGTGGGCTTCGGGGCTGCAGGCGGCCCAGGCTCAGACACAAACACAGGCTGGTGTCCCTGCTGTCCTTCTAGAACCTTCTAGTGGCCTCTCCTCCTGCCCTCTCCGTGTTTCATCCTGGGTTGTCTCGGCTGACTCCCCTGACTGTCACGACACCCAGCCCCTTCCTACCCACAAGCCATCTGGGGTGCCCATCCCATCAGATTTGCTTCCTACCCTGGGGCTGAGCCTGACTTGCGGGCTCCATGGTGCTGCCCTGGGCTGCTGATGCAAGCCTTGCTCCAACACTGTTCCCAGGTGTGCCCCTCAGCCACACCTCACTGTGCTGGCTGTCCCTGCCGGCCAGCTGGCCCTTCCTTATATTCCTCCACTTTTCAGGTCCCCCTTCTTCCCCCTAGGAACGCATATCCCCCTCTCTTTCCAGGTTCAGCTGGAGGCTGGCCTTCTCTGGAAACACCTCTGGCTGTCTGGTGTCATGCAGGCAAACGCTTACTGCAGAACTTAACCGGTCTCAGAGCGGTTGCTTGTCTGAGGGCCTGTATGCTGGGGCAGAGTGCCAAACGAAGCTGGGTGGCCCTGCACTCCAGGGACGAAGGGAGCCAAGGAGGTACATCTCTGGTGGAGCAGGTACTGATTCTGTGCCTTTGCCCTTAATGTCATATATCCATCGGGTGACACCTGCTGCTGTCATACCTCCTCCCTGGTGCGCACCATCTTCCAGTTCTAGGGCGGAAACCCTGTAACGCTCTTCCTCACTTATGCTCAGTCCCTGGCTTGGCACTGTGTTCATGGGAGGGCTTCCATGATCTGCTCCAACCGACACACAGAGATGCTTCTAGGACTTTCCATTGGTCCCCATGTCTCTCAAGTTGTTCACCACTCAGTTTGTGACAATTTGGTATAGCAGCAATAGAAAACTACTACAATAGGGTAGAACAATTGGAAAGAATTGAAGATAAAAGGATAGCAATTGATGCAAGTAGAATATGCAGCAATAACAAACTCCAGGAAAAACAATAAGCTGTACAAGGAAGGAAATATACACTCTCTGTTCACTAGGATGAACAATATTTAGCCAAAATGGCATAAATATTGCCTATTGATTCAAATTAGAGTTTTCTCTATATTGAGTCTGTGGGAAAGGACAAGCGAAGAGTTATAACAGAGCTTATCCTCATCTAGCGTAATGGAAGTTAGTGAATAATGTCTGAAAGTGACCAGTTAAAAGGTACTAGAGGAGAGCAGATAGTTGCACAGCATTTGTGAATGCACTTAATGCCACTGAGGTGCACACTTAAAAATGGTACATTTAATGTTATGTATATTTTAGCACAATTTAAAAATTTTGAGGAAACAAATAGCAAAGTTACGTGCATCCAGAAAGTATTACTGAGGCCTCTGTGCACAAGGCAGATGAGACCCCAGCTTTGAGACTTCCTGGAGATGCAGAAGGAAATGTCAAATTGCATATTATCCTGCTGGGGCTGGATGGAGCAGGGGAGAATAAAGGAGGGAGGCGCTCGTAGTTCTGGTGCGTGTAGGGAGAGTGGTGTGTAAACAGAGAGGAAAGCGAGATCTCTCTGTTAGGATGCACTGAGACCTCGGATGGGGACAGCCGTGTGCAAATTACAGAGAGGAGGATTGCAGAGAGTGAGGATGGTAGGTGCAATGGTCCTGGGGTGCAGCAGGCCCAGAGTGTGCAGCCTGCAAGTAGACAGGGCCAGAGTTAGGGGGTGGCCAGGAGAGTAGGTAGAGGTCAAGTCAGGGAGGTGGCAGGGGCTCGGGTGACGGGGAGTCGTTTACTCACTGGAGGGTCCGAACAGAAGCTGATGGTATTGGGGTGCAACCGCTCTGGCTGCTGGAACACCTCCCCCGGGCTGGGGCAAAGGAGAGGCGGAGGAGACGGTGAGTGAGCGAGGAAGCTCCTGACCGCCAGGTGAGGAGTGCGTGGTGTCAGAATGTGCGTTGGGGGCGGAGCTGGCAGCACCACTTGCTACCGAACCAGGCATGGGTGTGGGGTCGAGGGTGCCCCCAACTTGGGTCTGAGCCCTGGGGTGGGGGGTTGCCATTTGTGGAGCTAAGCGCGGAGGGTCGTGCAGGGAGCCGCCTGGGGGAGGCATCAGGAGTGCAGTCTGGACACCGCAGCTTCGATGTGCCCCCTGGGTGCAGAGGCGACGCATCAAAGGTGCCCCTGGATGCAGAGGAGACGCGTCAAGGTGCCAGCTGGTGGACGGCCTGGGCTTCAGGGAACAGTCTGGGTGGCAGAGGTGACTATGGGCGAGAGACATGGGTGAGACAGGAAAGCGAGAAAGGGCAGAAGACCAGGGCCCAGAGCAGATGGAGAGGGAGGGGAGGGAGGCGAGGAGGAAGCCAGGGGAGCGCCAGGCAGGGGGAGCAGGAAGACGCAGGACGTGTGACCTTGGGTTTGGCAACAGGAGGCAACAGCCTGGAGGGGGTCCTGGGGGAGAGGAGGGGTGCAGAGAGCTGGGGGGCTGTGGATGGAGCTTCGCGGCTGCACCCCTGCACCCGGGTGGGAGGCCAGGGGAGGGGCAGGGGTCCTGCACTCGAGCTGCTTAGATAGCCCTGACGTGACTTTAAAAGAGGATAGGATCTTTCTGTGTCCCCTCTGGGCTCCCCGGGGGGGGGGGGGGGGCGCGCAGAGACAAACAGAATAGAGGAGGCCCTGTGCCCACCCCCACGCGGGCTCTTCCTCCAGGCCTTTGAGCCCGGATAATCCCAAAGGCTCCAGGCCCAGGTCTGGGTCAGAGGAGGTCAACCATCCACACTGGTGCCTGGCTTCTCCCTCTGGGGAAGGGTCTGTTTTGGGGGCTCTGCCTGGCCTCTGGTGTCGGCGAGTCGGGCCCCAGCAGTGGTGGGGACCATTCAGCCGTGGTGAGGACGGTCCCCATCTGAGGCCATGGGGAGCTCCCGGCCGCCGTGACCGCTCTGCCCATGAGCCCGGGGAGCGAGCAGCAGGCGTGACTCACGACATCCCCCGGCCGGTCCCGTCGTCCACCCCTTCGTGCCCTTTTGGAAAGGTCCACCCACACAGTCTGCCCCTGACGTCCTTGTCACCAACCCTCCCGACTGACTGCTTCCAAGTCCTGGACGTCCGAACAAACCACCGGCCCCTTCCCACGAACAGGCGAAGGCTCAGCCGCTTCCACTCCGGGCTCCGCCCACCGGACGGATTTCCTGTCCTCGGTCCCCTGCACGTGGGGCGCCCCGGAAGGCCGTAGGTGCACGTTGTGGGGGAGACGGTGTCTTGGCTGGGTGGTATAAATATGGTAGGGATGTGACGCTACGAATATGTCACAGACGGTGGCCTCCACTACAAGCGTTTGTCTCCCGCAGCTCTGGCGGCCGCGGGTGTGAGACCAAAGTGCCCGCGGATGTGGCGTCTGGTCAGGGCCCGCGTCCTGCTTTGCGGACGACCGTCTTCTCTTGTGTCTTCGTGCCGCCGGGGGCAGGGAGACAGTGAAGCAAGCTCTGTCCTGTCCCTTCTCACAAGGGCACTGATTCCTCACCCTCATCCCCTCCCCCCCACCCCGTCCCCTCCAAAGGCCCCGCCCCCTGATGCCGCCACTCTGGGGTCAGGGCTTCGACATAAGAACTGGGGGGAGGGGACACAAACATTCGGTCCATGGCAGATGGCGCTGTGGCTGCAGTGTGAGCCACCCAAGCTGGCAACAAGTGTGTGTCCCCGGATGTTGGGGAAGGTCATCGAGAAGCCTGGACCCGGCATCTGGGAGCTCCTCCCACCCCTGCCACCCGCCCCGTCCTTGGAACGCGGGTTCCACTTGCCTTTCCCGTCCCAGAGGCTACTCAAGGTCATAGCCTGGAGGTGATGATGTGCACAGTAGACGTGACCGAGCCCAGTTAAGGCCTCGTTATAAACCTGTCAGATGTGGAGGCGGGTGCGGGGATCCCGTCGTCTTGCTGCTGCCCAGGAGGAGCCTCGCACATAAGTTCTCTTGCTTACTAAGCGGCCACCTGTGAACCTGGAGCGGCCGCCCCTTGGGTCTCTCCCTGCCCGTCCCCTTGGCACACGGGGCCCAGTTTTAGATCCCAGCAGGGGGCTCCTGCGAGGGCCGTGTGTCAACACAGGACCCACCAGCCTTTGGTGTCCCCCCTCTGCGTAACGGCTGGATCTGGTGTCCCTCGAGGCCCCGGCCTAGCTGTCACTCCCCACCAAGGCCCAGTGGAGAACCAGGGGCCGAGTGTCCAAACAGAGTGGGTATTTTCAGACGAGGGCATGACCTTCCTCCCAAATGCCAGGCCTGGTCTGCCAGAGACTCCGCATGGCATCCCCATCTGACACGGACCCTTTAAACACCTTCGATCTGTGGAGCCGTGGTGCAGAGGCCCGGAAGGCGGCCCAAACCTGCCAGGGACCTGTCCCTGTGAGCCCGTTCAGAACAGCACCCTAAACATAGTATATTACCCCTCCAGAATCCAATGAGGCCTCCCTCCTTGTGGCAGGGGGAGCACACAGCAGCTGTGAGCACCTTAACCAACCCCAGGCCTCAGGGCGTCTTAAACTGCACTGAGAGGGCAGGGTCCTTGGTTTTCGTGGGTTTATCTCCCACCGTCCAGCCTCAAGTGTCTTCCTAAGGGCATCGGGACATTTGTTACTTCCTTCCAGGTCTGATCACCGCCGTGCCATCGGCAGACTTAACTGGCCTTCTGTTCTGTGGGGTAATCGGGGGTCCCGAGGTCTGTACTTTGACAAGAACAGAGACGTGACACAAGTCCCAGGCCAGTGGGCCAAGGTATACTGCTGTCCCTGCCAGGTGAAGGCGGCCATCCTCCACAGTCAGCTCCCACGTGTGGAGGAGAACAGCGTTTGTCCGACAAGAGCTTCCTGTGTTCCACTACATGGACCACATCTGGAGGACAGAATGACCGATTTACGTAACCCACTGTCGTGTCCAAAACGCACGACAAGTAGATGAGGAAAAAGGAAACATGATAGAAATCTGAGATACTACTGCCAGTACGTACTGAAATGTTCCTCTCAGACTTCCCCAGGGAGGCCTGTGGCTCCGGTCCTGGGGTCAGGACAGCGAGGGGTGGGCTAGACGGAATGTGTGACACCCCCAAGCTGCTACACCACCCGTGCTGTTCTCACGGCCCTTCAACAGGAGATCCGGACTCCCTCCTTTCCTTCCTTCCTTCCTTCCTTCCTTCCTTCCTTCCTTCCTTCTTCCTTCCTTCCATCCTTCCTGACTTCCTTCCTTCCTTCCTTCCTTCCATCCTTCCTGACTTCCTTCCTTCCTTCCTTCCTTCCTTCTTTCCTTCCTTCCTTCCTTCCTTCCTTCCTGACTTCCTTCCTTCCTTC
>NW_024412655.1:257710-257815 GCF_014898765.1 Herpailurus yagouaroundi | reverse complement strand
CTTCCTTCCTTCCTGACTTCCTTCCTTCCTTCCTTCCTTCCTTCCTTCCTTCCTTCCTTCCTTCTTCCTTCCTTCCTTCCTTCCTTCCTTCCTTCCTTCCTTCCT
>NW_024412655.1:236916-257700 GCF_014898765.1 Herpailurus yagouaroundi | reverse complement strand
CTTCCTTCCTTCCTTCCTCCCTCCCTCTCTCTCTTTTTATTTCTAGGTTTTATTTATTTAAGTAATCTCTACACCCCATGGGGGGCTCGAACCCATGACCCTGAGATCAAGTGTCGCATGCTCTTCCAACTAGGCCCGCCAGGCGCCCCGATCTGGACTTCTCTCGCTCAGGAGAGGAGACGCTCTGTGTCTGTGCGTCTCTCAGTTCTGGGACTAGGAAGGGTCATGAGTCTCCACCGTGTTGACCTGAGTCATTTCTCAGACCCCCAGACTACTGGTGTTCCCTGTCGCTCATTGGGGTCAGCGAAAACTCTGGGAGGTCACTTGTCTTTTTCAGTCCTGGGGACACTTGAGCAATTAGCCACTGCCAGAGGTCCTGCAGGGAAAACTGCTCTGGCAGTTACTTGTTGAGACAATGACACCCGCCTTGTGGCTGGCGGTGCCACCTGGCTTCTGACACCCAGGGTCACATTGTGCCGTTGAGTCCAGGGAGTCTGCCTCGGCGGGAGCGTCTCCCCCCAGCATCCTTATTCCACAGAACTTTTCAAGGATGCTGGTGCTCCCCGCCCCCCAACACATTCCCAATGCCTGTTTCCTCCAAAGAGACACTCGGGCGTGAACAGGTGCACGCAGGAAGCCCTCTAGCATTGCTGTCTCTGTGCTTTTGCATTCTTTCCCTCCCATTATACCAAGACCGTCTGACATCTCCCTTCTTTTGTGTCTGAGCTTCAGTCAAGCAACCAAACGAGCGTCTAAAGCTACCGCCAGCTGCTCTTGAACAAACTCGCCGAACCCAGAGTCTCTGGCAAGTGAGCCCATGGTGATCGGTCCAACCCGACCCGGGGCCATGTTGCCCCCTCTGTGGCCTCATCTCTCAGAGCCTATTACCACACATGCCCCGGGCTCCCCCTGTTATAAGTTGGCAAAAACTCGCATTTGGTGTACGTGGTCGTTTCCTTGTGTCTGCGTGACTGTGTGCTCATTTTCACCCCTGCCTCTAGTCATCGATCTGGAAATCATGAGAGTTGGTGGAGGTGAGACTTGACACTTGCCACCTTGTCCCCTGGTTGTTCCCCTGGGCGAGGTCCTCACAGGGTCCCTGGGTACGGACACACCAACCTCACATGGTGAGAAAGGGCTGCTTCTGCTGGTGGGGGTGGTCCAGGGGATTTGGTGCTCAGGGGACTCAGATCCAGTAAAATCCACTCCAGTTCTCATGATCGCACTCTTTCCAAATAAATGCCCTAACTTTTACTGAAGAGACTTGGTAAAATACAGACTGCACTTCAGCTGCAATGCATTAGCCTGCTAGATTAAAAATTTTTTTAATGTTTATTTATTTTTGACAGAGAGACAGAACATGAGCAGGAGAGGGGCAGAGAGAGAGGGAGACACTTAATCGGAAGCAGGCTCCAGGCTCTGAACTGTCAGCACAGAGCCCGACGTGGGACTTGAACTCACAGACGGCGAGATCATGACTTGAGCCGAAGTCGGACATTCAACTGACTGAGCCACCCAGGCGTCCCTAGCCTGCTAGATGAAATTTGAGGTCCTCTTTAAAAAAAATTGCCCTGAAAGCTACAAGAAATAAAATAAGGTTTTTTTCAGAAGAGCCACAGAAGCACTCTGGTTCTTGGGCCGTGCCCTGAGCGGAGAACTTGGGCCACGGCTTGTCACTTCCTTGCTGCCAACCCACCAGTGTGCTCAGCAGGACCTCACTGGTCTCCAGCTCACAAGCCATCATAACCCTCTGTCGCGAGAGCCCTTGGTCCCTGGAAGCTGTCGTTCATTGGAATGACACTAGAACGGCCTCACTGGAAGCCATTTCAATGTGCCCCTCGTCACAAACCAGTGGAGGTGATATTTCATTAGTGACTATATTCACGGACTCTCCGCAGCCTGCCTCATATGGTCACAAAGTCATTACTTACCTCAGACTTAACCTGATCTGATAACTAAACCCAGATTCCTATTTTTTAAAGTTTTTTTTTAACGTTTATTTATTATTTTGGGGACAGAGAGAGACAGAGCATGAACGGGGGAGGGGCAGAGAGAGAGGGAGACACAGAATCGGAAACAGGCTCCAGGCTCCGAGCCATCAGCCCAGAGCCTGACGCGGGGCTCGAACTCACGGACCGCGAGATCGTGACCTGGCTGAAGCCGGACGCTTAACCGACTGCGCCACCCAGGCGCCCCAATCCTTTCTGATTTTTAAAACACTTGCTTTATGGGCCAGGATAGGATTCATTTATGCAAGTGATCCATGTGCTTAAAAAAAAAAAAGTACTATGCAGCTGTTGGTTTGTTCATATAATCTATGTGCTTACTGACATCTTCTCTACTTGTTGTATCAGTTACTGAGAACTTTATTTAAAAAGTCCCACTATGACTGGGGATTATCCATCTCTCTTCGAAGTACTGTGAATTTCTGCTTTACATGTTTTGAGACCATGTTATTAGGTGCATACAAATTTAGAATTCATCTCTTCCTGGGGAAACAGGCCTGTTTTCCATTATGAAGTGGACCTCCTTATCCCAGTAAAGCTTTTACCTTAAAGTTTATTTGTTTCTGATACGATTGTAACTATCTCATCTTTCTTTGGGTTAATACATGGTATTCGCTTTCCCAGCATTTATTTTCAGTCTTCTACATCTTTATGATTTAGATATGTCTCCTGTACATATCACAGAGTTGAGTTTTATTTCCTTTTATCCAGCCTGACAATCTTTGTCTTTTAAGTGGAACATTTAGCCCATTTATATCTAATATAGTTACAGATATACTGGGGGCTAAATCGTCATGTTATTACATGAGTTCTATTTATCCTGACTGTTCTGCGTTTCTTTTTCTTCCCAATGTTGCTATCTGTTGAATGGATTGGGCCTTTCCTGTTATTGCATGGTTTTCCTTCTGTTAGTCTGTAATGTATACAGAATGTTGGAATGATTGATCAAATATTCAATAATGGTACTCGGTTGGAGGGAAAGACTTTGCAAAGCTGGGCACTCTCTCAGAATTCCACCTGCTCAGCATTGATAGATGGTGCTGTTCCTAGTGGTGGCAGCTTCCTAACTGGAGCAGAAGCAGAAGCCCCAGTGGTGGCAGGACTCTACCAGGATTGGGTATTGTTTCTAAGACAATGATTCCTGATAAGTTTTTGTGACTTTTTAAACAAATCCTTTTCTGCTTAAATTACCAGCAGTGGATTCTGTTGTCTGTGATTAAGGACCCTGATCAACACAGACTTCAGTCTTTCATTTATACTTTTGAGCATTCTAAGTGCCCTTTGTCAGACTATTCTACAAAGTTAATTTTATATGATTGTATAACCGATAAATAATTAATATCCAGAACATACAAATAACTATTACAATCCAACAACAAACAAACTATGCTATTTTTAAATGGGCAAAGGACTTGAATAGACATTTCTCCAAAGAAGATATGTGAATGGCCAATAAGCACGTGGAAAGATGCCCAACATCATTAATCACCAGGGAAATGCAAATCAAAACTACAATAAGAGATCACCTCACACCAATTATGAAGCCTATCAGATGGCTGCTATCAAAAACCAAAACCAAAACCAAAACCAAAACCCAAAATATAACAAACGCCAGCGAGGATGTGGAGAAATTAAGAGCACCATGCCCTGTCGGTGAGAAGGCAAATCGGTGCAGTTGCTGTGGAAAACAGTGTGGTAGTTCCAGAACTACTGTTTGATCCAGCAATCCCACCACGGGGTATTTACCTCAAAGAACTGAGAACAGGGGCTCGAGTGGACGTTTGCACACCTGTGTTCACAGCAGCTGAAACACGGAAGCAACCCAGTATCCATCTATGGACGAATGGATAGACGTGGTCTGTCCGCTCCCGGGACTGTCACTCAGTCCTGACAAGGAGGGACGTTCTGCCACCTGCCACCACGTGGATGGACCCGGGGAACGTGATGCTCACGTGTGATCCACTCACACGAGGCCCCTGGAGTCTCCAGACTCCCGGAGACAGAGAGCGGACGGTGGGTGCCGGGGCTGGGGAGGGGCTGGGGGTCCGTGATCCACGGGGACAGAGAGTGGACGGTGGGCGCTGGGGCTAGGCGTCCAAATTTCATGGGGACGAAGGTTCTGTTTGGGAAGATGGAAATTTCTGGAGACAGAGGGTGGGGACAGCTGCACAACAGGGTGAACGTGCTTAATGCCCCTGAGCTCGCGCTTAGAGACGGTGAAAACTGTAATTTTCATACTCTGTAAATTTTACCACAGTTAAAAAATTAATTTATCTGGAATGCATTCGTGCTGTGACCATTGGCTCTTGTCACTCGTATTTCGGTTTACCTCCACCAAGCTGCGAGATACCTTTAAAAATAAAAAAAAATTAAAGCATTATTATGTGTGAAAGAAGCCAGACACAAAAGACTAGGTACAGTTTGATTTCATTTCTGCAAAATTCAAGAACAGGCAAAATGAGTGTGGGGTGCCAGACGTGCGAACGGTGCTCGCCAGGGGCACGTGAGGGTCTCTGGGAGGCGCCCCGGGAGCACGCCGTGCCGCCATCGGGTCACACACGAGCGCGCGTTCAGCAGGAGTCATGAGATCGTGCTGCCGAATCTTCAGGTTTCAGGTGCAGATGTGTTTTCTCTCGGTTTAAGAAAAACGCGTGATGATCTAAGTGGAGAAGTAGACAAATCCACATTTGTTATTGGAAATCTTAACCCACTTCCCGGGGAGACGATAAAACAAGGGAAAAAAATCAATACCTCTATAGGAGAGGTGAATCCCGTGATAAAACAGACTGGTTCCCAGGAGCGACGCTGTTGGAACTCCCGCCTTCCCACGTGTAAACATCTGGAGAGACACAATCACGTTCTGGTCCACGAAGCAAACGTGAACCGCTGAAAACGGTTGGCGCTGCGAAGGGTGGGCTCTCGAGGACGTCACCAGGGAGCACCTGCACGTCTGGAAATCGGGAAGCGTGCCTGCCCCGTCGCCTGGCGTGGGGCCCGCTCGTCCCCACCAACCACCTTGCCTTCGGGTCTGCTTGGTTCTTGCTCGCCTGCCTGCGGGAGTCCGGATTCCACCCGTGTCCTTCCAGGGTGTGCCTTCCAGTCTAACTGGGGACCGACTGCCCGCCCAGTGACCTCCCTACCGCCGGCAGGTGGTTCTCGGCACCCCCCAGGCCCCCTCGTCGCGCTCCTCAGGTCCCCCCCTCCCACCCCCATCCCCTGTGAACTGGGGACGACTCTGCCCGCCTCGCAGGGCGGCTTCAAGAGTGAAATAACGTCAGCAAGCGTGTTTTATGAAACCGGGAGCTCTGTTCGTGTACAAGGCCTCATTCTGAGGCCCTGCAGGGTGCGATGCAAGCAGGTGATGTGCCCCAGAGTCTCAGGATCTGCACCCGCGTCAGGAGGGCAGCAGGGACACCTAAAGTCAATCCGATGGCATGACATGATTGCAAAGTAAACCACACAGGTGCACGCAGGGGGAGCGTTCGGTGAGCAAGAGCATGCTGGCAGGCAGAGGAGAGGCAGGGTCACCGAGGAAGGCTTTGCACGACCCACTCACCTTCCTGCAACCACGTCCTCTGATTCCATTCGTCGGCTGGGACCCCAACACCCGCTCGGGCTCAGCTGTGCCCGGGCCCCAGGGCTGGTCCTTTGTGGGGAGGTGGCATCTGGCAGCTAGGGGCCCCTGGCCACAACCAATGACCCGGTCCCCTGTCAGGCTAGCCGCTGATCCCGGGGCCCCAATGGATAGATGCAAGGCTCCGGGAAGCACAAGGCGCACGCGCCCAGCGGGAATGTCTGGGAGGGCTTCTGGGAGGAGAGAGGCCGACACCCTGTTAGCAGCCCAGTGGAAGTCTCCCTGAGCAACTTCCTGGTCAGCAGAGCGAGAGGCCCCAGGGCCACAGTCAACAGCAGCCACAGCCAAGGGGCTCCTGGGGCAGGAGGCTTGGAGGCCCTTCCGGTGCTGCTCCCTCTGGGCCTAGAGGGAAGGAGGCAGGCCTGGCGGGGCCGAGGCTTCGGGGTGCTGCGTGCCTGGGGGCCTCTGGATGATCCGGCAGGGAAAAGGGTCATGTTCGGGCCTGGCGGCTGGAGGCAGCCACAGGGGAAGGGGGCGGCAGATCAAGGCTGGCTGGAGGTTGATGCTGGCTAGCGCGTCCTGTACTCCGGTCCCTGTTCTCCCCCGAGCCCAGTAGGCTGCATTGAGATGGAGGCTCTCCCCGCCCCCTGGGTCTGCAGGGACTTCTCAGTGGCCCATGAAGCCAAGGCGTAAAAGGCGTAGAAGTCCTCCTGGGGGTCGGCCTTCCCCTGAAGGCCCTGGGAAAGGCCTGCAGGACCACGGTGGGGGTGGCGCAGAGGGGCATGGGGGCCGGCCCTCTCACAGCAGTGAGGTGGGTGTGACGGTGGTCCTGGAGAAGGCGGGACCCGGGTGGGCTTGGCTGCTCAGCGGGCGGTGGCCTTCCGAGGCCCCTCACGCTGACCCCCGCAGAACCGCGCCCGGAGAGGCGAGCGTCCCGAGAAGGCCCCGGGGCTTCGTCTTCAGCGGACCTCTGAGCCAGACCACCGGGCCCCGTCCACGGGACAGGCCCAGGAAGGGCGCTCCACCAGGCCCCTGATGCGATCCCGCCTGGCCGCTTACTGAACACGCCCTCCCCGTCCAACAGTCCCTGTGACCCTGCACCGGGGGCTACGGCCACCACCCTCACTCACGGACAGCAGAGGCCAGGAGAGGGAAGGGGCCCTGCCCTCCCGGAGGGGAAGCAGGATCTGAACCTAGCCCGGCCGAACCCTGACCTGGGGAGGCTAACTGCTGGACCGTCCCGTCTGGACCATCACAGGGAGACTCCTGTCCTCAGTAGAGCCAGGGGGCTGGGGGGTCTGCCCCAGGGTGTCAGGAGCCAGGGGAGCTCAGAGCCTCGGCCAAAGAGGAGACCCCCACCACATGGGCAGCCGACGCCGGCAGCCGGATTTCATTCCACCAGCGGGCAGTCCTGCCCGGTCTCTCCTTGTTTCTAATCCGCTCAGAGGGACTTGAAAGCTCGGGTCTGTTCACCCCCAGCCCTCCCGTTTCCTTCTTACCCCCAGCTTGTTTGCTCCTCGTGTAAAACCAAGCAGGGCATGTGCAGCATCATCGCAGTCCATGGGGCCCGGCCGCCGGGTGTCTAGGTCGGGCCAGGCTCAGTCACCGACCCTGGTCGCGCAGCCGCGACTCTAACACGGGTGCTGCTGGGTCCCGATTCCCGAGACTGGCCTCCAGACTGGCTACCTGGAGCCCGGGAGCCCGGAGGCCGGAGGCAGCACAGCCAGATGCAGTTTCTGTCTGTGGACGCTGGGCTCCGGGGGGGGTTGGTCCTCTGGCTAGGCCTCGTCCCTCTGTCCCCCCACTGGACCTGAAGCGTGGAGGGGGAGCACCTCTGCAGCTCTGTCTCCACCCGCCCCCCTGCTGCCTCAATGTCCCTCCAGGCCCCAGGGCCCCAGGACACACGCTGAAAGCCCACAAGGTTGCGGCCCAGCCCAGCGATCTGGCGTCCCGCCTGCTCCCCCCACGATCCCCGCCTACTTGGCCCCACCTGCACACACCTCTTACGCGGGGTGGGGGGGGGGGCTCCCCAACCTGCTCACCGCGTTGCTGGGCAGATTGTAGGACACATTTGAATTTCAGATAAACAATGACTATTTTTTCCAGCATAAATATGCCCTAAATATTGCATAGGACACACTTATACTAAAAAAGATGTTCATTGCTTATCTGAAATTCAAATTCAACTGCGCATTCCGTGTTTCTATTCACTAAATCCAGCCACAGACTTGCCCCATGTGCTACGCTGTCCGCCCTCAGCATCCTCGGACACAGGCTGAGCCCAAACCGTGCCCTGAGTCCCTCTCCTAGGGCGGCAGCCCCTGCCAGCCTCCACCCTCCCCCTGCCTCAGGGCCCTGGGGGGCCATCCCGGTCTGGACAGATCCTCCCGCCTGACCTCAGCCCTCAGGCAGCGGCCTCCACCCGCCAGGCAGGTCCGTCTTAGGTCCTCCTGGGGCCCATGTAGAGAGGTCCTACTGGGGCCCAGAAAGCTCCCGGCTTCACAGAAGGGGCAGGCTCCCCCGGACGCCGCAGGAGAGGGCCATGATGGTGGCGAGAGTGGGGGTGACACGGGGCCCCAGGCTGGTCCACGCCTCTGCACTCCTGTCCCCATGCACAGGCTCACGACACCGGCTCCAGTGGGCTGGCCGCTGCCCCCGGGCCACAGAGGCCCAGCAGGGCCGGGTGCAGGGTGCACGGGACGGTTAACCCTGGTGGTGACTGCTCTGACTCCGGCTCTTGGTGTCTGACTGCTGACAGCTTTTAGGGCCCCCCACGCCCCACCCCTGGGGAGCTGAGGAAAAGTGCTTTCTCCTTAAGCCCTGTGCCCTGCCCCCTGGGCTCGCACAGTGGCCACCCGTGAACACAGGACAGCCATCCCGCCCCTCCCCCGTGCCATCAGTCTCAGCGTGAGCCACGTTTTCGGCAGCGGTCACGGGCCTCCCTCCCTCCCACCGGCAACTCGGTCATCTGCAGAACCGCCTCAGCTTTACCCAGGGCACTCCGTCAGTGGAACGCACTTGGTGCCACGGCCTCTGAGCATCGTGAAGGAGATGCTCTCGTGTCCTCGTGTGTGGACATCCGGGCCTTGGGTCCTGGAGGCGCACCTGGGGTTGTGACCAGTCAGAGGCAACAAGGGCTCGAAGCCCAGGGTTGGGGTTGGGGCGAGGGGCGCACGCGGCTGGGCGTGGGTTTCCCCTGGCACTCTCACGGGGCGTACAGAGGAGTAGGAGAGGCTGTGGAGCCTTCAGCCCCGCGTTGGTTGGCCGTTGCTGCATGACAAACACCCCAAACCGGCCGTGTCTGCACAACGAGCGCGTGCGGACCAGTGGAGCCACCTCGGGCTCTCTGGGGTCAGTGTGCTCCCTGCGTCTCCTCTGGGGAGCCCTTCAGAGATGGGGCTGGGACCTACATGCCACCCCTTGTGGCCACACCCACATGCCCAAGTCACACGGCCAAGTGGCCTTGGCGCCCACGCAGCAAAAGGGACCCACTCTGTGCCAGGGTGGAGGGCAGGCCTGGGGTCAGGAACTGGTCCCCCACGCCCTGGGCCCAGGCCTGCATCGTGGACGGGCCACGGCCTGTCCCAGGAGCCTGGGTGCTCTCAGAACCCATCTAACATCAGCATATCCAGACCAGGGGCCGTGTGAGAGAGGGCAGCGGGGAGATCGTGGGTGGGGCCAGGCATAACAAGACCCCACAGCCCAGGGGCTCGTGCAACGGACATTCACTGTCCCCTGTCCTGAAGGCCGGAGCCCGAGGTCCAGGCACGGGCGGGGCCGGGCCCCCCGCCGAGGCCTCTCTCCTTGTGTGTGGACGGCTGTCCTCTTCCAGTGTCCTCACGGGGTCGTCCCTCTGCCCGTGTCTGTGTCCTGATTTCGGCTTCTTGTAAGGACCCCGCTCACAAGGGATCGGGACACATCCCGGTGACTTTGTATCATCTCAGTCACCTCTGGAAAGGCCCTATTACCAATTATGGTCACATTCTGAGGTACTGGGGTTTACCTTCAACATATACATTTGGGGCACACAATCCAGGCCATAGTGAGGAAGTGACACACAGGGCCCGGTTCCCATCCCCCAGGCATGATCATCACATGACCTGGCCTGTACAAGACCAAGGGAACCGCCCGGAGTACCCTTGAAGTCAGGTGCCTCAGCAGAGGCCTTGCTCTGGCCGGCCCTGCTGCTGGGGCAGAAGTCCTGCCTCGACTCCCCTCCCCCCCAGGCCAGCCCCCAGACCGCACTGCTCACCTGGACTGTGTGTGCGTCCCTCTGTTCCTTCCTACCCCAGCCATTTGTTCCTTCCCAGAGGGCCAGGCGGTAAAGAGAAAGGCCAGTGCCTTCCTCAGGAGCCAGTGGTTGGAGGGGAGATAAATCAGCAGAACAGGAACCGACCGAGACACAGCCAGCCTGGGGGGAGCCTGGAACCGGGTCCTGCTGGAATCTTCCGGAGAGGTGCTGTGGACCGGGGCCCAGTACAGGAGAGGCCAGGAGACCGGGAGACAGAGACCCCACGAAGCCCGCGTGAGCAGGCCAGCGGCAGAAAGGGGGCCGTGAAGACTGAGAAGGGGTGCAGAGGAGGAGACAGGGTGAGCCCCAGAGCTGGGGGCACAGAGCCGCGGGAGCCACAGGGCTCGTGGGGGTAAGGGGACCACAGGAGCCACGAGGCCACAGAAGCAGGGAAGCTCCAAGCTTGGAGAATGCCGAGTGGGGTCAAGGCTGCCCCGAGGTGCGCCAAGTGCAGAAGGAGCTGGTGCCCTCCGCCTGGCCCTGAGGTTGGGCTGGAGCTGAACGTTCCAGGGAGGGAGCAGGTCTTCCGCCGCCCTCCTGGGGCTGCCACACGTGGCCCGCGTGACCAGACCCGAGGGACGGATTGGAATCCTCGGGAAGAGAGCAGTGCCGGCGGGGGTGTCTTCTCTGTGCCGGTGCGCCTGTGGCGCCCTCTCCCTTTCGGGATGGGTCCCTCCCAGGACCGGCTGCCGGCCGCCCTCGGTAACCTTGACCAGTCGCGTCCGGGCCGCTGAACTGCGGTCGCCGGGCGTGACACATGCCCAAGAACGCGGTCTCTGCGACTTTCCGTGGGTCTTGACCGGCGGACCCAGCTATAAAAGGTCACCTTCGGGTGACCAGAAAGAATTCCAAATTCGAACCCCTGAGACACCCCCACAGGACTCCTCCAGGGAGCACCGGCCTTCGCTGTTCCTGCAGCTCCAGACCCGAGCTCAAGCCCTCCTCTTGGGCCTTGGGGAGGGGCCTGGGGCCCCCGGATTAGGGCTGTCCGGGGCGGTGGGATGAGACTAAAGTTTCTCTGGTGAGCACATATGAGTGTGTGTGAATGGGTGTGAGTGGGAGTTTGTGGGCCTGTGTGAGCACCTGTGAATGTGGATGCGTGTGAGTGTGTGTGAGTGCATGTGGGCACGTGTGAGTGTGTGGGCACGTGTGGGCGTGTGATGGGGCGGAGCCAACATGACACCAATCAGATAGCCCAGACACCAACCATGGACAGCCTCACCCCCTCATCCCCTCACCCATGACTCAGGAAATGGGTCAGGTCAAGACCGAGTGACCCATCCTCGTGTTGAAGGGGTCCCGGAAAAAAACAAGGGAAAAATCCCTTATTAAACCCCAATGTCACGGGAATCACTTCCGTTGCGTCAGTGCAAACCCGCGGGCTGGTCACGTGTGGAGAAGTGATTTGCGGGCTTACCCTGTGATGAAGCAGGCAGATTCCGAGAAGCATAGACTCAATCCACTGAGTTATGGTAAGTTTAATTATTCACATTCCACGTAATTACGAGATATTTTTCTTCTGCTCACATCTGAGGAAAGCTCTCTGCCTGCCCTTTGGAGACATGTGACCCGCTTCTGGGGGTGAGCGAATGCCTGATGGACTTCTAATTCTGAAAAAACAAGTAACAGTGATGACAATAATAATAAAAACAAATTGAAAACATAAATACACGGTCTGGTTACCAGGCGCCGAGCCCCGGCACCCGGAGGTGGGGCTGGGGCGCGGGGCGTCCTCCCCTGGACGCGCCGGGGCCTCTCCAGGGCCTCTCCAGCCATCGTCATCCATCGAGTAAGTACACAGACAGCCATCCCGAGACACATGGAATATGAGGCCACAATTCATCGGGGTATAAGGGTCCTTATCTCTTGATACGGCCGCTATCAATCAGCCGGGGAGACCCCCTTGGTGAGCTCTGTGCTCGAGCGCTCCTGGCGCGGTTTCTTTCTGCACTGGCTCTTTGCAGCTCGAGCTCCCGCGGGGAAGAAAACACGCACCCCCACCCCCCGCAGGTGCAGCCCTGCTCCGCTGCATTCACCCCCGAAGTGTAATCGAAAGCCTGGCCTGCCTCGTCCTTCCTCCTCCTCCTTGGCGGGAGGAGGGGGTGTGGGACTGCGCTGCCCCGGAGGAACCAGATTAATGCTCCAAAAATATCCGGCCAGTGCCCGGAGAGCCGACTGGGAAACAATGCCCTCCTTCCACCCCTGTCCCCAGCGCCAGCCCGGCTGCCTGTGCCGTTCCCAGCACCTCCCTCGGAAGTCACAGAGCGGGGAAAGAACAAAAAACCCCGCTTTTAAGAATATGACCCTCGTCTTCTTTTCCAGCCTGTTTTTAAATTTTTAATTGCAGCTAAAAATATACACAAGATTTACCATCTTAAGCGTTTTTAAGGGTGCTGTTCGCTAGTGTTACGTGCATTCGCGTTGTCCCGTAGCCAATCTCCAGCACCCTGGGGGCTCCTAACTCCCCATTTCTTATTCAAATGCCAGTTGAAATACACAGGTGCCTTTGCCTTCCCATGACGCCTAAGGGGCCTGGGAGCAAGGCCACGCCTAGGCCCTCTATCTTGACCTGGCAGGTAGGAGGCTCTACACCCACCCACTGATGTGCACACTACCCCCCCTCCCCGAGCTGGCAGGACCTCAGAGCCTCCTGGGGCCCCAGGCCAGCCCACCCCACCTCTGAGTGACTGGAAGTCTTTCTGTGACCTGAGGCCGGATCCCTGCCTCTTGGTCTCTTGGTCTTGGGCTCACCCATCTTTCCCCAGGCCAGCCCTCACTGGTCAGAGGCAGGCACAGACTCCTGAACTTTCCTTGCTTCGCCGTCTCCCTCTTCAGCTCTTTCTCTTGTGCCTGAAGAGGGCGAAGGAGCCACAGCCTCAGTGTCTGCGGCGGGAGGCTGGAAAGGGGTCTGCGGAGGAGCCATCATCCTTGGGCTGCAGGGGCTTGCTCCCTCCCCCAGCAGGCAGCAGTAGCAGGGACATTGTTACTGGGACCCTCGGGCCGGTCAGCTCCGAGAGCCGGGAGTCCATTCCACAGAGCCACTGGGCACCGGCGTGTCCCGGCACGGCACAGCCGGGAGGCGCCTGGGGCCCAAGGGATGACCTGTGTCCCAGCACCTGCTCCAAGCCCTACACTCCCTCCCCCACCCTGAGCTGAGTGGATGGAGTCGTGACCCCCAAGGAGTGGTGACCGTTGCAGCCAGGAAGAAAGTAGAACTCGCTCTCAGGTTTTCCTCCAAGTTGAGGGTGGGGGTGACACAAGTGGCAGCGCTTGGTGGCTCTCAAAGGTTTTATTTCAACAACTAGTGAGGATGCCAGACACCGTCCCTCCCCCCGCCCTGCCACCAGCCCTTGTGCCCTGGATAGGCTTGGTCAAGGATCTCTTGTGGCAAGTGACCCACCTAGCTAAGCCCAACGAAAGTGGAAAATGACCTCAAGGACACAGGACAAGAGGTCTCCTGGGCCAGAGGTCAGGCCTGGGGTACTGTCTTTATCCCTATCCGCTCATACGTCTCCCAGCCCAGCCCTCTCCTCCTCCCTGTTCTTTTTTTAAAATTTTATTTAAATGTATTTTTGTTATCTTTTTTAATGTTTGTTTTTGAGAGAGAGAGAGAGAGAGAGAGAGAGAGAGAGAGAGAGTGCATGCATGCTAGAGGGGGAGGGTCCAAGAGAGAGGGAGACAGAGGGTCCAAAGCAGGCTCTGGACCCATGCAGAGCCCGATGCAGGGCTTGAACCCATGAACTGTGAGATCACGACCTGAGCTGAAGTTAGACCGTCAACTGACTGAGCCTTCCCAGGCACCCCTATTTTTATTTTATTTTATTTTTTAATGTAGGCTCCACACCCAACATGGTGCTTGAACTCACATCCCTGAGATCAAGAGTTGCAGTCTCCACCAACCGAGCCAGCCAGACGCCCCTCCCTCTCTGTTGTAATCTGACTTTGCCATCATCTCAGGGTCCCTGGGGGCTGCCCCACCCTCACACTCCCAGACTTCTGTGTCCTCAGGTCAAGTGGGGAGCACTGCCTGGTCATTAGTGTGGGTACTAGACCAATACTATAGGTGTCCTTACAAGAAGAGATGTGGACAGAGTCATGCATGAGAGAGGGCACCCTGGTGACACAGGACCCATGGAAGGTGTGAGCAGAGGAGGAATGAGATCTCACTTACATTCTCAGAGGGTCCCTTGTGTGCTGTATTTACCCCATAAGGGGCAAGGGTAAAGCCAAAGACCCCCCAAGGACTCTGAAACATGAATATACATGTTCACCAGCACATCAGATAACTTGGGGAGATGGGCGAAGTCCTAGAGAGACACAAACCATCAAAGCTGACTCTAGAAGAAGCAGAAAGCCTGGATAGACCTATAACAAGTAAAGAGATTGAATCCGTAATTTAAAAACTTCCCATGAGAACAAACCCTTGGTCTGATGGCTTCTCTGGTAAATTGTACCCAATGCTAATGAAGAATTCACACCAGTCCTTCATGAACTGCTCCAAGAAGAGGAGGGAGCACTTCCCCACTCATTCTGTGTGGCTAGAACAACCCTGATACCAAACGAGACAAAGACATTACAAGTGAACTACACACCAGTATACCCTATGAATATAGACACAAAAATCCCCAACAAAATATTAGCAGACTGAATCTAGCAGCATATAAAAGAAGAATTATAGACATGACCAAGTGGTGTGTAACCCAGCAATGCAAGACTGGTTTGGTGTTTGAAAATTAGTTAATATAATACAGCATATCAATAGCTTAAAAAAAAAAAAGCACCACATTGTCATCTCAATAGATGTGGAACGAGCATTTGACAAAATCCAACCCCCTATCATGATCGGAAAAAGACAAAACAGAACATTTGAGGAACTGGGGATAGAAGTGAACTTCTTCCCCCTAATAAAGGGCATTTACAAAAAACCCTGCAGCTAACATCACACTTAATAGTGAAAGACTGGATATGCTCCTTATGACATCAGGAACAAGAAAAGGACGTGTGGCCTTGCTGATTTTACCCAATGTTGTATTGGAGATTCTGGACAGGATAATAAGGCAAGAAAAAGAAATAAAGACATCCAGATGGCGGTGGGGGGAGAAACGAAACTACATTTGCAGGTGGCATGAGCTTGAATACAGAAAACCTGAGGACTCTACTAAAAACTATCAGAATGAGTGAGGTTGGCAAACGTGCAGGATGCAGTGCAAACATTTGTGTTTCTATACACTAGCAAGAGTGACCTGAAAATGAAATTAAGAAAGTAATTATAGGGGCGCCTGGGTGGCTCAGTCGGTTAAGCATCCGACTTCAGCTCAGGTCATGATCTCACGGTCTGTGAGTTAGAGCCCCACGTGTGGCTCTGTGCTGTCAGGTCAGAGCCTGGAGCCTTCTTCTCTCTGCCCCTCCCCCACTCACGCTCTGTCTCTCAAAATATGAATAAACGTTAAAAAGAATTAAAAAATTTTTTTTTCCAACGTTTATTTATTTTTGGGACAGAGAGAGACAGAGCATGAACGGGGGAGGGGCAGAGAGAGAGGGAGACACAGAATCGGAAGCAGGCTCCAGGCTCTGAGCCATCTGCCCAGAGCCCGACGCGGGGCTCGAACTCACGGACCGCGAGATCGTGACCTGGCTGAAGTCGGATGCTTAACCGACTGCGCCACCCAGGCGCCCCAAGAATTTTAAAAAAAGAAAGTATAATAGGAAGGAATAAATTTAACAGGTCTGTTCAATCTGTATTCTGGAAGCTACAAAGCATTGCAGACCTAAGTAATGAAGAGACAGACCATGTTCATGAACAGGAGGCTTGATAGTGCTGTACAGAGATGCTCCTCTTTTGTTTCTCTGTCCTGACTACTCTCAACAAAGGGGAGATTATAAACCAGGCAGAGGCCTCTCATGTCCAGGACTGCACCATTCCGTTCCAGAGTGGCATGTGTGGGTCAGACGTGGCCCTCATCCAAGATAAGCCACTGGGGGCAGGAAGTGGAAGGGAGGACAGCAGAGAGGCTGGGTGGCCAGCAGGAGGACCCAGAGCCATCCTCCTCAGAGACACTAAGAACGAGAGGGGCAGAGGAAGGTGGGAGGCCAGGGGCTCCTTCTCCCTCCCCCAAGACCCAGAGGCAGAGCAGAAGTTGAGGGATAGGTGGAGTCTGGCCAGATGTGGGCCAGGTGGCCTAGTATAGCCCTGAGGGAACTAGGGGTTTATGCACAGGATGGAGGGATAGCTAGGGTGGTCCGTGAGCAGGAGAGGAAGACTGAGAGGCAAGACAGACAGTTCCTAAGGCAGTTGGGGTCAGAGAGGATCCTCATGTCCTTAAACAATGCTAGGAAAAGAAGGCCGCTGTCCTTCCCTTCTGGACACACCGCCCCTGGCAAATGGGCATGGGAAGCCCATTTCCCTGTGGGTGAAGGGGTGAGGAGAGGGGCTAGGAGGCACCTTTGTGCCCTGGGAATGCCAATAACAGCCAGGTAGCTGCCCACCTGTCAGGTCAGCTGCCCATCTGAATAACTGTAACTTCTCCCCGTGAGGATGCCCGAGGTGCCCTGCCCCCCAACCCCTGGCTTCAGGGCCCTGCTTCCTGCTTCAGACTTTAGCCTTATAACCACAGTCTTGCCTTTTCTGTAACGTCATACGAATGAAATCAGAGGATAGGTTACCAGAGTCTTTCCCAAGGCAGGATGTCCCTGAGATCCGCCCATACAGTGCGTCCCTCTTTATCGTAGCAATGCACTGCTCATCCAGCGGTGGCCCACTGAAGGACATTTGGGGCACTTCTGACTTCTGGCGATTACAGATAAAGCTGCTGTAAACACCAGTGTCCAACCCTTGTGTGGACGGAAGTTTTCGTTTTCTCGGGAAAATACCCATGAATAGAACTGTTGGATTGTGTGCCAAGTGTGTGTTGGATTTTGAGACATTGCCAAGATGGTTTCCAAAGCGGCCGGACCATTTCTCATCCCCCATCAGCCACATCCAAGGGTTCCCAGGTGCTCTGAGTTCCCGCCACGGGTGGTGTTGTCTGTGTTCTGAATGTCAGTCCTTACTTAACGGGTGTACAGTGGGCCCCGATGTAGTCTTACCATTCCTGTATCGGATGACTAATCCCTTTCTCATGTGCTTATGTGCCATCCGTGCGTCTTCCTGAGTGAAGTGTTTTGTCCAATCTTTCAATCCCGTTTGTATCTTAGCGACTAGTAAGCTATGTATACTAGACACAAATCTTCTACTAGAGAGAAGTTTCGAAAATATTTCCTCCCAATCTGTGGCTTTTCATTTTCTTTACAGAAGCAGCACAAAGGTTTTTAATTTTGATGGGGTCCAACTGTTATGTAAAAATTGTTCGGCTTGGTGCTTTTTGCATCTTATCTAAGAAATCTTTGCTTAACCCGAGGACACAAAGATTTTCTCCTGTGTTTTCTTCTTGAATTTTTATAGTTACAGCTCTTCTGTTTAGGTCTGTGGACTGTTTCTACTTAGTGCTTGTTAATATCAGCCAGTTAATCTAGTCAGTATTTGTAGATGGTGTGAGGTAAGGGTTGAGGCTCCTTATCTGCATATGGATGTTTATTTAAGCACCTTTTTTTGAAGATTATCATTTCTTCATTGGACTACCTTTGCTCCTTTGTTGAAAGCCCACTGGCACGAACATCATTATTGATTTCTGGACTCTAGTGTTGTATTTTGATTTATAGGTCTATCGTTAAGCCAACAACATTCTGTTTTGACTGATGCAGCTTTACAGTGAGACTTGAAATCAGGTAGAGTGAATCTCCCAACTTTATTGTTCTTCAACACTGTTTGGGATTTATTTCCTTGGTCTTTTATATTACTTTTTGCATTTTAGGGTCAGCTTATTAATTTCTAAAATTAAATAAATAAATAAAGTCACTATGGTTTTGCTTGAAATTGCATTGAAAATATAGTTCAATTTGGGGAGAATTGATATCTTTTTAAATATTTATTTATTTTTGAAAGAGAGAGAGACAGCACGAGTGGGGGAGGAACAGAGAGAGAGGGAGACACAGAACCGGAAGCGGGCTCCAGGCTCTGAGCTGTCAGCATAGAACCCGACCGTGGGGCTCGAGCTCACAAACTGTGAGATCATGACCTGAGCTGAAGTGGGACGCTCAACCGACTGAGCCACCCAGGTGCCCCAAGAATTGATATCTTTTTTTAAAAAAAAGTTTTAATGTCTATTCATTTTTGAAAGACAGAGCGTGAGTGGGGGAGGGGCTGAGAGAGAGGGAGACACAGAATCCGAAGCAGGCTCCAGGCTCCAAGCTGTCAGCACAGAGCCTGACGTGGGGCTTGAATCCACAGAACGAGAGATGGTGACCTGAGCTAAAGTTGGATGCTTAACCGACTGAGCCATCCAGGGGCCCTGAGATTTGATATCTTAACAAGTCTTAGAATGAGCCATGCCAATGAGCATGGCATGACTCCATTTATTCAGGTCTTTTTTAGTCTCTCAGTGGTATTTTATAGTTTCCTGCGTGCATATTTCACACACATTTTGTTAAATTTACCTCTAAGTATCCCAAGGTTTTGATTCTGTTTGTGGGTGGTATTGTTTTTATAACTTCAATGTCTAATTGTCCATTGTTAGGATACAGAAATAGAATTTTTATATATAGGTCTTGTATCTTGTGATTTCACCAAACTCACTTGTTAGTTCTGGTAGCATTTTGTAGCTTAGGGTTTTCTACAGACAATAATGTCATCTGCGAATTGAGATAGCTTTAATTTTTCCTTTCTGATCATGTAAGAGCAGAAACACAGGTGTTTGTTTTTTGGTTTGTTTTCTTTATCCTACTCTGTTGGCCAAGCCCCTCCAGTTCAAGATATAGTGCAGGGACCCGCTCCTGCCTCATCCCAACTGTCTTCCACCATCCAGGAAGAAGCCACTGGGGGGCTTTTGCAGATTCCCTTTCTTTATCAGATTGAAAGAATCTCTTCTGGTCCTAGTTTTCCAAGATTTTTGTTTTTGAAATCATAGATCAGTATTCAATTTTGTCAAATGCTTTTTTTTTTTTTAAATATACACCTATTAAAATGATTGTATGGTTTTTCTATTCGACTGCTAGCATGGTGAGAACATCAGTCAATTCTGAAATGTTAAAGTCACTTTACATTCCTGGAATCTGCCCCGCTTGGTCATAGGCTTTCTTCTTTATCTACGTTGTTGAAATTGGTTTGCTAATATTCTGTTAAGGAGTTTTGTGTCTGGGCTCCTGAGGGATATTGGGCTTGGATCTTCTTTCCTTGCCTTATTCTTGTCTGAACCTGGTAGGGTTACGGTGGTCTCCTGGAAGCGGCTGGAAGTGCCCTAGAAGTGCTTATGCAGTATCCGTGTTATTTCTCACTTGAGTGTCTGGCGTACTGCTCCAGCCAGGCCTCCCACCTGCACTGAGGCCAGCACTGGACTGGGCTAACAGAAGCCTGACCGTGGGCGGTCGTGCTCTTGACCCCCACGAAGACGGGGAGATGAGGTGTTCTGCCATGGAAGTGTTGAGTGTGAGAACTTGTACAACAGACGCAAGGAGAGGTTCAGGAGGGACCTGGCCCCACGGCCTGGAGCTGGGGTGAGGCTGGCAATTCAGGAACAGGCTGAGGCAGTCACCTGGAGGACATGGAGGGGCAAAGAAAGGGGTCCCCCACGGAGCCCTGAGAGATGTCGATGTGAGGGGGCCCCACAGAGAAGACTGAGAAATGGCCACAGAGGGGAGACCCCAGGAGCCAAGGGATGGGGTGGCAACGCAAAGTGGGAGTCTGGAAAGCCAGGAGCGCCCAGATGAGAGCTTTCAACAGGGCCGGGTGCTACTGGGGTTACACGGAAGATGGGTCCTGACAAGTCCTGCAGGCTGGGGGTCCAGGTGAGTGTGGTGGCAGCACTCCGGCGCAGGGGGTTGTGCAGACAGCCGCTGGCCCTTGTTCGGGGCACCTGTGCCTACGGGGGCCTCACCCATCACGCTCCCTTGATTGCTCCGCCTCCAGCTGGCCACTGGGTAACTTCAGTGCAAGGTCCCAGATGCTCCTTACATCCAGCCAGCCCCCAATCCCAGGCCTGGAGCGGAGCCTCTGGCCGTGTGTTCATCGCGGGGACCCCTACACGGGCAGGGCCCAGTCTAGGGCCGCCTCCCACCCCGGGAGGGGGGCTGGAAGGATCTGGGAGTTTGCAGTTCACACAGCCCTCCCCCCCCAAGGGTGGGCAGGAGCAGCGGACGGTCCTGATGGGAGTGAGGGCAGCTGGCGGTGAACAGCGGGGAGCGCGCAGCACAAACCCCTGCAGGTGTGCGGCGCCTGGGCACCGGCGGCTATGAGGCCGCGGGACCCGGCACACGCGGGGTTCTGGGCTCCCCGCCCCCACCGTCTGCAGCGCGGGCGTCTTCCTGCGGAGCAACAGGGGCCCCGCACGTGTGGCGACCTCTGCAGCCGCCTCTCCAGAGCCGTCGGGGCCTGCGCGCCCGGCCCCAGCCGCCGACCCGACGGAAGCCCGTCCGCTCAAAGGCCCGAGAGTCGCCTCCGGAGGGAGGCCGCTGCTGTGTGACCTTGGGTGAGTTCCTTGACCCCGCTGTGCTGGTCATCGTGGACACCCGGGAAAACCGAGCGGAGCACGGAGTCCCGGAGACCTCGCAAGGTCTCCGCCCGGCCGGCCACTCGCCTCCGCGGCGCCGCCCCGCCCGGGGCAGGGGAGGGGGCGAGAAAGTCCTTCCGACCGCGGTGGTCGCGGCCAGCAGGGACGGCGCGGGTGGGCCGGGAGTGGCCGCAGGCCGTGCGCTGCCCCCTGCCCGGGCGGCCCCGCCGCAGCAGCGTCCCGGGATGAGCCTCCACCGCCGCTAGCGGGGCTGCGGGCGCGCGGGGGCCGGGGAGTGGTCCGGGCCGGGCAAGGGCTGGGGCGGAGGGCTGG
>NW_024412655.1:220134-236516 GCF_014898765.1 Herpailurus yagouaroundi | reverse complement strand
GCGGGAGGAGGGGGCCGAGCGGGCGCCCATCTGCCGTCTGCCGCGGCCGCGCTAATAGGCGTGCTGCCCGAGCAGCTGCGCCCCGAGCCGCGCGCCCCCGGCCGCGACCCCCAACTCCCGGCGGCAGGCAGGGAGGCGGCCCTACGGCGTCCTGCGGGCCCACCGGGCCACCTTGGCCAGGCTGGGACCTTCCTCCACGGTGGGACTGGGAGAGTACCGCGGCGGCCGTGAGGGCTGGACAGCGCCTTTCTCGCTCCTCCTGGCCTCTGTTCTGAATGTCTGCGACACTGCGCTCTCCCACGGGAGGGAGAGGGAGGCTGGTGCTGGACCCTCCGCCAGATCCCAGGCCATGGATCCCCAAACCCCAGTCTGTGGGAGGAGCGGGCTTCTTGGCCGGTCCTGGCTGGCTTTCTGGTGATCAGGCTAGGTCCTAGCCCAGCGGCCATGGTCTCATCCAGCTGGCCAGGCGTTCACAGAGTCGCTTTGTGGGAGGCTGGGCTCAGCCATTTTCTTTCTTCTCCGAGGATGGGCCTCTCCTGGCAGCCCAGAGGTCCGATTGGCACTGACTGCTTCTCCCTGTCTCTGGGAAGTTCCTGGGACCTAGGGCCGGTAGGGGAGAGGAGGAAGGGAAGACGGGGGTGCAGCAGTGCTGATCCCACTCGGCTGGTGCACGGCGGGGGTGGGGGTGGGGGCAGGAGGGGGCTGCTCCCGCCAGGGAGGCTGCATGCAGGCCCTTCCCAAGCCCCTCTGGGCGGCACGGAGGAGGAGCCAAGAGGTGGTGTTAGGGAGGAAAGTGGGCCAGGCCCTGGGCTCTCCCAGGAGGGCAGTGGTTGTGATGTAACTAAGGCAGCGCGTGTATGAAGGGACCCCGGGGGGGGGGGGGGGGAGGGAAGCTGCCCCCCCCCCACTGTGGGTAGACAGCCGCTGTGCCAACCGCTGTGGCCCCAAGGGATCCCCGGCAGTAGGGCAGCGCTGTTGGGAGTGGGGGTGGTGTGGCCCGGGTTCAAGGTGGGAGACAGCCGGTGTCCCTCTGAGTTCAAAATATGCATGTTTCCTGCAAGGAACCCCTGGAGTTGGTGAAATCCTCAGTGGGGGAGGGGCCTGGGGCAGCACAACGTGGGAGCAGTGAAATAATCTAATTATCGCACCGGTAAAATGTGATTATGAGGCAACATCATCGTGTGAGTGGTGACAGCGGTGAATTCTACGTGTGCCGCGCTCGCTGGTCGCCACGGGTGGGGGCCGGTCTCCGTACTCCTCATCGAGTTACAGTGTTGTACGGTTCATTACGGGACGTTTCCACCGTAATTAACAGTAACGAATACAAAAGGATCAGCCGCGCGCGTGTGTCAACACCGCGTTGCCATGTGATGTTTAGGAAACAGCTGCAAGAGGGACACAAAGCGGCGGGCCTTCTCTTCGGGTCCCTCTCCCCTCTGAGGGGAGTGGGCTCTCCCTGTAGCTGAGGCCCCCTCCCCAGGGATCTGTTGATCCTGCGTTCCTTGTGGCCTCGTCCAGGGCCCTGGGAGTGCCTGCTTCCCGGGAGGGCTGTCTCCCTGTCCCTTTTGCGGAAGGGTTGTCTGGACTTCGGTGGACGTGGGGCCCCGGGGGTGTGGGTGCACTGGGCCTGGCCACTCGGTTTGCCGGCTGGTCTTGGGCATCAAGTGCCAAGGGAGTTGCAGTTTCCCAGGCCTGTCCTTTTGCCCGGGAGATAAACGTCTGACCTTATCCGGGGTAGGCTTGCTGCCAGGAGACCTCAGTGGAAGACTGTGTGACCGAAGCTTCCGAGCGCTGCCTCCGTCCCCGGACTGCCTGTGCCCGGGTCCTCCCCGGTCCTCACGTGCGCTCTGCCTGGGGCCCTGGAAAGGGAGGGAGTCACCCAGGCGGCGGCGAGCTTCGTGCTGCCCACCCGTTGTGGGTACCCCGGCCGGCAGCCCCGAGCCAGGGGACCTGCTGCTCCGCCTCCAGATGCGGGAGTCGGGTGGACACCGCCGGCTGCCGAGCACAGGTGTGGGCAGACTGCCCCTCTGCTTGGCTGGACGCCCCTCTGGTGGCTGGTGGGATGCCGCTTGTCCCTTCTGTAGCATCTTTTCGGTGGTTCTGTCTCGCTTGTGTGCTCTTGGCTCAGCAAGCGGGTTCTGTCACTTGTGTGGGCATTAGGCCTCTGCCTCCGGGCAGCACGGGTGTGACTGAGAGGTCATCTCCCTTCTGCCAGGGCATTTCCCCTACATGGCTGTCCTCAGTGTCCTGGGGTCGCCTGTGGAGGCTGCCCTGGGGAGGCGTCGTGTTCTCCGGTGGACGGGTGGGTCTTCGGCACCTACCCACCCTCCGGTGGGGGGCAGCTGTCCCTGTGCGGGCCGGAGTCCGCTGCCGAGGCTCTGTCTGACTCAGCCCTGATCCAGGAAAGGCTTCTTCAGCTGGGGAGCAGGGGGCACCTCCAGAGGGTCCAGGTGGGGCCCAAGCAGGTCCCGGGGGGGGGTGTGTATTGTGTAAGCCATGTGGCCCCCTGGCCTTCACCTTTCCAGCCCCACCAGGAAATGGAGCAGGGCAGGGCTGCCCAACTAGAGCACAGCAGGTGTCGATGGGGTTCAGCTCCCATAAGCCAGGAGGACCCTGTGGGAGGAGGAGGAAGGTGGTGGGCTCTCAGAGCTGGGCCCACAGTAGGATGTGGAGCCTGCCCTCAGGGACCCTTTGGTAGGTGGGAGCTGAGGACAAGGTGGCAGGGGCGGGGCTTTCAGATGATGGCCAGGGCAGCTCACGAGAGAAGACGCGGGTGAGGCGGCTGCCCGCAGCTCACCTGGCTGGGCTTGAAGGCTGGAGCGTGGGCCAGGGGGAAGGATCTAGACTGCCACGCTGAGGGCACTGGGGTGTCCCCTTCAGGGTCTCCGGGGACCTTTAGGAGAATTCGTGTGGGGTGCTGGTCAGGCAGGCTGAGGAGAAGTCCTGGGGTGGGGGAAGCCAGTGAAGATGAGACTGAGGGAGGGAGGGAGAGACACAGGTGAGCTGGGAGAAGAGACAAGTGAAGGAGAGAGTCTGATAGACCTGGGAGTGACCATGGCCCAGGGCAGAGCAGATGGGGGAGCAGAGCCAGAGGCAGGAGTCAGGGAAGGTGCCTTCGGCCTGAAGGGCACAGTTGATTTTGGAAAGCTGTGTAGAAGAAGGCAGCTTGAGAGCCAGAGAGGCTGCAGGTCATGGGCCCTGCACACGGGGCTGGGGGGTGAGGCATTGGCTGGAGTGGGCCCTGGGGTGCTTTAGGGGGCTGAGGCCGGGAGAAGGGGCGTGGCCCCGGCCACAAAGGTGGACAGGGCAGGGAGTGCGGTCAGCCTCCGCTGGCCATGTGTGGACCACCTGTTGTGTCTGCGGGTCTCCCCCTGCCCCCGTGAGCCTCCGCCCTCTGTGCAGCAGGCACGGTGCAGTCCGTCTGTCCATAAGTGAGGAAGCCGGCTCAGAACTCAGTGCTTTGGCCAAGGGGAGCAGTTCCAGTCTGCTCAAGGCACAGGCTCGGTTTAAAAGTTCAGAGTAGCAGGACCCTGTTCTCAGATGGTCATGGACAGAGCTTGTGGGGAGCCCCCCCCCCCACGCCTGTCTCCCCTGGCCCCTCGGGAGCTGTCGGAGAGGCCTGTGCAGTGTCGGTCAGTGTCCCGCCCGTGACTGAGTGGGACAGATAGCATTCCAGCCCACCTTCCACAGTGCAGGCTCTCTGCCAGGAAGCCCCCCGCCTGGACCGAAGGGCTGTCCCTGGGTGGGCTGTCCCTTTCGAGGGAGGGCAGCTCGGCATGGAGGTTTCTGGGGTGGACGAGTCCTGGGGTGGGCAGAGGCCATGTGCCCAGGGTGCAGAGATGTCTCTAGGACCATCTGGGAATGGGGTGCCCCCAGCTGCAGGTGCAGAGGCTGGCTCTCACTTCCTCTAAGATGCTTGGACAGCATTGCCCACAGCCCCAAGGAGGGGCTCTGTTTCTAACGGATCCTCATAGAAGGCTGTAGGGGTGACAGCTGCCCAGGACTGGGTTTGGGCAACAGAAGCCGTGGGGTGAGGGGCTCCGGGTCCTGCCCCATTCCCAGCCTACCTGAAGGTGGCCAGGGCCATCCGGATCCTCTCTGGTTGCTGACAGGCTTGACCATGCTTGGTGAAGCATGCGTGTTGGACGGGGCCTCCAGGGCTGGCTGGCTGTGCCCCCCCCCCCCCCCCCCACCGCCCCGCCGCCCCTCCCCGACTCACCTCCTCAAGGACTGTGTGGGGCCAGCAAGTGGGTTGCTGCAGGAAGCCAGCACTGGCCTGGGCCCCGCCCAGGGGCACGTTTCTCTGGCTGTTTCCTGTCCTGGTTTACCCAGGTGTTGTGGGATGACCTCAGGGCCTGAATGTGCACTGTCCGTATCCTCTGCCTGAGCATAAGCCCTGCTCTGTGCTTGGCACCTTCAGTGTCTCTGGAGCAGACGGGTCCTTCCGGCGTCGGAGGCTGGACGCTGTGGGTGGCGCCTTGGCCATGCTGCCTGTCTGCGGACACCACGGAGCGTCTGTGACTGGTGTTGACACGACGCAGTCAGGGCACCTTCGTGGTTACCTGGTGCTCTGGCTTGGAGAACACCTGTGCCTTCAAAGCCACTGGACTCAGAGCGGGTTTCTGGGGGGACCTTGGGAGGGTAAGGCTGCTTTGAGATCAGTGCCCCAGCCAGGTGGCAATGCCAGGGGTGGGGGGAGGAGCCATCTGACCGCTGTGGCCACCCTGCCTTTGCCCACTGGGGTGTGGGTGTGCCTGGGGCTCCCCGGACCCCAGAGCTCCCTCCTGCCCGTGCCCACCTCCGGTGGACGGCGTCCTTGTGGCCGGGGAGTGCTTGCGCTTTCTGGAGGCCTGTCGCCACACAGTGAGTGCGGGGGCCACACGCGTCTCAGAGAGGAGCTTGCTGCCTGCCCGTGGCCCCACATGCTCCCCACGTTGGCTGGTCTCTCCAGCCGTGCAGGGTGGGGCCCACCGGCCTTCGTGGACACCTTGGAACTTAACGGGGTGGTCCTGTGCTGGAGGCACAGAGCAGGGGCAGCATGGACTCTGGCGCTTAGTAGCTGGTGGCTTTTGAGCCCCAGCCCCCACCCCCCAGAGCAGGGTTTCCTGCGGCTTTTGTGAAGCTCATGCTGGGAATGATGTCAGTTGCGGGGGGGGGGGGGCATCTGTTGTGGGCAGTGTCTGGTGGCAGGACAGCGGGTCCACATCTGTCAGGTCCCATCCAGGGTCTCAGGGGATGGGGGAACCCCCCCCCCTGCCTCCGGGTTCCTCTGGACTCTGCAGGAAGTGGGGAGAGCTGGTGTCTCCTACAGCCGCTCTCTGTTGGAGCCATTCTGGGTGCCTGGCCAGGTCAGCCCGGGCCTGAGATGGGCCTCCACGAGCCTGGCCCGGAGCCCCGGGTCCTGGCCGAGGACGGCCGAGCTGCCCGCGCCCTGCCTGAGGCCTTGTCCCAGCCGTGCTGGCTGGCCGAGCGGGACTGCCGCGGGCACTGGACAGGATGGAGGCTGGGCTGGGACAGAGGCTGCAGGGACAAAGCGGGGATTGTGTCGGGCCCCACCCTGAGAGGTGGCCCCGGCCTTGCTCTGCAGTCTCTGAGGGGCCAGTGTTCTGGAGCTGGGCAGCAGCGCCCCCCCCTCAGCCCCCAGAGCAGTGCTCCCAGAGGCCCCAGGGCTTAAGGGAGCAGAGCTTTTCGACCAGGGTGGTTTCCTTGCTGGAACCTGGGCTGACAGGGCCTCTAGGTGGACTCTGAGAGTCACAAAGATAAGGAGCACCACATGATATCCTGGGGGGGGGGGTCATTTTGTGAGGACAGAGCCACTTCCCCAGGTTGTCGCCACATCCTCACACACAGGCCTCCTACAGGCTCACCCCGCGAGCCTGGCCGAGGGGGACAGAAGGCTCCCCGGGCCTTATGGTTCTGGACTGGGCAGTAGTGGAGGGACTGGGGGTCCCTGGGAGCGGGGGCTCATGGCCTGCCACTGGTAATGGAGGCACCCCGGGGCACCCACACCATAGCCACCCACTGTGGGCTTAGGCGGGGCCCGAGGGTGGGCCCTGGAGGGCAGGGCTGGCCTCCCTGGCCCCAGGGCAGAGGTGGGAGGGCAGCCTAAACAGGGCCTGTGTGGCCTGAGTGACGCAGCAGGAGCCGGGGACACGTCAGGCTGCGGCTCCACATCACTGCCGTGGGCAGTTTGCGGGGGCGGCGGGAGGCCGCCTGGCCGGGAATGTGGCATCTGTGAGGCGTGGTTTGGCCCGAGTGCTCCTGGGTGACTGACTCCCGTGGCCAGCTTCAGCCTGAACTGCAGGCCGGGAGGTGATGTGGGGAGCCACTGCCTGGGCTGGCCCGGCCGGGTTGGGAGCTCACCTGAGTCCTGGCTGGCTGTTTCCCTGGGTAGGGGGCCTCCCCCAGGGGCCAAGCCAAGATGAGAAAGGCGATGGACGGAGGTGGCCACTGGGTGAAGCAGGGCTGTGGTGGGAGGCAGCTCCAAGGCAGGGTACTTAACTCACCTGGTTCTGTCTGAGACGTGGGTCCAACGGCAGACCGGGCTCACATGTCCAGCTTCCTGGGCGGTGACACCGGCCTCAGGCTCTCGGCCAGGGCCCAGCTGGGCAGGGGCAGTTGGGAGCCCAGGTCTGCGGAGGCCGGCGGAGTCCCCTTCCTGGGTGGGCAGCTGCAGGCTCTGTTAAACACTCCTTTCAGACCCTCCCCCAACCCCACCCGCCTGTCCGAGAGCCTGGGTGTAGCCCCAGGGGACTCACAGAGCTGGCCTCCTCCTGGGCACGGGGAGCACGAGGGGGCGAGTCCCCGATGCCTGTGGGGAGGAGCACCCTGGAACTTTCCAGCCCCTTTGTTCTTCAGGGTGTGCAGCTTGGTGTGTGTGAGGAGCTCAGGTCCCTTGGGATCGTTCAGGTGTGTGGGGTTGGCGCGACCCCGAGGCCTCTCTCTCACCCATCCCTCCTGCGCCCACCCCTGGCACGGGGCGCTCGGGGGCCTGGAAGGAGCGGCCGGGTGTGGGATGCTGTGACCGTCCGGGGTCTCGAGGCCATGCCCATGCGCAGGGCCCCCACCCTCTGTTCCGTGAACGGCCCAGACTGTTGATACCTGTGCGACCGCTTGGACGGTCTCACACCTCCATGGTTGTGTCTTCGCTCTCGTGTGTGATGCGGGACGTGCGGGACCGAACCCGCAGGGGACCGGTGTGTCCTGCTCGGGCCGTGTGCTGGACATGCTGCCTGAGGGGGGCCCTGGCTGGGGAGGGGGGCCGTGGGGAGAAAGGAGAGCAGATGCACTGTGGGGACAGTGGGTGGGGGCTGTCGCAAGGCCCGGCTGGGCAGCCGTGCTGGGCTGCAGGGCCGGGTCGGGGGTGGGGGGGGCAGGGAGCACAGTCGGGGCCGCAGAGTGGCGGCTGCCCCAGCCGCAGGCTCCGAGCCGGTAAGGGGCTTATCCTGCCCTTCCCTCTGCCGCACGGTGCCACGGTGCCCTGGGACGTGGCCCTGCTCCTGGGGTGTCGACCGCAGAGCCCAGCCCACCCTCGGCAGCATGAGGCCAGTTTCTCTCCCTCCCCCACACTCGGCGTTAATGGGAGGTGAGTCCTAGAGCAGCTTCAGTATTTCGGTGTGTGTCTGACAGACCCTGAAAGAGCACAGTACCAGGTCACCCTGCGAAGGTAGCTGGATTCCCCAAACCGGCAGAAATTCAGTCAGATGCTAGGTTTTTCACTTGAAGTGGCTGTTTCCCGGAGGCCCAGTGCCCACCCCCAGCCAGGCCTCTGCCCTCGCTGCCTGGAGGCCGGGACTTCGGGGGTCCGTGTCCCTAACACCCTGGCGATGCACATGCGGGTGGGGCCCCTCACTCGCAACCCCCGCCCCCTGTGTGGTAGCGGTGTGGCCTCTGTTCTTTAGTCCACAGTCCTCTATGCTTGGTGCCGGTTGCGGGGCACGGCAGGGCAGGGGCTCAGCCCTTCCTGGGGCCCCAGACCTGCCGGGTCCGGACGCATCACTGCCCGTTGTGCACACGGAGGTCCAGGCCCAGTGGGGAGCACGTGGCATGCAGGGTCATGCTGCTCCCTGGGTCCCTCCTCCCGTGCCCCCTGCTGCTGTAGGAGCGTCGATGAGGGAGGCGCCCTCCCAGTGTGGGCTGCCTGGTCCTCCCGGGCACGGGGACCCTGTCCTTGGGTGCTTTGGGCTCCCTGGAAGGGCGGACGGACAGCAGTGTGTCCAGCGACCGGAGCTCAGCCGGGGTTGGCCACGGCCCTGCCCACCCTGGGCCCGTGTTCCCGCCCTGCCAGCCCACCTGGCCTGTGGCTTCAACATGTGACTTCACTGGAGCAGCTGAGCCCCCCCGCCCTTGTGGTGTCCGTGTTTTTGGGTTTCCTGCCTAGTGTTAGGGTGCTGCTTGAGGGAGTCATGCCCACTCCTTGCCCTGCAGTCAGGGCTCATGTTGTATGTGCAAATGTATTCCTCGAGTGTGGGTGCATTTTGTGGTGGGCCATCTGACCAGGGCTGTGGTGGCCTGGAGGGGTCTCCCTTAAGCCCCTCAACTGTGTGCATGGCCTGGGCTGCCAGGAGCCCCGGTGCCCAGGAGCCAGCTCCCTGTGAGCCTTGTCCCTGGAGCAGGGCCATCAGGGCTGGAATGGGAGTGGGGTGGGGGCAGGCAGGCAGTGTTCCTGGGAGCGCCCCTCATTGGTCCTTGCCAGCAGCCTGTGGTGCCCCCACCCGGTCCCCCCTTCCTGGGTCTCCAGGGGGAGCAGTCACAAGCTCTGGGTCGTGCCCCCATCTCTGCTGCGCCATCCTTGCGGGGAGGGGGCTGTGGGGACAAGGCTGGGGCAGCTTGCTGGCCACGCTCTGACTCTGGGGCCTTCAGACTGGGAGAAGACCGCCCTGTGCCCAGTGCTGGGTGTGGGGGTGGGAGGGGCCAGTCCCTCTCCCTGGAAAGGCCTGCCCGTGGCTGGGGAGCTGTCCAGCAGGGCCGTGCTGAAGTCGGCAGCTTCCGTTCCCTGTGAGGGAGGCCGCAGCTGGCAGCGTGTCCTCAAATCTCTGCTGCCGTGGGAAGGTCCAGGTGTCTGGCAGGCTCCTGTGCCTGTCGCCTGGCTGTGGGACCGGTTCTGTGCTAACAAGGGGCAGGAGGTGGGAGCTGCCTGGGTGCTAAATGTACTTAGTGGTGGCAAGCCTTCTGTCGTGCTCCCAGGGGAGACCCTGGTCCCCAGGCTCTCCCTCCTCTTGCAGGAGGAGCCACTGGCCCAGTCTCCTGGGGGCAAGGAGAGAGCCAGGCCTCACAGAGGCTGTGGGCATGAGGGGACCTTCTCTGGCTCTGGGGTTGATTTGAGGTGACTTCCCAGAGCAGCCCCCCCACCCCCCTCTGATATTTACCTTGTATCTCTGGGGCAGGAACCTTCCGTCTGGTTCCCTTGGAGATGTGTGTGGGTGCTGTGAGGGCACAGGACAACCTGGGAGTTCTCAGCCAGTCCCCTGGCCCAATGCCCTAGAGGCTGTGGGTGCCCTGCACCGTCAGGGCTCCTTGAAGGGGAGGTCTGGTCCCCACCGTCCAGTTTTTGCCCTGCCTTGCTGCCAGCTCCCCTTGTTTCGGGGGTCGTGACCTGGGGGTGGATGAAGTGTGAAAGTGTCTACAGAACACTGGGCCATGGGTGGACGGCCTTGGGGTGTCTGAGGGGGCTGGGTTCTGGGTCACAGGTGTGGCTGCTCGAGCCCCTCACCTGGGGGGACAGAGATGTGGGGGTGTGAAGGCACCGGGTGTCACCCTCCCACAGCCCCCTCCTTGGGCCTGGACATTACTGGGAACTGGGTAGAATTCAGGAAGCCAGGCTCTCAGCCCCAAACCCGCATCCTGGGCTTGCTGGGGAGGGAGGGGGTGTGTGTCTGAGAACGAGGCAGAGGAGGGAGTGTGTCCTGTTGTTGGAGGGCTGCGGGCTTGGCGGATAGTGAAGGGTTGATGCTGGCTTATCTCTAAAGAGGCAGAGGGCTTGTCACAGATTGGAGGTTTGCTGATTCTAAACCCCAAATCCCAAGGGATTTATAACTAATCATAAAGTGGCACAGATAGAACATCCTCCAGCAGACGCCACGGAGCCACGGGGGGGGGGGGGGGGCATGTGTACACGTGGGCTGTGTTGTCCTAGGCGGCAGAACAGACATATGGAGGGCTCAGCAGGGGCTACAGGGGAGCCCCCAGGTGACGCCCAGCGGCCCAGGGTTTCAGAGTGGGTCCCATCAGATTCCTTCTAGCTTTGCTGCTGACCAGGGGCAGGGGTGGGGGGCATGCATGCCATTGTCCCCAGAGGGCTGTTGCCCTGTGAGGTGGGGACAGGCCCACATCCAGGCCTCCATCTCTCGGGTCCCTCTGCCTGCGGGCGGCTCAGACCCACAGTCCACAGCTCGGGGTCAGCTGGCCATGGGCTAAATACCACACCACCCCCTCCACAGTGCACCGCCCTGGTGTCTGCAGCCGTGGGACCTGGAGCTCAGCGGGGTCAGTGGGAGGCCAGTCACAGTTGTCCCTACATCCAGAGACCCGGAAAGGTGGCCACTCCCTACCCCAGGCCATTTCCTCCTCGGTCCATGGGTCAGTATGAGGAAGAATCACTTCCTGGTCAGGTTGGTGCTGCAGATGCCCCTGTGGGGGGGGGGGGCAGATGACCCGCAGGGGGTGTTGGAGCGAAGGGCACATCCAGGCGAGGGCTGGGGCACCACCTGAGCTGGCTGGCCAGCCCTGTGGTTCTCACTCACTGCTCCTTCTGTCCAGGGATCTGCAGCATCCTGAGTCACCCCAGCTGGGCGGCCTCTAGGTGACAGTGCCACCACACCCCAGGTGACTCGAGCAGGGTCCTGTCCTGCCCATCTGTCTCTGCGGCAGGACTTTAAGGTGTAACAGTAGGTCTCTCTACTGAGGGACAGCCTTCTCCTTAGCCTCTGTGTGGCTGGTCTCTCTCTGTGAGGTCCCCTGGGGGAGCCAGGCCCCCTGTGAGGGGCTGGCAGCTGCGGGCACGCTCCCCAGGCCCTGGCTGGGGGGCTCACCAGTGCAGTGAGTCCTGCGTACAGGGAGGGCTGCAGGCCAGTGCCCTCCCCACGGAGGTGCTCCTTCTCTGGACGCTAGGTGCCTCTACCCTGGGGCCTGGCAACTCCCAGAAATGGCACGGGCAAGCAGAGGGAGGCTGTCAGCTCTGAGCAGGCACAGGACAGGTGTTGCCTGGGTGGTGCCCTGTGCCTCTCCTCCTTTGCCTGCTCTGGAGCCCTGGGCAGGAGGGGGCTGGGCCTGTCAGCGGGTCAGCAGAGACAGAGGCTGGGAACCCCACGCTGGCAGGATCACGTCGGGTTCTCTGGCGTGTACGGCCTCTGGATGGGTGGCCTGCACTTGGGTGCAGGCCTTCGTTTTTTTAATGTTTATTTATTTATTTTTTAACATTTTTTAAAATGTTTATTTAGTTTTGAGAGAGACCGCACGAGTGGGGGAGGAGCAGAGAGAAAGGGAGACACAGAATCGGAAGCAGGCTCCAGGCTCCGAGCTGTCAGCTCAAACCCATGAGCTATGAGATCGTGACCTGAGCCCAAGTCAGACGCTTAACCCGCTGAGCCACCCAGGCGCCCCAAGGCCTTCATAAACCAGGCCCGTGTACAGCGGGCCTGAGCTGAGACCAACCTGCAGGTTTCCCAGGGCAGAGGACATGTGTGTGTAGCGAGCACCTGGCCTGCCCCAGTCCCTGGGCAGTGGGTGCTGGTGGGGGTGGGGAGGCTCGTGGGACAGGGCAGTGGTCTGGGGGCGCCGAGCAGGGGCCCTTGGGGCAGGGAGTGGTGGGCACATCGAGGACTGCAGGGACCTTGTGCCCCTTCTCGCCGTCTGGGGGGCAGATGCCACCACCCGAGTGCCAGCCCCAGCAGGGAAGAGGTCGCAGGGGTACACGTCCCCCTCGCCCCGGGCTCCGAGACCGTGGACAGCTGTGGGCAGGGGGCCCTCCCGGAAGTGGTCCTCAGACCCGTGAGGGTGTTTGGCAGGATGAGGGTGACACGTGTGACAGGCGGGTCTTTGACTGTGTCCTCTCTCTCTGTCCTTTGGAGCAAGCTGCCTGCTAAGCACATTCTATGATTACCCCTAGCGGGAGATTACACCCTCCCGCGTCCTTCCGGGGACGGGGGTGGGCGGGCTCTCCTGGCTCCCAACCTCCGCTGCGCGGGGGCGGCGAAGGGCCGCAGGGCTGCTCTCCTACTTCCTGCCGGTGTTGCAGGTGGGCCTTGCGGCCAGCGGTCTGTCTGTCTCGGGAGCACATCCCCCTGAGGGACCCAAGCGCATCTGGATTTGCCCCCAGGGAGGTTGCACTCCTGGCTGAGGGGCTTGGGAGTATCCCCAGACCTCTGTGCTTCACCCAAGCCTGGTCCCAGGCTCCAGGGTCCGCCTTGGCCAGGCGGGGAATGGCCACCCCCCCCCCCCAGCCTTGGCACCTTGGCATCTGTGTCATGTGGGGCACCAGCCAGGGTCCCTGGGCCCAGCCACCCTGCCCCAGCATCGGCCTCCGCCCTCAGTCCCTCTGGGTCAGGTGCTCCCCACAGTCGGGGTCTCTGTGCCTTGGCATGGAGGAGCAAAGTGAGGCCCAGGGCCCGCCCACAGCTAGCACCCAGCAGGTTCTGCACAGTGGGCTCCAGGCCTGGCCTCCTTTTCTAGGTAGTGCCGCCCTGTCCTGCCCAGGACCCCCGAGCCAGGGCTGCTCTCCCAGGGCTCTAGGAAGAGGTCGTGACTCAATGTGCCCCCACCCCATAAGCAGGGAGGGGACACAAGCTCGCTGGCCCCTGGGAGGGTGGGACTCGAGACTGCCGTAGTGATTGGGGACTCCAAGTCAGATAGTTGTTTTTTTATTGTATTTTTTTTAAGGTTTATTCATTTTTCAGAGACAGACAGAAACAGAGTGTGAGGAGGGGAGGGGCAGAGAGAGAGGGAGACACAGAATCTGAAGCAGGCTCCAGGCTCTGAGCTGTCAGCACAGAGCCCGACGTGGGGCTTGAACCCATGAACTATGAGATCATGACCTGAGCTGAAGTCGGATGCTTAAATGCTTAACCGACTGAGCCACCCAGGCACCCCCAGGTAGTTTTTTTAAGTGTAGATCAGGTCTTTTTTTCACTGTTAAACCCCAAATTGACAGTGCAGAGTGGCCCCCATGGTCTCTGCAGAGTCTCTGTTTCTTGTGACATTCCCACAGAAACCCTACTTGGGGGACAGGAGGCCTCGCTGTGCCACAGGGGTCCACCCGTCCTCATGTTCCTCTTCCAGCCTGCTGGGTCTCCAGGGCCACCCCGGGTAGCCGCCCCAGGGCTTCTGGCAAAGGGGCCACCAGGAGTGCCTGGTGACCACAGGTGGGTGGGCTGTGACTTCATCTGCTTGACCATGAGCTGGCCAGCGGATGCAGGGGGCCTCACCTGCCTGTGGCTTCACTGTGTCCTATGTCAGGGGGCTGGGGACAGCCAGGGTGCTCGTGGGAGCTGGGAAGCAGTCAGGGATGGAGGGTGGCCGACCTCTGGTGTCTGGTCACCTGCAGCTCCCACTTTACAGGGCAGGGGCTGTGGGGAGGCCAGGAAGCTTCTAGAAAGTATTTCTACCCCTGTCTTACCTTGTGAGTGCCCCTGGGCCTGGCTCTGTGCCCGAGGGTCCCCCACACCTTGCAGGTGTGTGCAGGGACAGGTGTGTGCGCTTAGTGACAGGTGTGCCCAGTGACATGTATATACACAGTGACAGATGTGTGTGCAGGGGCAGGTGTGCGCAGGTGTGCACGCAGGGGCAGGTGTGTGTGTGTGCAGCGGCAGGTGTGTGCGGTGACAGATGTGACGTGTGCACGGGGGCAGGTATGCGCATGGGGGCAGGTGTGTGTGCCTAGTGACAAGTGTGTGTGTATGGTGACAGGTGTGCCCACGGGGGCAGGTGTGTGCTCAGTGACAGGCGTGTGCGCAGGCGCAGGCGGTGTGCAGTGACAGGTGTATGTGTGCAGTGGCCCGTGATCCCACTGCTGTCCCTGGGGCCTGGCGGGAGGGGGGCGGCAGGTGTGGAGAAGGGAGGGAGGCGCACCTGTTCTTTGCTGGGCAGGTAGACTGAGGTATGTGTCTGCTGTTGGGACCTGCTCGCTGCCCACCTCTCCTGGCGGCCCCTCCTCTAACCTCTGCACGAAACTCAGTCACTGACTCGGGTGCTCTGCCAGCTGCCCCTGCACTGCCCCACCCCACCCCCACAGCCCCACACCTCCCTGGGGGACTGGGCAGTGTGGGCCATCAGCAGTGCTACCTCTGGCCACGCCACAGCGTCCACACTGCAGGTGTGACCCCAGCCCCTGCAGCCTCGCCTTCTTGTGCACAGGGTTCCTTGTGTGCTAGACCCTCCCCCTTCCCTTCGCGACAGCCCCCAAGCCCTCGTCTTCTGCCGCCTGCTCCCTGCAAGCGTCAGACCCTTCCTCGGGCCCCCAGCCCCACCACCTTCCTGCCTCCAGCCTGTGGGCACTGGCAGGTGACCCTGTCATCCGCCTTCAGTCCTGAGGCTCCTGAAACTAGAACACCAGCTTATAAAAACCACAATTTACCAGACTGAATTTCTGAACAGTTATGGGGTTTAATCAAAATATTTCACTGGGCTGATTTTACAGCATTGAATTGAAAACCAGTTGGTAAAAATCTAACGTGGTCGTCTGCCACCGTTGGAACCGGAGACGTGGTTGGTCCCCGCTCACCTGCCCCTCTGAAGGCATGTTCCTCCGGATTTCCCAGTACGGAGTGGGCGGAGGTTGGGGCGGAAAGGGGTACGCGGGGGCCGGGCCAGCTGCTTGCCATCGCTGTACCCAGTATCCCCCCGGAACTGATGGTTTCACAGCATTCTGCCCCCAAGACACGGCCGCGGTGTCCTTTGGGTGTCCTGCCCCGTGCCTGCGTGCGGCTCGCCCGGCCCTCCCTGCCCACGGGGCCATGGCCAGAGGGGTGTTGGGGCCCAGCTGTCGGAGGTGGTGGGCAGCTTCCCCTTCCCCCCCTGCCTCTCCCCCAGGCAGAGGGACCCCCTGTCGTTCTCAGGTCAGGCCATCGGGTCTCCTAGCGCCTGGGCCTGGTGCTCCTAGGATGCAGAACTGAGCACACAGTAGGTGGATGCCCCTTGGGGATGCTGGCTGGGTGGGTGGGCTGCCCAGGCCGAGGGAGACCCTGCTGCGCCTGGAGGAGCCTGGCCTGGAGGCAGGGACAGTGATGCCCCGCTCTGGACGGCGGCCAGGGGAGCGCAGCGGGGGGAGGAGCGCCGGCCCTCCTGTCTGGCTCCAGGGCGAGTGGCCATCTGGGGGCTCCTGGTCCTGGGGGAGTTGTCCCGGGGGTGGGGAGGAGAGGGAGGGGTGTCCCATTGCATCACACACGCCACCCCCCACCCTGTCAGTCCGCCGCCTCTGGTCGCCATGGCAACCACCCAGCGCCCAGCCTGTGACTCTGGAGGAGAGGGGAATCCGCTCCCTCTTCCAGCCAGCCCTGCCCCCTGCGGGCTGGGTCCTTCAGTTCAGGGAGGAGGCTGCAGCCTCCTGGGGACGTGGGCAGCCCCGGCCTCCTCTGGCCTCCCGCTCCATGGAGCTCACAGTGCCTTGCCAGGGAGTCCCCTGGCTCCTTCCCCGCCCCACGCCCGGACTCCACAGTCCTGGGAGGAGGGGTGGGCTCTCCCCGGCCCACCTCTACCTGGCTCCTCCTACAGCCCAGAGCGAGCCCCTGCTTGGGGTGGGATGGAGTAGGGTGTCCCAGACACAAATGCTGGCTGGGTCCCAGGGCAGTGGTGTCCTCGGAAGGAACTGGGGCAGGTGCGGCATCACGGGGGCCTTCACGCCACAGCCCCAGGCTCAAGGGGACTCCAGATGGCCTGCCCTGCCCTTGCCTCCTGGACTCACCGGGGAGGTGGCCAGGGAATGGGGGCCTCTGGGCAGGAAAGTCAGGCCACACTGGGGAGGCTGGCATCCTCCGGCTCCTGCGGTCCCCCCAACTCTGCCTTGAGCCCCTGGGCCTCGCCACAGAAGGGGCCCTGGCAGCGTCTGCCTCACAGGGCGTGGGACCCGCACACCAGGGTAGTGGCGCCGTCCTGGGACCGGGCGCCCAGTGGCGCCTGCTGCCGTGTGTGTTCTTGTCACTGCCCCCGCCCCTGACCTCCAGGCATCCTCAGCCAGACGCGGACAGTAGGGCCGGCCGGTGCTTGCTTTATTCTCGAGGCCTCCTTGGCCCACCTGCAGGTGATTTGAGGCGGCATGTGGTGGCGGAGCTGCGGCTGTGTCTCCACGGGTTGGTCCCCTGCCACGCAGTAGCCAGGACCGTGCTGTCTACCCATGCCTCAGGGCGGGGCCCGGGTGGGTGGCCGGGAGCACTGCGGGGGGGGGGGGGGGG
>NW_024412655.1:196359-220034 GCF_014898765.1 Herpailurus yagouaroundi | reverse complement strand
CCCCCCCCCCCCCCCCCCCCGGGTCAGGGACCAGACAGGCCTCCGGCCATTCCCTGACGCAGGAGGGGTCCGACCCCGGTGGGCGGGGGTGGGGGGGGGGCTAGGTTGGGGATCTGGCCTTTTGTGCGGGAGGCAGATGTTCCCGGAGCTGAGACCAGGCCCACTGCTGGGGGCAGGGAGGCCCCGAGGCCAGTGTGGGCTGCGGGCCCCTGGAGCCCGCCCAGCTCAAGGAGCAGGGAAAGCAGGGGGTTGGGGGAGAGCGCTTAGTGCGCCTGCCTTTTCTGCTCTCGTTGCCATGGCAACAGATGGCGGTTTGGCAGCAGAGAGGAGGGGGAGGGCTTTGTACGAGGCTGCTCAGGGTTTGGAGACCAGCTGGGGTCCTTCAGGGGTGGGGTGGGAGCTCTGGCCACCAGGCTGAGCAGGCTCCCCGGCCCCCGGCCCCCAGGGGCAAAGTGCAAAGCCACTCGGGGCTTCCTCTCCCGGGAGCTCCAGCCTCACACCTGCTCACAGTGGCGCCCTCTCGCCCCCTCCCCTCCCTCTTTCCTCCTCTCCTGGGCCAGAGCCCCCACCCGGACACCCCCACGAGCCTGGGTCAGCGGGCAGCGTCGGGGCACTGCAGCCGAACAGCAGGCATGGCCCTGCACTGGCTTCCGACCACAGGGGCGCCTGCCACCCCAGGATGGTCGTGTCCCAGTGAGGCCTGGGGACACACCCTGTCCCCTCTCTGCTCCTCTGTAGCTGGTGGGAGGGCCCAGGCTGTCCAGGGTGATCACCTGGGCGCACGGAGCCCGCGCCCCCTCCTCAAAGCCAGTGTGGCTCCCGCTGCAGAGATAATTTCCGCCCTGCAGGCTCAGCCCCGACTGCCGGGTTATCTCCCTTCGTGGGTGTGAGTCCGTGTGTGCACGTGTGTATGTGAGTGTGCGAGAGAGCCACCCGGGGGACGGGCTCTGCGCGTTCACCGGCCCCAGGTGAGGCCCAGCTGTGAGGTTCCCAGGTGGGAATGCGTGCACCTGACAGGAGTCCTTGGCCCACCACCACCCACGCCCTGGCGGAGGAGGCCGCGGGCCACCGGCCAAGGCTTGGGGACCTCTGACCAGGCCACCTCGGGTGGGCTCTCCTGCCAGGTCTGGCCCCTGAGGCCCCGCTGTTGCCCGTCTCCCATGTGCTACCCTCCCAGACCAGCAACACGGCCGGGCAGTGGCTGCCTGGCCCCAGCCCCAGAGGCAGCTCCAGGCACTCAAGGCTCACCCCGGGGGCCTCTCCTCCTGCCCCCCCCACGACTGCTGCTCTTGGGCTGGTGTTAGGCCTTGTGCGCTGTCTGCCCTGCAGGCCTGTTGGGAAGGACCCGGTGCCACGGGGCCGGTGCCTCTGTGGCATCTTAGGGACCTCGGGGCTCAGACATAAGCCAGGGTCGGAGGGAGCGGGGCAGCCCAGGGCCTATCCCGAGTTGCTCTGCTGTCAGCACTCTGGGGGCATCTGCCCCATCACCAAGGCCCTGGCAATGCCCTCCCTGCAGCCTTTAGCCCGATGCCTCCCAAAGGCTTCCCTGGGACCCCCGAGGGCTGACCCATTCGTTCACCTGGGCCTGTGCCTCGGCCCCACCACCGTCTCTCATCAGCCCGGGAGACCCCTCCTCTGCCCCACCTTCTATCTCCCTGCAGCCCCTGTCAGCGGCTACTGGGGAGGACCTGGCCCCGGGCCCAGTGCTGAGGCCCCCCCAAAGATGCTTTTCCGGGACTGGATCTCCCCGTCAGGGGCCTCGAGCTGGGGCTCAGGGAGATTGACCGCTGTGGGAGGCGCGGGGCCTGGTGAGGTCCCTGTGCAGCAGAAGGTCCCCAGAGGGCCCGGGTTGCGGGCTGCCTTCTTGATCTTTCATTAGGAAAGAGGTGCGTGGTGACGGGAAGCACGTCAAACTTGCACCGTTAGTGTGCGTGCGTGTACACGTCTTCCTCTGAGGGCGGGGCCTCCAGGCCCCGCCCCTGCCTGGCACTAACCAGAGGGGGAGGGGTGGGCTTGGCACCGCCCCCCACGGCGCCCCGCCCCTGCAGCTGCCCTCCCCTTTGGGGTGATGAGGTCCGGTCCTCCACCTCCGGTCTCTAGTCTCTGCAGCCTGCTTCTCAAACTCTGGGCACGTGGCCTCAGAGCAGACAGCTGACCTATCCCCCCGGGTGGGGAGTGCACCAGGAAAGCCGTGGCTATGGTGGGAACTCCCCTCTCCTCTGCCCTGTGCCACTGGGGGAGGTCTCTGCCTGCTCCCAAGGCTGGGGGACTGGGATGGGAGTGTGCCCCTGCCACCCCGCCCCACGGGCCTCTGGAGGAGGTGGGGAGCAGCCAGGCCCTGGGGTGGGGGCCGCTTCCTGTCCCTTTTCCTAGGGGTCCTTTTCAGAGTTGGGGCGGCACCTGCCATGCTCCCACCCTTGGAGAAGTTGTAGGCAAAGGGCGGGCTGGCTGTCGCACCTGCTGGTGGAGAAAAATGAATTTCATGGCTGGTTTGGTAAAGTGCTTGCTTTTTTCCTGGTAGGACTTCGATCGACTGTTTTCGATCTAAGAAAACTATTCCTGGAAGGCGGAGAGGGGCAGGCCAGAGCCAGCAGAAGTTTGGGGTGAGGCCACCGAGTAGGGAGACATGGGGGGCAGCCGGGCTGGGGCCAGGGGTATGTGGGGTCATGATGCTGAGGCTGTCTTCTTGCCAGCCACACCCCACCCTCGGGGTCCCCTGCTCCCCGACAGAGCCCCCTAACTCAGGAGGGGAGTAGACATGAAGCATCTGGGCCTGTGGAACTGGGGCTCTTCCCACACTGTCCTGCCACTGCTGTCCCCTGACCCCTCTAATCCAAGAGCTGTGAGGGCCAGGAGAAGAGGTCCTGACCTCACCCCCCACCCCCGCTCTGCCAGCCCCTCATGCCATCTTCAGGGACACTGGTGGTTGAGGGGCGGGTGAACTTGCAGTGGCCGTGACCCCCCCTCCCCCACGCCGGGACAGTGCAGGGATGCTGTGCTGGATGTGCTGACTGCTGACCCTGACCTTGGCTGCATGCAGCGAGATGGATGTGGCCCCTGGGTGGGCTCCAAGACCAAGGCCAAGGGCAGCCCCGGCCAGCACTGTAGGGCTTGGGACTGGGGCCACCCCTGGGGCCGAGGCTCGTCCACAGCTCCTGGCACGTGAGTGGGGCTGCCCGCAACAGCTGTGTCTGGATGCCTGTGGGTCCGCGTGGTGAACCTGCCCCAAACCCTGGGACCCCTTTGGACGATGGCCCCCCCAGGACAGGTTCTTGCATCTCACCCTGATGCCCAGATGGCTGTTTCTTAGCTGCCCTTCTTTATACAACGAATCTTTGGCAATTGTCATGGGCTAATCAGTGATGACTGCCGTTTCTTTTTTTTTTTTTTTTTTTTCTTTCAACGTTTATTTTATTTTTGGGACAGAGAGAGACAGAGCATGAACGGAGGAGGGGCAGAGAGAGAGGGAGACACAGAATCAGAAACAGGCTCCAGGCTCTGAGCCATCAGCCCAGAGCCCGACGCGGGGCTCGAACTCACGGACCGCGAGATCGTGACCTGGCTGAAGTCGGACGCCCAACCGACTGCGCCACCCAGGCGCCCCAGATGACTGCCGTTTCTTGATCTGTGCTTTAGTTCTAAAACGATCATCAAATAACTTCATTTAAAAAGAATTTTCTTTCATTTTCAAGGATAGCAAAGTAAAATCTTTTGTGTAGGAACTAAGATTTGCACTTGCCAAAAAAAGTCGCCCCCCGGAGGTCACCCGGTGTGATTTGAACAGAAGCTCCCGGGGTCGGGTGCAGCGGCCTCACCCTGCTGGCCCTCGGGTTCACGCTCTGTCCCATGCAGTGGGCTTGCTCCGACGAGAGGGTGGGGCCCGCCAGCTTCCAGAGGGACTCTGTGGCTGTCCTCCTGCTGCACCGAGGCCACCACCCTGAGAAGGCAGCCGTGGGAGCCCTGGAGCAGCTGGCCTGGGGCCCCCAGCACTCTCAGTACTTCTGTGCTTAGTTTGTACAGGTTTGTGCAACTCAAGAGTTTTGAAGTCCAGCGGGGACCCAAAACAAGATGGATAGAGTTCATTACTGGCTCCTGTGGCAACCCCGGGCCTCCTCTGGCACATGGGGTGCTTCCCAGTGGCCGGGGCAGTGTGGCCCCGGGGGAGGGGGCAGCTGGGAAGCGAGGCTGCAAGTGGGGGAGTGGGGCGCCTGGTTGGCCGGCTGCTTCCTGGCTGGGCTGGCCAGCCCAGAGCTGTGTCTCGGTGTGGATGGGGTGGCTGCCTGCGCAGAGTGCCGGGCAGGCTTTCTGGCAGGATGTCCGGGAGGCGAGCCAGCTGCCCCGAGGGGTTGCTGCTGGTCTCTCTAGCCCTGTAGACCCTGCGAGGCGGGTTTTGTCTTTATTTTGTACCAAGGTGGCGCACATATAGCAGACCACACGTGGTCCGGAATGGGGTTCTGCAGCCCCTCCCTGAGATGTGACGGGATGGCCGACCTTGAGTAATTCTCAGCCTAGTACGTTAGCGTGATGTGACAGAGTGAAGTGGCGGGAAGGACACCCAGAGTCCGTGCGATACGAGTCCACACGTCCACCCATCTTGTCCTGGTCCGCAGGCTGCACTCTGAGTGGTCTGGGTGTGGGGGGCTCAGCACGCGCAGCCCCCTGGTGGGGAGCTTGCACCTGAGTCTCGACTGGCACTTAAGGCCGTGCCCAGTGGCCCCTGCACCTCCCTGTCGCTGGTGCTAGACAGCACAGCTCTTCTCGGGTACTCCTGCGCTCAGTTTGTAAATACCACACCGATCTGGCTCCATCAAGATGGGGTGGCATCTCTTCTCTTCTGTCCCATCCACCTAAAAGATACTTTCACCTTCCCTCACCCCGCCGCCCAGCAAAGTAGCATTTCTGCGTGTGTGTCAGCCACACCATGTTTTCTGGGGTTTCACTGTTGGTTGACCTTCAAAAATGAAGTCGTAAAGAGGGTTTCCATAATTGTCAGTGTGGAAGTTCTGTTCAGTGCTGGGCTCAGTAATGTGCCCAGATTATCTGCCCTTGCCAGGCTGGAGTTCTGTAACCCACTAGAAGGAAGCTGTGTGCGTGCGCCTGGTGGTTCTGCTGTGGGACCTGGTTGCTATGGATTTGGGAAAATCAGAGGCTTCAAAGTCCTTTGGCGGATGGTCTTTTCTGACATCCCGTGAATGTTCACATTTGTGATGCATTCCTTTTGCATCTCCACAACTTTCTTGGGAGTCCTTTGATTTTTCTGGAGTTTCCAGTTGCCTTTGTCCCCCCATTGCACTACTTGTCATAAACTTGTGTGTGCGTGTGTGCGTGTGTGTGTGTGTGTGTGTGTGTAGAGGGAGAGAAAGAGAGGGAAAGGGAAAGGGGTGGAGGTGGGGAGGGAGACAGATTGATCATCCATTCTACCTAGTTTTCTTTTTTTCTTGGTAACCTCATTCTGGGAGCCCTTTGTCCTTCTTCAAACTGCTGTGTTTTTCTAAAAAAGCCACCTTCAGGGGGTTTCCCAGGACACCCCCTGGATGGGATCTACTGCTTCCTTCTGGACTACCACCTCATTTTGTCAAGTCACTTCCTAGGAAAAGTTACGTGGAAGAGAAGCATTTCTAAGTCCCAGAACTGAAATTATCTTCTCTGTGCACACATGTCCCCACAGGGAGTCCTTTGCCCCAAGCACTTGGGAGATTTGGTTCCATTAGCTCCTGACCTCAGTGGACAGAGCAAAGATGCCAGTCTGATTCACCTGCCTTTTTCCTTGCCTCCATTTATATCAAAGCTCCTCAAAAGTGTTAGTCTTGTTGAACCCACATCTTTTCTCTTTATCTCTTGACCTTGCTACCCTACTGAAGTGACCTGAATGGTGGCAAGCCAATGGTCCTCTCTCAGTCCTTAGTTAGCCAGCAGCATTTGACACGGTGGAACATTCTCCTCTATTCTTCTTTTCACTCTGCTTATGAAATTCCACATTTGTCCTTATTTCCCTACACACCATCCATTTTCCCCCAGTCTGTTTTGCTGGCTCTTCCTCATCCGGGAGTACCCCAGGGTCACTCTGGGTGATCCCATCCATTCCCATGTGCTGAGACCCTTCAGCATGGTCTCATCTTTATCATCCTTCTACTTCCAACCTATGTGTCCTTGTATTTAAAGCATGTCTCTTGTAAACAACACACAATTAGGTCTTAGACTTCCTTTTCCCTCTGACAATCTTTTTAAATTTTTTATGGTTTGATTTCAATCTGCCATCTTCTATTTATTCCGTTTGTTCTTTGTATACTCGTTCCTCTTTTTCTGTCTTATTTTGCATCAGCCAGGTGTTTTTTACAAAAGTTTATTTCGCTTTCTTTACTGTATTAATGTTTCTGCCACACTGCTTTCCCCTTATTATCTCTTTAGGGGTTCCTCTAGAGCAGCTGTTCCCAGAGTCTTAGGCCAGGGGCCCCCTTGGGGAAATCCCTACAAGTGTCTATTTTGTTTTTTTATTGAAGGATATTTTTGCTGGGTATAGAATTCTAGGATTTCTTCCTGCACTGAGAAGGTGGTATGCCACTGCCTCCTGGTCATACTCTTCCTGGAGAGAAGTCAGGCACTACTGGTACTCCCCCAGTGAAGTGCATCTTTTTCTTTGGCTAGTTTTAGGATTTTCTCACGTTCTTTCAATTGTATCAGGTTAGCAGTGATATGCCATGGTGTGGTTTTCTACGTTTCTGCCCTGCTTTTGGTTCAGTGAGCCTCAGGGATCTGTGGGCTGATGTATATAATACATTTAGGAGAAAATCTTGCCCATTATCTCTTAAAATATGTCTTTTGCTTTGTTCTCTCTTTCTCTCCTCTTTTTCTGGGACTCCTATTACAGTTATGTTAGACTTTTTGGAATTGTCATATGGGTCTCTGATGTGCTGTTACGTTTGTTTGTTTGTTTTTCATTCTTTTGCTTTCTGTATTTCAGTTTGGGCAGTTTCTATTGACCTGTTATAGAGTTCACTAATCCTTTTGTGTGTGTCTGCTCTGCTGTTAAGCCCATCCAATGGATTTTTTTTTTGTCTTTCCTTTTCTGTAATTAAAAAGCATATTTATGAGGGAAGAAGAGGGAGAGGACAGAGAAAAGGTGTATATATTTATAATGTTATCTTAAAGTCCTTTTCTGAAAATTTTAATATGTGGGTTAGTTGTGGCCTGCTTCTATTAGCTATTTTTTCTCTTGAGAGTAGGGTCACATTTTCCCACTCGTTTGTGTCCGGCGTCATTTTTATTGTATGCCGGATATTGTTTATTTAAAAAAAAAAAAAAAAAAAAAAGAACAGTTCAACTGCACCAGGTAAGGTTTTTCCAGAATGGGCGCATCCCTCCCTGTCAGGCATTTAGGGTGGGGCCGGTCAGTTTGATCTTCAGCTGGGTCAGGACCGAGTGGCCACTTCAGTGAGTTTCCGTTCAGCGCTAAGTATGTTGAGTCTGCGGGGCCTTATGCTGTGACGTGTCCATCCCCACTGGGCCTTGGGCCTTAGGAACATCGGTCCACTCTCAGCTCCTCTTGGTTCATGTCTTGTCTCTGTGCTTAGTCGCGCCGCACTGCTCACGCTGTGGTGCTGCGTTCCGCTGTCCCTTCCCCCCGAAGGCTAGTCTTGACTTGCCAGAGCTCCTTCCTCACATCTCATCCTTTCTGCAGGCTTCTTGTTTTACAGATATAGCAGCTTACTAAATCTGAGCGAGTCATTGTGCTAATCAGGAACAGAACTTCCGAACACCTGTTTCCGCCAGGTCGGTTCTGTCTCTCTGTCCTGGACTCCCTCTGGTAACGCGTAGTTAGCTGTTTCCCGAACTGAGGAGGCCCACACGGTGGCACGGCTCCTCCCGTGTGGGAAGTGGGTCTCTCTGGAGGGGGTGGGGGGATCCCCTGCTCAGAGTGTGGGATGTCGGGGCGGGGGAGGTGCGCACGGGCAGGGACTGGCCATCAGGCCTGTCGGAACAAGAAGACTTGCTCGGGGCAGCCTCCTGGCCCCTATAGTGCTGGATTTTGTCCCAGGCTGTCTGTCCTTCTTGGCATGGAGAAGGGCGTGCCAACCTGGGCTGTTCCCGTCTCTACCCCCTCAGTAAGTGCCACATCTGTCTTTGCGGCCCTGCCCTCAGGCCTGCCGCGTGCTCCCTGGCTGACACTGACACCTGGAGCTTCCCTTGGGTCTCCTGGAGACTGGCAGGCCCAGTCCTTGTCCTGTCCCTCATTACCTGCTCCCTGACTGACCCCCTGTGGAGACCCCCTGGCTCTGCCCAGGGTTAGTCCCCCTCCACACACACAGCTGAGCCTCTTTATGGCCGCAATCCCAGGCTGCCTCTGGGACGGGAAGGGGTCAAGTATAGGGTGCTTCAGGTGGCGGGCGTGTGTGCATGGGGGCGGGTCTCATTCCATCTTTACACAGGTGGAGAGGGTGTTAGGATACCCCAAGGTTGATGGAGCCACTGAAGCCCCCGCCCCAGGAGAGGAGGGGGAGCCAAGCTTCCAAGCCTGGTCCTTGCCTATGGTAGGGCCGCACAGAGGCAGAGATGGCCCTCTGTACCTGGGAAGGGCCTTTGGGCCCCAGAAGAGCCCCCTGTGATGCAAGGAGCTCTCGAATGACCAGGGAGGCAGGAAGAGGCAGACCGGGTGGGTATGGAGCCGGCCTCTCCCCTCCCCCATGTCCCTTTCCTCCCCGGGGTCAAGGTGACAGGAGGAGGGGCTCCCCTGCATCCTGCAGAGGGGGTGGCAGGCCCCCACGTGGTGTTTGGGTGCTGTGGGTGGGGAGGGCGGGGAGCTTGGCAGAAGGGCCCAGCGGCTGCAGCGGGTGTGAAATATTTCAGGGCTTAATTAATTTAATTTGAGAGGTTCCTTTTCAGAGCGTGAACAGTTGTCTCCCAAGAGACGCGCGCGCCACCGCCTCCCCCCTGGCGCCTGGTGGGCGAAGGAAACGGCGGGATCTATATTGAGACTGAGCCTGCTGGGGCCAGTGTCCCCTTCCTCCCTGTCCCCTCTCTGGCCCCCCCCCCCTCCCCGTCGGGTCCTCCTTCCCAGCCTGGGAGGAGCATGCGTGGGTGTGAACCAGGAGCCGGCCGCGTGACGGTGGGGCGTGGGGGTGTCGCCGGCCTGCGGGGCCTCCACGGAGCCCAGAAACGTGGGTGCACGGGGCTTATGGATCCGCCGCACAAGCTGAGGGTGGGGATCCGCACCTCCCCGCCCCCAAAGTGAGGAAGAAGGGTTTGGGGAGCACAGAGCCTCAGGAGGAGGCCGGGAGAACCAGGGTGCCAACCTAGCACCCCTCCTCCCCCTCCCCCAGCGCTGGGGCAAGGGCCTGCAGGCGGGGAAAGGAGGTCGTCGGGTCTGGTGGGCGCGGGCGCAGGAGGAACGCAGGCCCAGACGATACTTCACTTCGGGCGACGAAGGCGCTTTGAAGTCTGGGCAGCTTCAAAGCGGCCGCCCCCCCCCCCCCCCCATATCAGTAGTCAGTCGGAGTCTGCGAGCCCAGGGCGGCTGGGGGGTGGGGCTCGGGCTCACAGCCGGCCTTTCTGCAGAGGTGCAGTGTGTCTGAAGCGAATCCGCTGGGTCTGTGCGTCCCATGTGGGCAGGGGTGCTCCTGGAACCTGGGAGCCAAACGCGCCCACCGGGCGCCCCACCCCGCCAAGGGCGCACAATCGATCCTCCGCCTGCGGCGGCGGCGGCTGCGGCGGCAGAGCCCCCTCGGAAGCCAGACGTGAGCGCTGGCGGCCCTGGGTCCCGGCCGGGAGAGCAGAGAGGAGAGGGCGATGCTGAGGGCTCAAGGGTGGGTGGGGCGGGCAGCCTCCCAAACGGCTTCCTCATCGCCCATCTGGTGTCTGGGCGCCTGGTCAGGGTGCGGGGTAAGAGCTCAGTGGGCTGCTGGACGGTGGGGCCTGTGCCCATTTATTCATCAGAATAGACACCAGGCCTGGGGCCTGACCCCAAGCCCCTCACCCCCAAGTAGCTGGAGGCAGGGGGGAGTGGGCGGCAAGCAGCTGGAGGCCCCACCCAATGTCCTGTTGAGGCAGGCCCCTGGGTGGAGGGGCTGGGCCTCAGCACGGCCTACACCGCCGTCTTTCACCAGAGCCTAGTGGGGAAAAACCTGGACTGTCTTCCAGTTCCTGCTGTGAAGAGGGGCACGGGGTGGGGGTAGGGGGGGGGGCGCCTGGGTGGCTCAGTCGGTTGAGCGACCGACTTCGGCTCAGGTCATGATCTCACGGTTTGTGAGTTCGAGCCCCGCGTCAGGCTCTGTGCTGAGGACTCAGAGCCTGGAGCCTGCTTCGGACTCTGTGTCTCCCCCTCTCTCTGCCCCTCCCCTGCTCATACTTAGTTTCCATCTCTCAGTAATGAATAAACATTAAAAAAAGGGGCACAGGGGGAGGTGCCGCCAGGACCTGCAGGGTTTCCAGGCTGGGGACCCCCAGTGGGGCCTACGCAGTGATACCCTCCCACCTGAGTCCAGAGGGACCTTGCAGTCTCCCTGACCATGGGTCTCAAACCCTCCGTCGGGATCCACGCCCACTGGTGTGTGAGTGCACAGAGCCCCTGGCAGTCCTGGTCTCCTGGAGGCTCTCCCCAGCTACAGCTTGCCACCAGGTGGGTGCCCTTCCAGGAAGGGGGGGGCCTCCACAGCGTCCCCCCACCCTTTGGAGGGGGTGTTCTAGCCACGGAGGGCTGGTCCCTCGGCCCTATGCGCCCCGAGTGTCCTGGTGCCGGAGTCCTGGGGCGCGCCTTCTGGGGTTGCCGCAGGTGCCCGAGGTGGGTCAGACGTGTGTATGTGCTCCACTTGGTGTCCTGGGCTCACAGATTACTGCCATGCCACGGCCCCCAGAAGGTGGGCAGCCAGGCTCGGGAAGGAGCAGGGGTGTGGTCAGAGGAGGTGCCCAGGGAGTGCTGACCACCGGCTTCCCAGGGCACCCTGGCTCTGGTGTCACCCAGCTGTGTAGCCCTGAGCAAGTCCCCCAAGCCGGTGGGCTGCGGGGAGGAGAGTGGGGCTGCACTGGTCCCTGTCCACGGTGCTGAAAGGACGCCCGTCCCCACTGTGGCGGGAACCTGAACTCATTCCCTTCAGCGTCTCTGGGCTTCCGCCCCACCCAGCTGACTCCCTGAGCCTGTTCAAAGGGGGTGCTGGGGCTGGGGCTTGTGCCTGACCCAGCTGGGGAAGCACTGCCCCCAGGCCCAGGCATGGGCAGGCTTCACCCTGACCCCTTGGGCAGTGGCAGGAGAATGGGCTCCCTGCTGTGAGGACCGAGGTTCAAGTGGAAAATACTTAGGAGTCTCCTTCCTGACCAGCGGCGTGGCTGGAGCGGGCGGCCACCTCCAGGCATGGCCATCCTCCCAGAGCCCAACCTGCCCCAGAGCCTTAGCCAGGGCTCAAGTGACTGAGGCTGCGGTTCACAGGGTGCCTCCCCCCAGGGCTGTGCCTGACGCAGGCAGGGCAGTGGGGAGAGCCTCTTACGGAGGAGGCAGGACCAGACCCCCTCCTGCAAATCCTGTCCTTAACGCCTTCAGGCTGATGCTGGGTCAGGAGGCCCTGTGAGCTTTGATGCTGTGGCAGCTGCCCGCTCTGGCCAGGCACAGTGGCTTGCTGAGCGTGTGTGTGCGTGCGTGCATGCGTGCGTGCGTGTGTGTGGGGGGGGGGGTAGGGGCGGGCCAGGAGAGAAGCTCCCGTTATAGTGAGGGCCCTGGACACACGTGCTTAGCTGAGGTCGCAGTCGAATCAATAGGAAGCTTTCTGAGATGTACTGGGAGGTTTACGATGGCGGAAAGGTCCAAGAAATACGTACATGAGCGGAAGAGGTGCGGTGTCTGTCCCTGGGGCCGACGGAACAGCATATCCCTGTCTCAGTTGTGGGGGCCGGAGGCCTGAGGGCTGTGGGGGGGGGCCATTCCAGTCCCCTTCCCCGCTTCTGGCCGCTTGCTGGCCACCCCGTGTCTGCTTTCACGTCTGTGTGGCGTGCTCGCTGTGCCCCTCTCACAAGAGTGCTTGTCATTGGCTTCAGGGGCCACTCTGGAGGATCATCATTCTCATGATGAGATCTAGAGTTGACCTCTGCAAGAGCTCTTTTTCCAAATGAGGTCACATTCGTGGGTTCCAAGGAATAGGACCCGGACTGAGCCAGGCTAGCAGAGGGTCTCTAGCCTGGAGACCCCATTGGGTGCGGAGAGAGGCACAGCCTGGTGTGCCCCTCCTCCAGTCCCCGAGTCTCCAGGAGAGCTCCATGCTGTCCAGAAGGGTCCGGGTGGGAGGGGCTGTTCTCCCCACTTCCACAGGTGAGGTGCGGAAACTCAGGCTGGGGCACCTGTCTGGGGGCACCCGCCAGGCCGTCCGTGAGGCCATGCACCTGACTCCAGGAGGCTGCTTCCCACGTGTGTCCAGATCATGCCAGATGCCAGACCTTGACCCTGGTGGTTGGAGGGCGGAGCGTGTTTGTGACCTGCTGTTACCTAACAAGGGGTCCCCAAACTTGGTGGCTTGAGACAGCAAACGCTCTCTCGTGGTTCCTGAGGGTCAGGGGTCCAGGGGCAGCTGAGCCAGGCAGCTGTGCTCAGGAATCTCACGAGGTTGCGGGTGAGGGCCAGGCTGCGTTGGCTGGAGGCCTCTGTTCTTTGCCTCAAGACAAGGCAGTGGGCTCCTCAGTGCAGGGACCCTGGGGAGTGGACGCCAGAAGGAAGCTGTAGCTGTCACCTCTCCTTGAAGGACACAGGGTTCTTTTCTGCCACCGTTCATTGGCCACACGGGCCAGCGTGGTGCAGTGTGGGAGGGGCCGCAGGGCTGGGAGGCTGGCTTCCAGCAAGAGGGGCCTGTGCCTCCTTCCTCATGGCCTCTGCGCATGAGCTGCTCCCCGGAGCTGGGGGAGGGGCCTCTGCAGCCCCCAAACCAGCTCTATTCTGGGCTCAGCTCAGTGCTCAGCTTCTTTGGGAAGCCCCCCGGCCGGCTGGTTCTGCAGCCCACTGTCTCTGGCTGCGTGCCCCAGGCATGTCTGACTGCACCGAGCTCCCATCTGGGACCCTTGGCCTATGGAGAACGCCATGCCTGGCCTCTGCCCCTTTGGTTCTGCCTCCAGATCCAGGCATGTGGGTCCTGGCCTTGGCGTGGGGTGGTTGTATATGTGGGGACAGTGGCCAGGGCAGGGCCACGAGGCTGCTGGGGGCAGCTGAGACCACCTATGATGTCCAGAGCTTCCCCCAGCGAGGCGGTGTGCCTCTGCCCTGCCTGCCGTGGGTGGCTTGGGGGAGGGGGCTGGCTCAGGGCCACCAGCCCTGCTGACTCATTTTTCCAACAGCCAGTGTGGTGCCACCTCCCTGCCTCCTCCAAGGAGAGCCCAGGCAGGAGGGGTGACAGGGCTGTCCACCCCCAGGAAGGCAGGCATGTCTGCTGTGCCGGGCTCCCTCACACCCCCGTGAGCAGAGCCCCAGAGTGAGGCATGTTGAGGTGGCAGAAAATGGGTCACTCTTAGCTATGCTTTGCGGCCCCAGGGGAGCTGGCTGCGTGGTCCCAGAGGTGCAGCGGCTAGTGATGGTCTCAGGTGTTAGTGACCCTCGGGTGGCCCTGTGAGCACTGGTGGCCGGACACTGGTCTCTCCCGAGACGCAGATGGGAACCCCACGAGGTTGGGCAGGCACTGTGCCTGGGTCAGCAGAAGCTTCCTGCCCCGGCCCCCATGAGCCTCCCTCCCCAGAACCCACGGCAGGAGCTGCTGTCCCTTGTCCCCCGTGCCCAGGGACCCGCTGACACAGCACAGGCCCCCAGCGTGAGCACACTGCGGGTTCCGTGGGCAGGCAGTGCCTTGGTCAGCACCGCGGACAGTGGCCTTCCTCTTCAGGGCCACGTTCCAGATTTCAGAGAGCCACCCTCCTCCCCAGAGGGACTGCTGTGTCCTGCCCCTCGGCCCACGTGCTCTCCTCCACAGGCTCTTCCGGAGCTCAGCTGCCCCCACCCTCTCCCTGAACTCTCACCTTCCTCCCCGGTCTTCAGGCTGCCAGACACCAAGAAGGGCCTTCTGGCAAACTCCTGAGGCAGGACCACGGCCTGTGGCTGAGGGGGGCGCAGGGGCTCCGTGGGCGCCCACGGAGCCCCTGCAGATGGTGTGGGGGTGGGGGGTGCCCAAGTCTCCACCACGTTCGGAGAAGCCCCAGCCCCAAGGGGCTCCATTCCCCAGGGGTGGGCGCCTGTGGTGATGGCAGGATCTGGACGTGGTGACTGGAATGAGAAGCGGCTGAGGCAGTCATTTCTGCCTTTGCTTGTGGCCCCGTGCGCATCGCTTCACGGGGCTCTGCAGGCAGGGCCGGTGGCGTTTCCAGGTGCCTGCAGAGCCCTCGGGACTCACGTGGCCCCGGCCCGCGGCCAGTCAGCAGTGCGGGGGGGTGCAGGCGTGGCAGATCATGCCACGGGGCCTGTGCTGCATGTGCACACGCCTCTCGTGCTCCGGGTTCCTCTCTGCGCGGGGCCCTCCACCCCGGCACGTGGCGGACACGCAGAAAGGGCGGCCAGCGGGTGCCTGCCGTGGCGCTGGCGGTTAATGACCTCACGTGAGTCCACGCGGAGACTTCGAGGTCGGTCTGCCGTCGTCACCTGACTCCTCTCAGGCGCCCCCACGGGGGATGGGACAGGGGCCTGCCAGGGAGGGGAGGATGCACAGAGGCAGGGGGTTGGAGGGATTGGGCCACCGTGCTCTTCTGCCCGCCCAGGGGCCCAGGCGGGGGGGGGGGGCAGCGCACGGGGACATCAGAGATGGACCTCACACAGGAATGTTACCGGAAGGAGTCAGGCCTCTGTTTGTCCCCGCCTCCCTGCAGCAGCCACGCAGGGTGGCTGGACAAGGGTGCTCAGCTCAGGACGCCGTGGAGCCAGCCCGGGGAGCACTGGACCTGGCGGCCACAGGTGGAGGGACGGGGGCAGGGTGCTTGTGTGACGTGTTCCCAAGCACTTGGAGGAGGCCATGCCGTGGGGCCCCAGCGCCTGGAGGGAGAGGAGTGGACGGCCGAGGGCTTCAGGGACGGTTCTTGGCCCCGTTAAGGAAGGACAGACTGGATGGGCCCCGGTGGTGCTGAGCTGCATGTCCGTGGGGTCTGCAGGGCTCGAAGCAGATAGTGGATGGAGCGACCACAACTCCAGAGGGTCAGGCTCAGGGCAGCAGGCTGCGGCCAGGCCACCCTGAGAGACCGAGAGGCAGACCTGGGGCCACGTCAGACCAGGGCTTTGCCCAGGTGGGCGCCTTTGGCCCTTGTGGTGGAAATGGCACCGGAGGCTGGAAAACGCACGGGGGGCTCGTCGAAAGCCCCACCTGTCCGCGCAGGGAGGGCCATCCCCAGGCTGTCCCACCGCCCACCAGCCCTGACCACCCTCCTTGGCGACGGGGCTGGCGCTCGGGGCACAGAGGGTTCCCCTCCCTCCCAGATGCAGCACCGTCACTTGCTCCCCGACCTCCGCCCAAACCGAAGGGCAGTGTCTGGGCAGTGATGTCCGGGTCCTCCTCTGGGGGCTCCCGGGGCTCGGGGCACTCCAGCGTGGTTTTATTCCAAACGACCATGACCACGAAGAGAAGGGAGGGCAAGGTCAAGCCCCAGGAGCCAGAGGGTGAGGCGTCTGCTCAGGACTGCCCCCGGCCCTCCAAGGCCCCATAGGCCACCTCCGTGCTGGGGCCCCGGAGGGTCTGGCCCTTGCCAGCCCCACCTGTCTGCTCCCCACGGCTCTGGGGCTGCCCTGGCCCCCTCACCGCCACTCGGGGCCCGGCACACGCAGGGCCGACCTCCTTCCCCCTCCAGACCACCGCAGCAGGTGTGAGGGCCGGTCAGAGCCACCAGGGCAGGAGGGCCGGGCACTGCCTGCAGAGAGCTGCTGAGCCACCCTGGAGAGCACAGCCAGTCCAGCAGCCCCCCGCCCACCCGCTCTCTGGCCCCCTCTGGGCCCCAGGGGCCCCAGTAGCTGAGTGAGAGCGCAGGAGTGCACCCCTGGAGCCCTGTCCCCAGCCTGGCACGGGGAGGGCCCCACACTGTCTGGGGCCCTGGGTCCTGGGTGCAGGCTCTGCTCTCAGGTGGCGGCCTACAGGCCTCTGGACTCTCCTGGCCAGGCTTGGGGCCCCAGGGGGTGGGCACCCCCGTTAAGGCACAGGTGTGTTTGTGCCCAAGTCTGGGGTGCAGTGGGGAGCCGCTGGGTGGGACAGCCCTGGGGGGCTCGGGGCTCTTCCTTGGCCTTTCGCCCGAGCCCTCCCCGGGATGCCCCTGGGGCTCCTTGATGCCTGGAGTCTTCCTACGGCGCGGACACAGGCGGTCCGGCACCTTCAAGCGCCCGCCGCCTGGGCGGGACCACGTCCGCTGCCCCGGCGATCGTTTGTGACGCGGCAGACTCTCCCCGCGTTGGTGTGCGCCCACGTTTGCTGCAAACACAATCATACATCACGATGGGGCGCTCTGCCTGCGCAGCTGCAGGGTTGGGGAATTAGTCTGATTGCAGGCTTCCCTGCAGACGCTGTCCTCCCGCCATCCCGAGCCCGCTTAGGAGGGCTCCCCGGTGCGCACTCTCCACTCCCTGTCTCTGGGGGAAATGGCAGGCCTGCTGGGAACGCAGACGCCCCACCCCAGAGGCCCCCGGGGCTAGGCCACCTCCCAGGGTGGCAGGGAAGCTTCACTGAGGAGGGGCACCTCCACGCTGGGTTCTGAGGCGTGTGGGGGAGTCTGCGGGCCCGGAGACTTCCTCGGCAGGGGTGGCAAGTGGAAGAAGACGAAGGCAGGGAGGGAGCGGCCTGAGTTCCAGGCCGGTGCCCAGCGCGACCCCCCGCACCTGGCCGTGCCTCCTGGCTGGCCTCGCCCCACAGGCCCATGAGGTGCTGTTGGGGGGCCGGGCCCGTGGCGTGGGGCTTGTCTGGCGTCCATTGTCCTCTGGGCCCTTCGTCCCTCGGCCTTTCTGTGCAGCTGTGCAGCGGCTGGCGACGGGACCGCCGAGTTTCCTTGCGCACGAAGCGGGGGTCCCTCTTCTCACACAGCGCCTGGCACGGGGCACTCGCCAGGATGGCTGTTCCGGTCACGGCGGTGGCACCGGCTGGGTCGTGTCCTGCTCCTGCCGTCGGCCGGCGTGTTTGTCGAGCGCCCTGTCGCTTTGACACCCGTCTGTTTTCCTTTTCTCGAAGCAGGAGGATGTTTTTCCCCCCACCGCACGTCCGTGGTTCCCGCCTTCTAAGGACGCGCGTGCACTGGTGTGCGCGGTGTGTGTGCGTGTGTCCTCGCGTGGGCCCCGCCCATCGGCCCAAGCGAGTCGTCCGTGCTGTGCCGTCCAGCTGCGTTGCGTCTTCAAGTCTGCCGGGCACCCTGGTGGCTGAGCCAGAAGCACTTCGCTCCTTCCCGCTCGAGGACATCTGTCCCTGCCTGGTCTTTGCTGCGCGAACAGTCTGGCAGAGCTGGCCCCAGGTCACGCCGTCCGGTTTCGGGAGTGCTCTCCCAGACGCGGCGATGGCCGTCTGCCCCGTGGGGGTTGCGTGTCTGGACCACGGGTGTCTCTTCACGGGAGGCGTCTGTCCTGAGCCTGTGGGGGTCGCGGGAGCCTGTCCCCTTTGGGGTGGTGGCCTTTGCTGCCTGTTTCCCCAGGTCCCCTTGGCCCTTCAGCCTTGTTCTGGGGACTTGCCAGGCAGAGTCCTGCCTCGAACTCTGGCTCGTGCCTGCCGTCTGGAGATAGGACGGGCGGTGGGGCCGGTTCTGTCCCGGAGGCCGTGAGCCCCCGGGCTGCCAGCCATGGGTTACAGATGGGTGACAGCAACGCACCTGCCGTCTCCTCTTCCTGCTGTGCACTCCCTGCCCCTCCCGCAGACCCAGAATCACAAGGCCCAGGGCCAGGGCAAAGGCAGCCCCAAGAGGCCCCAGGGGTCTGCAGCACTTCCTGGGGTGGGAGCTCAGCGGCCATGACGCCGAGCCCAGGAGCTCATCTGTCTTCGCTGAGCACGGGAGCTCGGGCCCACGGGCCCCACCCACGAAGGTGCCCTCCCAGAGCTCCCTGTGCACCCGAGAGGCTGTGGCTGACAGGCCTGCCCATCCTGACTCAAGGGGAGAGTGAGAAGCTGGGCCTGGAGGGTCGGGGGTGACCACGCTCCACGGGAGGCCACGGAGGCCACGCAGAGTTACAGATGTGCGGTCCATTAAGGGGCCGTGTTTTCCCTCATATGGCGAGGGATCCATTTCCCATAAAGTTGAAGGGCTCTTGCAAGTTGGTAAGAATCTCCCCTACCTAGGCCTGGCGTAAAAGTGGGGGAAGGGCACACCAAGCAGCTGGTGAGCACGAGGAGTTCAAGGTCACGGCCGAAGCAGCAGCAACGGGGCCTGCGTCACCCTGAACGTGGGGCAGGCACGTGCTCCGGGCCCTGACTTTGACCAGGTCTGGGTGAAGCAGTGCGGGCATCCCTCAATCCCCGTAGGAGGGGCACCCCCGGCAGAGCACAAGTCAGGGTCGGGCTGCGATGCTAAGGTCAAGGGTCCTGCCCCCTTGTCCCCAAATGCTGGAGGTAGGGGCCATCACGATAACCTTCACACGCCTGTCTGAGAATGACAGTCACCTTGGACGATGTCACAGTTGGGGGTCCGGGCTCAGGAACGGACAGGTGGGGATGTCCTGGTCCCAAGGCTACCGCAGGGTCCAGCCAGAGGTTAGGAGGGCGGCTGGCCGTGGCTGGGCTGCAGCAGGGGTGAGGCTGCTGGTGGCCCTGGTGGCCTGTCCCAGCCAGGGAGGGGAAGGGGATGCCTGGCTGTGGCCACATGACAAGGGAGCAGCAACCAGGACTGTGAGCCCCAGAAGCATGGTCATTAGAGCAGAGGTGGATTCTGTCCTGTGGGGAGCCCAGGACGGGGGGGCATGGGCATGGCAGGCTGGGGTGGTGCTGCTGCCCAGGGAGTGGCCTTAGGCTCGTCCTGCTGTCCCTGAGACACCAGTCAGCTGGACACTGTTGTGTGGGGAGGGGTGGGTGGCCCTGAACCCGAGGGCACCCTGGCTCCCCTGCTGGAGGTGCCTGGGCAGTGGCTGAAGGCCTGGGGCGGGGGCTCTCGGTGTTATGGCCTCCAGGGCATGGGGGAGGGGTGCAGGGGGTCAGAGGGCCGGTCCCTGGGAGGGGGACATGGCGTGGGGCAGGGCTGCTGCTCCAAGGCAGAGCTGTTCTGGGCAGTGACCAAGGGACGTGGGAGGGCGGGCAGTGGCTGTGGGTATCTTGAGGCATACTTAGCAGAGAGAGGTGGGGGACAGGAACCAGACCCTGAGTGAGGGGCCTGTGTGGGGAGTGGGTGGGGTCCCTACCGACTGGGGCCCTGGATGGGGTCTGAGGGGGCTTCTGTACCCCACAGGCCTCGTGAAGCTGGGGATTCACTGTGTCACGTGCCAGAAGGTGGCCATCAAAATTGTCAACCGGGAGAAGCTCAGCGAGTCTGTGTTGATGAAGGTGAGCTCAGGCGGGGGGCCTAAGGGGGCCCTTTGGGGGGTCTGGGGGGACAGCCTGGCGGCGGGTCCCCGTGGTGAGAGTCCCATGGGTGGGGTTACAGAGAAGCCAGCCCAGGTGGGTCCCACTCGCTCCTGCTGGAGCCCAGGGCGGGCAGCTCCTGGCTACAGAGCAGCCTCCCTGTGCTGGCGTCCGGTGACCACCTTGCACCTGGCTTCCCTCCTCAGCCCTGCCTGCCCTTTCTCCTCGCCTCAGCCGGGGGCCCAGGAGGGACAGGCCGCATCCTGGGGCACCGTCCGGGTGCCGTGCCAACCTGCTGGGATAGCTGGCTGGGCCTCAGTTTCCCCAGTTAGACCCAGGAGGAGGCCCCTTCCTCTGAGGAAGTGACAGTTCCCCAGGGACCACGACAGCTCCTCCTGCTTCCCACCCCCCTCCCTCCCCCCATCCCGGGAGCCCGTCCTGTGGTGGAATCTGGACCCCCTTTGGGACCGGACCGGGCCCCGCATGGACTGGTGCTTGGTGGGAAGGGGTTGCCCAGGCCTCAGGTTCCCCCACCTGCCTGCTCCCTGGGGGGTGTGGCACTTACACCTCTGCGCGTGGGTGGCATGCTGGGGGCTCCGCATCACCGTGGCTGCCCCCTGCCCTGGGGACTGTGCCTCCCTTGTTTCCCCGGACATCTCCCGCGGCGGGCATGTGTGGCCAGTATGCCAGGAGGGCAGGGAGGGACTGGGGTGGGCCCCACTGAGGAACCCCAGGGACCAAAGGTGGGACAGCTTTAAGAGAAGGCAACGGTGGCTTGGGCGGGTGGGGGCAGATCCCGACTTTGCCTTGGACAGCTCCTGGGACCGTGTTCAGTTGGGGACCCTGAGTTCAAGATGCACAGAAGCTATCTGAGCAGAGACGAGCTCAGTGGCAGGAGCCCACAAGGCCTGGCAGGGCCAGGGTGGAGGCGCGGAGGGGCGGCCCCCCTTGTGTGATGCCCCCGGGACGGGATGGGCCAGCCCACAGGGGCAGAGACCCCATCTAGGCTGGCCCTGCTCCAAAGCCTCCACCGCCCCCGTGAGCCTGACCGAGGTGCCGGGCGGGGGGCACAGCCCACTCAGATCCTACTGTCTCCCCACCAGCCAGAGACCCCCTCGAGGTCAGGGCAGCGTGGCGTCTACCTGGCCCCAGGGCTGTGTGTAGGAGGGGACGGGGTGGGTGGATGCAGGTGGCAGGGGACGCTCCCGCCCCCAGCTGGACCTCTCTCCCCGTGCAGGTGGAGCGGGAGATTGCCATCCTGAAGCTCATCGAACACCCTCACGTTCTAAAGCTGCACGATGTTTATGAAAACAAAAAATATTTGTAGGTATTGCCGGGTCTGGAGAGCTGGGGAGGGGGCAGAGGCGAGGCCGTGGGGCCCCGGGGAGGGAGCCAACTCAAGAGGGTGTCCACGGTCAGTGCTCCTGGCCCAGACCACGGCAGAGCCACCAGCTTGAACCGCCGAGGGCGTAGGGCTTCTCTGGAGGCAGGGGCTGGGGGCCGGCGTCAAGCCACAGGAACCACTTGGCCCAGTCATTCTGCCAGGGCCCCCAGGGACCCTCCCCATTCCCACTGAGGCCCCCATCTGCTCCCTCACGGGACTGGGACCCCAGGTTGGCCGACGGCTCGATGGCCACACCAGGCCCCTCACCCTCCCCGGTCACCCACCCCCGTGCTGCCGAGTCAGAGGCCAGCGGAAATCTCACTATCTTGGGCGCACCTGGATTGCAAATTGGAGACTGCCCCCCCCCCCCGGCCCCAGGTCGCCCGCCGTGGGGCCTCAATGAGCTCACCCGGGGTGTGGGCGGTGGTCACTGGGTCACTGCGAGGGGGCGCTCAGCCCTGTCACTACTGCCCGTGTGGCTGTAGGAGGGCCTCAGCCTGTGATGCCCTGTCCCTCAGGGAGGGGCTCCAGTGGCACTTTTCTTGGGGGCATTCAGATCGAGTGAGGAAATGCATGCGGGGGCCTGACCCAGGGGACCTCGAGGTCTCAACTCCAAGCCCCAAGCCCCAGGCCCGACTTGGGGCCCCCGGAAAAGACGTGGGCACCTCATGGGCCAGGCCGGCTGGCACCAGGTGGCCATCCACAGCCCGCCCATACTGTCCTGGGCCATGGGGGTTGGGGCACGAAGCCGGACGGCGAGGGCTGCTCTGGGGGAGCAGGAAGGCTTGGGCACATGGATTGAGGATGGTCCTAATCCCACCCCTGACAAGTTTGTCCCTCTTTGGGCCTCAGTTTCCTCATAGCTGTGGCACCCCCCCCCCGCCCCCCTTGCCGTGGCAGCTGGAGGCCCAGCGGCATGAGTGGCCAACTCCAAGTGTTTGAGGGTAGGGTGACCAGAGTCGCCCACGTGGGGGCCGGAGATGAGTCAGTATAGCTGTAGGGGCACCAGGAGGCGGGTTGTGGTCCTGGGGCCCCTGACACCAGTGAGCACGAGGAACTCCGTCTCCCTGAGACACCTGCATGACCCGCCACCATCGGCCTGACTGGGGCCCACCTTGCGGTCAGTGTCCGGCGACATCCCGTGAGTGTGGGGGCCGGCATTGTTGGCCACCTTCACACACGACATGCAGGGGACCCATCGTGTCTCATTTATGTTGAGATACTTGCAGGGAGGGGCCTGGGGTGGGGGTCAGGAAGCCAGGGAGGGGCCTGGGATGGCGAGGCCCAGCGGAGGCACGGCCGGGCACAGGCCCAATGGCAGGGACGCCACGGCCAGCAGGAGCGCGATCAGGCGGCCAGGCTGGGTCCCGCTGGGCCCGGCACCCTCCCCAAGGCAGCCCTGGGAGCATGCAGGTGAAGGAGCAGGCAGGGGACCCCTTCACCGAGGTGCTGTGTTTGGGCCTCCCACTCGGGAGCAGGGCAGGACCCCTGGGATGGCCCCTCCTGCCAGAATCCCACCTGTGCCCCCTCCCTGCCCCTTCTCTCCTCAGGCCCCCTGTGCCCCCACCCCTGCTGAGCCCTCCGTTCCTGCAAGACAAGCCTTTGAGACGGCTGGTTCCCTACCTCCTGGCCCCCTGCCCGTGCCCTTGGCCTCCTCCAGCAAGTCCTCGGGGGTTCCTGTGGGCATCAGTGAGGCTGAGCTTGGACACAGAGCGGGGGGTGGGGTCCCTCCCCTGCAGCCACTGTCACCAGGCCAGAGACTGTACTTGCCCCCTCCAGCTGTCCCCATCCTGCCCTGCACAGGAGCCCAGAGGGCCCTTCGTCCCTGGACCCCTGCCAGCCACCTGCTCTGCAGACCGGGAAGCAGGCTAGCATAGGGGAGTGCTGGGCTGGGGCCCACTGGCCTTGGGGCAGCTGCTCTGCTCTGGCCCACAGAACCAGGGAGCCCAGGCCCCTGTCAGAACCCCCTAGTGGCCCAGCCCCCAGCCCCAGCCCCAGTCAGGCCCCCAGGGCCCCCCTGAGCCAGTGGGGGCAGTTACTATCCTGCTGGGGGGCCACCCTGTTTACGCTGTCTTCCAAGACCCCGTTTGAGGGGCAGCCCCGGGGGACCCCCTGGCCATACCCTGCCCCAGCCCCTTGGCCCACCCTGTTTCGGGGTCTCCCCTGTTGGCCTGGGCGCCCCACAGGCCTAAGCGTCTGATTCATTCCCCTGTTCTGGGAGCCCAACCTGGACTGGCAGGGGAGGGCCTAGAAGGGTCACAGCCCGGCTTGCATGGGGGTCAGCGGCCACAGCGCCCCTCTTGCCTTGAGGCCCAGCGGCCCCTCAGCCAGGGGGTCGGGCGTGGCCTGCTCCCAGCTTCCCTGCATCAGAGGCCTCCCGAGGCTGCGCTGGAGGCAGGCCTGCCGGGAGGCCCATCGTGCTGAGGGTGCCGGAGGCTGGGACGAGGCAGAGGTTGGCACCGGGGCAGGCTGACCGCATGGTGCACAGCCAGCTGACGCCCACCTGTCCCCTGCAGATACCTGGTGCTAGAACACGTGTCTGGTGGAGAGCTCTTCGACTACCTTGTCAAGAAGGGCAGGCTGACCCCCAAAGAGGCTCGGAAGTTCTTCCGACAGATCATCTCTGCGCTAGACTTTTGCCACAGCCACTCCATATGGTGTGTGCCCCGACCCTGTCAGATGCCCCCATCCCATCAGGTGGCCCCATCCCCCACTGGGTACCCCCTATACCATCAGGTGCCCCCCACCCCACCAGGTACCCCCCCATCTCCCACCAGGTACCCCCCCGTCTCCTACCAGGTGCCCCCATCCCATCAGGTGCCCCCCACCCCACCACGTACCCC
>NW_024412655.1:177014-195959 GCF_014898765.1 Herpailurus yagouaroundi | reverse complement strand
TCTCCCACCAGGTGCCCATCCCCCACCAGGTACCCCCTCCCCACCCTTGCACTCCCCCCACCCCGCCCCGTGCCCCTGGGGCAGACAGCACATTCTCTTTGGACCCCTTTCAGGAACATCAGGAAGCTTCTGCCAGGTGTCCACCCAAGGCTCTGGGAGCCCCTTCCTCAGCCTTTTTAGGGCTCCTGGGGCCAGGTCACCCTGGATTGGAGGGGCTCGGGATGGCCTCAGCCCAGAGCTCTTATGGTGGGGAGACCCCAGAGAGTAAGGCAGAGCCTGCCCAGGATGGGTGGGAGCACGTGGTGTGACCCCAGAGGGTCCCCGTTTCTCCATCCCAGCAGCCAGGCAGGCGACTTCTGATTGGCTGCCTGTGACATCACCAGGCTGGGCTGCCATTGGCCCCGTGCTGTGTGGGTGGGCTTTGGGGGAGGGGGAGGCAGCTAGGGGACCGGTCAGCCTCATTCCCGCCTTCCTTCCCAGCCACAGGGATCTGAAGCCAGAAAACCTTCTACTGGATGAGAAGAACAACATCCGAATCGCGGATTTCGGCATGGCGTCGCTGCAGGTTGGCGACAGCCTGCTGGAGACCAGCTGCGGGTGAGCGGAGCCGCGGGGCCAGGAGGGGGCCGGGCCGCTGCCCCTGAAGGCCTGCGCTCTCGGGCACAGCCCCCAGCCCCGCCCCCCCATACGGGCCGCCAGTGGTCTCTGCTGCGGCCGGGGTGGGGGCAGAGTGGGGGTGGGGCGGCCACAGCCCCAGGACCTCTGGCTCCGCTCCCTGATTCTGCTCCCAAGTGCCGTGCAGTGAGTGACCCGCCAGGCCCAGACCCTCCTTCCGCTCTCTGGCCGCGTCCTGGAAGGCTGGTCCAGTCCCAGCGGCCACCTGCTCGCTCAGGGGCATCCCGGGCCGGCCATCTCTCTGCGGAGCCCATTCAGCAGCGCCCCAAGGTCCTTCTTTTGACTGTGCTCTCCTGGGACCCGGATGGCAGGCAGATGGCCTCGAGCGTGGCAGAGCCCAGAGGCTCCACAGCCCCCGTCTCCCCCAGAAGCACACAGTGTACCCAGCGGGGATTAGGTTGTAAGGGGGTTGTCATCAAAGTCCCCTGAGCTTCCTGCTGGGCCTCAGGGCCCCACAGCGGGGCATCTGCTGCGGGCAGAGCGTGCCTCAGGGTGTCTGCGCTGCTGTGGTCCTGGGGGCAGCCCGGAGGTCCGGGTGGGGTGGGACAGCCAGGGCAGGCAGCAGGGCCCGGGCCTCGGACCTGATCGCCGCTTTTGCCTGCAGGTCCCCCCACTACGCCTGCCCCGAGGTGATCCGGGTAAGTGGCCGTTGCCCCCACACCCCCACCCTAGTCCCTGCCTGACCAAGGGCCTTCCCCACGTCAGCTGTGCGGACCCCCAGGCCCCGGCTGGCTCCCTCCCCGACCCTGGGTCTGGGCAAAGCCCCCCACCCCGGGCGCTCACCCCGCCAACCCCACTGCCGCCTGCAGGGGGAGAAGTATGACGGCCGCAAGGCGGACGTGTGGAGCTGCGGCGTGATCCTATTCGCCCTGTTGGTGGTGAGCCCCCTGCCCGGCCTCCCTCCCTCCCGTGGTGCTGCCCGCGCGGCCCCCCCCCCCCCCCCCCCCCCGCCCCGCCTGAAGTGACCCCGGTCCCTGCCGGCAGGGGGCTCTGCCCTTTGACGACGACAACCTGAGGCAGCTGCTGGAGAAGGTGAAGCGGGGTGTTTTCCACATGCCGCACTTCATCCCGCCCGACTGCCAGAGCCTGCTGCGCGGCATGATCGAGGTGGACGCGGCCCGGCGCCTCACGGTGGGTCCCAGGCGTCGTGGAGGGCCCCCCCCACCCCCGCCCCGCCCCCCGGAGCCTGCGAGATCCCTGCCCGGGGCCACCCTGTTAGGGCCGGGCTCCCGTCTCCGGAGCCTCCTCCCAGAGGGAAGGGCCGGCCCGTGCCCGAGTGTGGTATGGGGGGCTCTGGGTGCGTACGGCGTGTGTGAGAGGGAGCACAAGGGTCGGAACCGTGTGCACGTACGCGTGTGCACAGCTGCGCGGGCGTGTGTGCACAAGCACAGGCGGGTACACAGGGATGCACACGTGGTTTGGGAGTGCTGGTGTGCCTGGCAGGCCGGTGCCCACAATACAGGCCCCTGCCTCCCGGGCTGTCCAGGGCTAGGTTGGTGTGAATAGTTCCTCACCGCCGCTCCCCAGGACAGCTGGGGACCAGAGAGGGTGGCGGGGGGTAAGCTCCCACTTCGGAAAGAGGCCCCCGGCTGGCCGTCTCCAGCCTCCCTGGGGCTCAGCTAGTGCCGGGATGGCAGGTCCCCAGAGCGAGGGCAGCAGGACTCCCCGGACTGTCCTCTGCAGGACAGGGGCGGCCCGGTGCCCGAGGGGCCACCCTCTCCCCTCCTCCCAGCCGAGCTGTCCTGGGTGGAGTTGGGGGGAGAGCAGGGCTGGCCCCCAAGCCTCCTGCTCACACCTGCACCCAGCCCCTCCCTGTGCACAAGGAGGGCCGCCCTGGCCGCTTCCCCTGCTCTCCTCCCCTGGCCTCGGCCTGGAGCCGCCAGGCCCAGGAGGCCACTCTGCTTCCCTGCTCACTCCCTCTGCCCCCAGCCCTGCCTGCAGCCCCCAGCCCTGCCCACCTTCCTTCTTTCTCTAGGCCAGCATTTCCTCTTCCACTTGGGATACGCAGGGTCAGGGGTACTAGGTCAGGGGTGCAGCCCCTCTCCTCCATGCTCCCCCCACCTTGGGCCCCCCCCCCCCGTCCCTTCTCTCCTCCCCTCCCCACCCCTGCTGTGCTGCTCTCTGCACACTCCTGTGGTCCTCCCTCCCCGTGCTCCCGCCCCCTCTGGCCTCCTAACGTGGGCTCCTCCCTCCCTGCTCCTACTAACTCCCTGTTTCTCTTTCCTTGTAGCTAGAGCACATTCAGAAACACATATGGTATATGTAAGTAGCCTTTCCTCCCACATCACCTGCTTTGCCTGTCACCCGTCACCGTGGCCTGGAGGGCCTGCTAGGGAAGGCGGGGGGCGACCCAGCCCAGCGCAGGCCGGCTCCCAGCCTCAGCCGCTCCTGGCTCTCGAGGCCCCCCGGGGCCGGCCTGCGCTGGGCACGGGCCGGACACAGGAGGTGTGCAGGGGCCGGGTGCAGGGAGAGCAGCAAGCTGCAGGGCCCCAGGAAGGGGTGGGCCCCGCCCTCCCAGCACCTCAGGGTGGGGGCGGAGAAGCCCCAGGCTGCAGAGGGGGGGGTGAGTGACCCCACGGTGCCTGTCATCCACAGAGGGGGCAAGAACGAGCCGGAGCCGGAGCAGCCCATCCCCCGCAAGGTGCAGATCCGCTCGCTGCCCAGCCTGGAGGACATCGACCCCGACGTGCTGGACAGCATGCACTCGCTGGGCTGCTTCCGGGACCGCAACAAGCTGTTGCAGGACCTGCTGTCCGAGGAGTACGTCGGCGGGGGGGCTGCGCTGTGGCCAGGGGGCAGGGCCCTTCGGGGAACGGACTTGCCGACCCTTCTCCCTGCCTCTCGCCCACTGCAGGGAAAACCAGGAGAAAATGATCTATTTCCTTCTCCTGGACCGGAAAGAAAGGTACCCGAGCCATGAGGACGAGGACCTGCCCCCCAGAAACGAAATAGGTATAAGGTCCCAGGGTGGCCTGGTCCCGTACTGCCCCCTCCAGGCCCAGCGGGCTGCCTGGCCCTGACCCCTGTCTGCACACAGACCCTCCTCGGAAGCGTGTGGACTCCCCAATGCTGAACCGGCACGGCAAGCGGCGGCCGGAACGCAAGTCCATGGAGGTGCTCAGCGTGACAGACGGCGGCTCCCCGGTGCCCGCGCGGCGGGCCATCGAGATGGCCCAGCATGGCCAGAGGTGCGTGCCTTCCAGGAGGACCCAGCACTCTGCCCTCCTGGTGGCCCGGCCTGGTCGGCATTGGCGCTCCTTCCTCGCGGGCTGTGCTGGGCCTGGCGTGGCTCGCCTCTGCCCCCTAGTCCTGGGGCTGGGCCAAGGCCACCGGGTGGGGCTGGACCACGCGCTGTGCTGGGGGGCTCGGTGGGGCTGCTTGGGCTGCTTGGGCTGGACTGGACTGAGCTGGGCTTGGCTGAGCTGGGCTGAGCTGGACTGGGTTAGACTGGGCTAGACTGGACTGGACTGGGCTGGACTGGGCTGGGCTCGGCTAGACTGAGCTGGACCGGACTGAGCTAGATTTGGCTGGGCTGGACTGGACTGAACCGGGCTAGACTGGACTGGACTCCGTTGGATTTGGCTGTGCTGGGCTTGGCTGTGCTGGGCCGGACTGAGCTGGACCGGGCTAGGCTGGGCTGGGCCGGGCTGAGCTACACTGGGCTCGGCTAGACTGAGCCGGACTGGACTGAGCTGGGCGGAGCTGGCCCGGCCTGGCCTGGACCGGACTGAGCTGGGCTGGGCTGGGCTGGACTGAGCTGGGCTTGGCTAGACTGGACTGGGTCGAGATAGGATGGGCTGGACTGGGCTGGACTGGGCTGAACCGAGTGGGGTTGGGGTGGACTGGGCTGGACTGAGCTGGGTTAGACTGGATTGGGGTGGATTAGGTTGGACTGGATTGAGCTGGGCTGGGCTGAGCTGAGCAGAGCTCTGCTCTGTTGGCCTGTGTTGAACGAGGCTAGTCAGGGGTTGGGCTGGACCGGAGTGGCCTGGACTTGGCTACGCTGGGGGTGGTCAAGCCACGTTCAGAGCTACCTAGGAGGCCTGTCCCCACTTGATGCTGGCCCCGTGTTTGGGTCACCTGTGGTAGTGTTGGGATCAAGGGCATGGAATTCTGTGGTGGGGATGGGGTGGGCAGGGGGAGGGGACGCGGGGCGCCCCCGCCCCCCCGCCGGGGGGGGAGGGGCGGCGAGCAGGTGTGGGCTGAACCAGCAGCGCCCCCTGGAGGAAGGAAGGGCGTCCTGGTCCTGCAGAGCCCCCGCGGACTCTGGCTGGCTGGGAGAGGCCCTTGGCAAATCCAGTCCTCACCCTGGCACTGGGCGGGGGTCTTTTTGGGGTGAGGCCCAATGTTCCTGCCCAGGCAGGGGCTTTAGCCAGAGCTCTGGGGCGTGGAGACCACCACGGGAGGTCCCAGCTCTCCGGTCAGCTGGGGGCTAGGTGCTGGGGCCAGCCGGGCCTCCCAAGGAATTTGCCAGGAAACGGGATCACTGTCAGGATTCAAGTGGGCACGGCTCCCCCAGTGGTCCCGGGCCTTCCCCGGGGCAACAGGCTGTCTCCGGACGACCGCGGCCCGCTGCCCGTGGGCTCTGGCACTGGGAGGCTGGCTAGGGTGGTGGGGAGAAAGGTGTCTGCTGGCTGAGCTCCCGCCCTGACTGCCTCGCGTCCTGCTTGTTGTGGGCACCCCTCTCCCCGGGAGGCCCCCAGGGTGAGAGGCCACCTCTCCCCAGCCCACCTTTCCTGAGCCTTGCTCCTGGCCTCCCGTTCGGCCTGCCCCGGGGGCAGGCCGACTGCTGACGCGGGGCCCACCTCATCCCAGCCACCCCGCGGCCCTCCCTCCTCACCCGTTTAGAACAGGGGCCAGGCGTGGGAGGCCACCGGGCCGAGTCTCCCGTCCTGCCTTCCAGGCCTGGCCGCCTTGGGGTGGGAGGTGCCGGGACCGGGTCAGCCGCGGGCCATCCCCGCGGCCACTGCAAAAGGCCCTTCCTCCCGGCGCCTCCTCACTTGCCGCTGCTGCTCCAGACCTTGCTTCTTCAGGCCTGGCCGCTCCGCACTGGGGCTGCAGGGGCCCTAGGGCTGCTGCTGGGTGCTGGGCATATCCTCCAAGGCCTGGCCAGGCCACCCCGCCCGGCAGGCCATCAGGGCGGGGTGCGCTGCGGCCCTGGCACCCTCCTGCCCGGCCTCCCCTCGCGCCCACGTGCCCGGCCTGTGCGGAGCTGTGTGGAGGTCCGGCCTCCCAGGCCGCCTGCCGGGGCCGCGTCAGTAACTCTGTTTTCTCGCTTTGTTCCTGCTGTAGTAAAGCAATGTTCAGTAAAAGCCTGGATATCGCTGAAGCCCACCCCCAATTCAGCAAAGAAGACAGGTATACACCCTGCCCACCCATCCCCCGCCCCCCAGCCCCGAAGACGACGGTGGGCCTGGTGGCAGGGCTGGGCCCGAGGCGCATCCGGCCCTCTCAGCTCTGGCGAGGGAACCCTCCAGCGAGCTGGGGACGGGCCCGGGCCAGACAGGGCTGAGGCCCCGAGGAGGAGGCGTGTGGGCTGCTGGGGCAAGGCCGATGGCCGGCCTGAGAAGGGCCGGGAGACCCACTGCGCTCTCCCTGCCCTGGGCCCCCCCCCCCCCCCGAGTGTTTGCAGGCTGTGAGGCCCCCCTCCGTGTAGCCCTGGTAAACCTCCCCTCCTCTGTTCTGTGCTGGCCTTGGGTCCTGGGGTCACCCTGCTGCCCACAGGGGCCAGAGTGGAGGTGACAGCCCAAGGCGGCTGCAGGCTCCCCAGGAGGGGGCAGGAGGCATGACAGTCTTAGGGGTCTCCGCATGGGGCCTGGTGTTCCTGAGCACACACACCCCCCCCCCCCCAACCTTGCAGGGCCTGCTGCCTGTGGGCAACGGTGGCTGGGCCTCACCCCTGTTGCCCTCCCCCTGCCTCCACACCTGCCCGTGTCCCTGCCTGCTCACCGCTGGCCTCTTGCCGCCTACCTGTCGCCCGGCCCCGGCTGTTCTCTGTGCCGGCCCCATCCTTTCTGTCTCGGGCAGGTGCAGCCTGGTTTCCGGGGCCGCCTGCTTAGACAGGAGGGTATGGAGGCAGCCCCCACCCCTGTTCCTTCCACTGCTGCTTTTCTGGTTTCCTTGTGCCAAGTGATAAGCGCATGGCTGGCCTAGTGGCAGGCAGGCCCTGGGCGCTGGCCCTCACTCTCGGCTGCTGCCCTGCTGGCCTGCAGCTGCTGGGGTGGGCACCAGCCGGGACCGACAGCCCCCACTCCTTTCCCAGCATCCGGAAGCTTTGGACCCAGGCCTGGCTCTGGGCACTGTCCTGGCCATGGGCCTGCTGGGCTGGGGGGCCGGAAGCAAGGTCAGCGCCACCCCCTGGCTCCGTGGCTGTGTTAGGTGGGGGAGTTGGAGGGTCGCTGCCATGGGGTCCCAGCCCACAGGTGCCGGGGCCCTGGTCAGAGTGGGCTCAGCTCCTCCCTGAGGCCCAAGGGCTGGGCCAAGGTGTGGGCAGGCAGGCCGGCGGGTGGGCGGGGGCCCTCTCAGGGCCAGGCTGGCTGGTGGGGGTGGGCCTTCACTCATTTCCTTTTCTCTCCCGTGGCTGCCTCGGCACCACACCCCCCCCCCATTTCCTTCTTCGAAAGGGGGCAGGTGCCAGTACCCAGGGCTGAGCGGGCGTGGCGTGCCCTCCCTTGAGGCCGTGTGGTGTGGTGGAGCGAGGCCTCTTGGGGTGCCGGGTGCCTGCCCGGCCAGGTCTGTGGGCCGAGTGGGGCCAGTGGTGGACTAGGCTCGTGGTTTCAGCCAACACTTACCCTGGCCTTGCCTTGCCCAGGCCCTCCTGTGCCAGGAGGAGAGGGCTGCAGGCTGGTGTGCTGTGGGTGGCTCTGGGCTGGGCAGGTGGGCTATGGGCATGGAAGGGTTGGGCTGGTGCCCAGCTGGTGGCCCACGTGGCAGGATGGGAGGTGCTCAGCAAAGTGCAGGACTCGGGGCCTGTGACAGTTCAGCCTTGGGGGTTCTGGCCGGGCTCAGGGCCCCCGGGGCCTGGAGAACGGAGCAGGCACGGGCTGGATTCAGCTCACCGGAGGCACCCGTCTCCCCTCGTCCCTCTAGCCACCTGAGCCCCCGACAGACCCTTGCCGAGGGCTCCCCTGTGCCGTCCTGGGCCCGGGCCTTGGACCCGGGGCAGCTCCCACGTAGAGAAGAGGCAGAGCCCCTGGGGGGGGCAGGCAGCCGGCCACCCCACTGGGGCTCTGACGGGGACCCCGATGGGGCTGCGGGGCCCTCCCGGGCCTGGGGAGAGACGGGGCGGGGGGGCACCGCTGGACAGCCCTGGGCCGCCTCGAGGCTCTCGGCCAGGGCTCCCGTCCTCGTGGAGGGTCCACCTGGGGGACAGAAGTGGAGAGCACGGCCCCTCCCAGCTGACCTGCCCGCCCCTGTGTCTGCAGGTCCAGGTCTATCAGCGGCGCCTCCTCGGGCCTCTCCACCAGCCCGCTGAGCAGCCCCCGGGTGAGCCGCCCCCCCCCGACAGGCCCGGCGTGCACGGGGGGCAGGGGGGGCTCCCAGAGCCGGGGAAGCAGGCCCCCTTCGCCAGCTGCTGGGGCCGCCCGCGGTTGCCGCTGCCCTCGCTAACTGCACGTCTTTGTTTTGTTTCGTTTTGTTTGTTTTTCTCCTGTGTTATTTGTGTACTTTTATGGCACCCGCTCCCACCCCCACGCCTGCCTGCCCCCGCTGGTCCTGCCTTGGGGTCCTGCTTGAACGTTGCTTTTCTGGTTCTCCTGGTGCCGTGTGTGCATGCGGGGCGGGGGTGGGCGCGTGCACGGTGGCTCTCGGGGACCCCTCGCGCTCTGATCCCTGCCCTCCGCGCCTGCCCTGTAGCCTGTTAGAAAGTTTGCCCTGCCCCCCCCACCCCCCGAGAGCCCCTTTGTGGCCTGCCCCCTGGCCACCTCCGTGGAGCCTGAAGCTTGTCGGAGCGCCTCTCGGCCCGGACACACCCTCCCTCCACAGGCCACCTCGCGGCCCAACCCCAAGACCCAGACCTTGCCGAGCAAGGCCAAGCTGACCGACAAGCCGCTGCAGGGCACCAAGTCCAACCCACTCCCGGCCGGCACCCAGGCCCGACCCCCTGTCCCGGGGGGCCTAGGCCCCCAGCTGGCCCTGCCCCCGGGCCCGCCGACCATGCCGGCCCCCACCCGGCTCCCACCCGTTGGGACTGAACCGAACACCAAATCTGTCCCCACCATACAGGTGACCCCTCACCCCTCTCCAAGGGGTAGTCCCCTCCCCACCCCTAAGGGGACGCCCGTGCACACGCCCAAGGAGAGCCCGGCGGGCACACCCAACCCCACGCCACCGTCCAGCCCCAGCGTCGGAGGGGTGCCCTGGAGGACACGGCTTAACTCCATCAAGAACAGTTTCCTGGGGTCACCTCGCTTCCACCGCCGGAAATTGCAGGGTAAGCGGAGGGGAGGGGGGCCGGTGGGGCAGGCGGGGTGGCAGGGGCCGCCCCCTCCCCACTTTCCTGGTTCACCCCATCAAAAGCACCAGGCAGTGGCCTGAGTCCTCTAGGCCAGCAAGGGCCCAGGCAGCAGCCCCGATGCCTGCCTACTCGTCGAGGGCCTGGCGGGTGTGGCTGGGCCGGGCTACCTGAGCCCAGGGAGGGGAGCCAGCCGAGGGGCGGGTGTGGTCGAGGACAGTCAGAAGCCCGTGGGACCGGGGCAGCGGTGGCCAGCCTGCTCCTGCACGCTGGGTGCCGAGGGTCGGTTGGCAGCTCCACTGGCTGTTGGAGCCTATAGCACAGCGGATGGGCGGGTGTCGGGGGGACCATGGCTGGCTGTTGGTGACAGCAGGGCTGGCTGGAGGCTAGAGAAAGCACAGCCCGATTACAGCACCGTGGGACTGCCCCGCGGCCCTAGGCTCTGGTGGTGAGCCCCCAGGAGCTTGTGGGGTGGCTCCCTAGGACCCTGCCCGCAGTGCAGGGGGATCCCTGGTGAGGGAAGGGGAGAGGGTCACCATGGCTTCTCTTCCTGTCCTTCCCACGTGCACAGTTCCAACACCCGAGGAGATGTCCAACCTGACCCCGGAGTCGTCCCCAGAGTAAGTGGCCACTGCCCAACGTCCACTGTGAGCCACTGGCCTCCCTCCTGGTGCCCAGACACCGAGTGCGTGGGGAGGCCGGTGCTGGGTCCTCCCACATGGCGGGCTGGGGACCCGCGAGGGCTTTGGGGTAAAGCACCCCAGCCCCTCCGGGTGCTTATTCCTTCTCCCTGTGACCCTGTGCTTGCCCCAGGTGCCCCCTCCACCTCCTGCCTCTGGGACACCTCCTCTCTGGCACTCACAGCTCTGTGTCCTGTGCTGTGAACGCCAGGTCAGGGAACTGGGTCTGGGGTAGGGAGCCTGGCTGGAGACCAGGGAGGGCACGGCCGTGCCTTGGAGACGGACTGCCGCACACCAGCCCGAAAGCCCGGGCTCCACACTGGGGGAAGCGTGTGGACCCTGAGCCCGAGCGCTGGTGGCCAGGCGTGCTCACGACTCTCTGGGCGCAGGCTCAGCCCTGGACGCGCCGGGCACAGGGGGCCTGTGAAGGACCGGCCTGTGGTGCTTGCGGCAGGCAGCCTCCGGGGAGAGGAGCGCTGGGCCGTGCTGACACGGGCTTGCCGAGGGCGGAGCGGAGCCCAGGATGCGTCCAGGAATTTGGGGGCTCACCAGGATGGCGGGTCTCAAGGCGAAAACATGGCGCTGGCCGAGGAGGAGGAGGAGGAAGCGGGCTGCGGAGGGTGGCACTGCGGGAGGGTGCCAGGGGCAGACCAAGCCCTCAGCTAACCATCGCCATTAAGGAGGAGCAGGTCCCGTGGGAGGCGATGGGCGAGTGGAGCCACAGCCACCCCGCAGCTGGCCTCAACTGTGGCAGAGACCCTGGAGAGGCCCCGCCCCCACCCTCCTGGCCCTCGTGGTGGCCTTGGCCACTTGGCTCTGGCAGCATGGCACAAACAGGAAGCGAGGCGTGGGTGTGGGACAGCGCCAGCGAGGGGAGCAGGAAGCCGCCGTGGCCTCACACGGGCAGCCTGTTCGAAGGCCACGGTCTCGCTGACTGAGCAGAAGGTGCCGCCGTGGGGCAGGCTTCCCGCGGGGCCTGGGGACGCGGTGCCTGCAGGCAGGGCGGACACCCGGGCCGCGGGCAGGTGCGGCAGGCGGGCCCCACGTGCTGGGTTAGGGCCTCGTCGACCCTTCCTGCTGTTGTCGCCACTCACAGGCGGCCCTGTAACAGGACTGTTGTGCTGGCGGACAAGTTAGGTCCCACAGCACCTGATGCCCTGAGGCCTTTCCGTTCTCGAGCCCCTTTGGGGGCCTCGCCCCTCCTGGGGGTCCCGATGGGACCCGGCAGGTGCGCAGCCGCCCAGGGAGCTCGGCGCAGCTAATCCCCAGCGCCGCCTCCTACAGGGGACATCCTCGCCGGCAGCGTGTCGGTCAGGGTCCCCCCACCCGGTGGGGTGCGAGTGCACCAGTGTGTACACGTGGGGCTGTTTCTCGGAACTGGCTCACGTGATCGTGGGGGCCGGCAGGCCTCAGGCCGTGGGTTCGGCAGGTGGAAATAAGCAGGTTTGGGTGATGTCACAGCCCTGAGTGTGAAATGTGCAGGTGGGGAACCCCGTGGTGCTCTGTCGAGCGGAACTCCTTAGGGAAACTGCAGCCTTCCCTCTCGAAGCCTTCACCTGGTTGGATGAGGCCCACCACATCCTGGAGAGTGGTCTGCTTTACTCAGAGACGCCTGGCTACCACACGTCTAAGCAGCAGCACCTGGCAGCCGCCCGGGTGGCCGAGCTGACTTGTGGAGTCGACCGGCAAGAGCCTCTCTGGCTCCCTCAGGCACGGGACTATTTGTGCCAGCTGCCCAACAGCTGGGCTCCCAGGGTGCAAACAAATGACGTTTTCAGTGACTCTTCTATCATCTCTGTCAAAGGAGGAGAAAGAGAACCCCCGGCGGGTTCCAGACGGACTCCCGAGTACCTCTTGGGCTGCAGGCCCTGGGGACGGGTGCTGGGGCAGAAGCCTGCGCTCCAGGGCAAGGAAGCAGAGCAGAGGGCTGGCGGGGAGGCAGGAATGGGGGTGGAGGGACGTGCACTGTGGGGTCAGGGTCCCCGAGCTGAGCAGAGGCCGCTTGGGCCCACAGCAACGTGCCCAGCGGGGCCCTGCCTGTGCCTCGCTGGCTGCCTCGAGGTCTGAATGGGGGTGTTTGATGGTTTGACGGGCGGAACTCGGGTCCGGTGTCACTGATGCGGTGAGAGACGGCGGCCTGGAAGACCGCTCCAAAGCTTAGAGGCTTCAACGACACGCATTCCTCCTCTCGGGCTCTGTGGGTCAGGACCCCGGGTGGCCCCGCTGGGCCCCCTGCTGCAGGCGGTCGGCGAGCTGTGGTCCTCTCAAGGCTCAGCAGGAGCAGGGCCTGCGCCAAGCTCACGTGGTTGTGGGCAGGACGCGGTTTCCTCGGATACGGGCCTCTCCGTCGTGTTAGCTGGCTCTGTCACAGTGCCGTGGGGACCTGCTGGCAAGCAGGAGTCGCGGCCTGTGCAACGTGTTCTCGGAGGCGACATCTGTCACTCTCGGGGCTCCCAAGGGAGGGACCGGCACGGGCGTGTGAATGCGGGAGGCAGGACGGTGGGCCAACTGAGGGTCTCCCGCCCTGGTGTGCTCTGAGCACGTGGTGGCCCCAGACGCAGAGCAGAATAACAAGGCCGGACAGAAGACAGAGGACAGTAAGGGAAGCCCTGGGCGCCAGTGAGGTGAGGGGCTCAGTGTGTGCGGGAGGATGCGGCCCCTGCCCTGCCCTGCCCAGTAGAGCAGCTGGGTTGGAAGCAGCCTCCGTGTTCCACGGGGTGAGCGGGCTGGGCAGCAGGAATGTGGACGGCCAGGCGGCCCCTGGTCCTCCAGGACAGAGGGTGGCCCCCGGGGAGCCAAGGCTGCCCCGTCAGGTGGGAGGGGCACACAGCCTCCTGGGCCCCCAGCCCCCATTCTCCACGCAGCATCCCCCCCCATCCATGTGTCCGTGTGGGTGCAGAGTTCCCCGGCCGGCCGCGACCCCCTACCCTGGCCTCCTGCGCTGCGCCTGCTCCCCGTGCAGCCCCAGGGCAGGGGAACCTCCCTCAGGGATGGTGTAGAGACAATTTCCCCAAAACTCGGTGGCTGAAGCAGGAGTGAGGCTGGGCTCTACCTTCCTTTGTGGTGGGTTCTGCTGGGCACTGCCCAGACCCAGGCGGGCACGGGAGGGGGGCAGGGGGGGGAGGAGTCGGGAGCCAGAGCAAGAGTGGGGGAGGGGGAGGGGGCAGCAGGGCAGTGAGCCGGCCTCGGCCTGGAGGGGAGCGCGGGCCTGTCCCCAGAATCTCTGCCGACAGTGAGCAGACCCTGCCCCCACCCCCGCCCCCCTGCCCAGGCTCGCCAAGAAGTCGTGGTTTGGGAACTTCATCAACCTGGAGAAGGAGGAGCAGATCTTCGTGGTGATCAAGGACAAGCCCTTGAGCTCCATCAAAGCCGACATTGTTCACGCCTTCCTGTCGGTGAGCCCCCATGACCCCACCCACCTGCGACGCGCATGCCACACAGCCACTGGCTCCCACTGCCCTGGCTGGCGCCTGAGGGTCACCACGTGGCCCCCTGGCCCGGGGCAGGCCGCGGGCTCCTGAGGAGGCACTAGTGTGTCGGGGGCGGGAGACAGGTGTGCACGAAACAAGTCATGCTGAGCTGGGGCTCAGGGTGGGGCTGGGCCTCGAGGGCCGAGGGCCAGGAGTGCTGGTGGCTGGGGTTGAGCCCCGGGGGGTGACACCTCACTGAGACCGGCAACCATGTAGCAGCTCCCCAGGGAGGGGACGTGGGGTCTGGACACAGAAGGCCCTCTGCTGGGTCTGGTGGACATACCGTGGCCTCGGGAACTGTCCCAGAGGCCTGTCCCCTGTGTGCTCTCCGCCCACCCCCACGTGTCTCTGAGGGAGGCCTGGTGGCTCATAGGGTGGGCTGCCCTCAGGCCCTGGGCGTGCTCCTTTTGTCTTTGCGAGACCTTTGAGTGTGTGTGTGAAGCAGAGAGCCCTGAACGTTTTCTTCCGGGTCCTGTCAGGGGGCCTCGCCCGGGGCTGGGTCCCCCAGGACCACGGCACCCCTGCAGCTCAAGCTGGGCCACCCCAACCAGGGTGGGCAGGACCCGCCAGTGTGGTTCCCTGGGCTCAGTGTGGACTCAGCCCTGCTGTCCCGGCTGCGGCCAAAGTTCCCTTTGGGCGAGGGGACAGCTTAGAGCTCTGACGAGAAGTCTCCGGGGGCCAGGAGGAGCCAGCAGCAGGCCCGGGGTGGGGGGCAGCCTGCCTGCTCGCCTCCTCAGTGCCCCCAGTCTGGGTCTCCCTCTCCCTCAAGCCCTCCCAAGTGCTCCTCCCAAGTGTGATGGGGATTCGGCCGACACCCCGTTCAGCCTCCTGGCACGGCTGCTCTCCTGAGCAGCAGAGCACCGTCCTAGGGGTAACCCCCCCCCCCCCCTTCCCAAGGCAAAACCACCTCCGGAGTCCGTCTTCAGGGGCATGCCCCCTTGCTGCCCGTGACTCAGGTGCACAGGGGCCCCTCTGCCCGAGCTCAGCGATGGCCAAGTGGCCTCAGCCTCCGGAGGCACCTTCGCAAAGCACAGCAGAGGCTTTAGCCCTGATCCTGGCCGCCACCGCCGCTGCTCTCAGGGGCCTGCGCCGCCCTCCTGGTTCCTGCCTCCCTGTTCCCCCCCACCCTCTGCTCTTCCACTCGGCTCTCGTGTCCCAGCCTGCACGGAAGTTCAGGGTTAGGGGCTCCAGCCTGGTCCACAGGGTGGCGTGGAGGACCGGCTCGGGCACTGCACACTCACACCACCCTGCCGCCCTGCAGATCCCCAGCCTCAGCCACAGCGTCATCTCCCAGACCAGCTTCCGGGCTGAGTATAAGGCGACAGGGGGCCCGGCGGTGTTCCAGAAGCCGGTCAAGTTCCAGGTGGACATCACCTACACCGAGGGCGGGGCAGCGCAGAAGGAGAACGGCATCTATTCTGTCACATTCACGCTCCTGTCAGGTGAGCCGCTGGCCCAGGGCACGGGCTCCGGGCTAACCCTGGGCCTGGGCATGACCCCCTGTCTCCCCCAGGCCCGAGCCGCCGCTTCAAGAGGGTCGTGGAGACCATTCAGACCCAGCTACTGAGCACACACGACCAGCCCTCCGCCCAGCATTTGTCAGGTGAGGCGGGGGCTCAGCTTGGGCTGCCCTGCGGGCTGGTGAGCAGGGGTGTGGCCCCTCCGACGTGCCCACCTCGCTGCCCCCCAGGGGGCAGGGCCCTCCCCGGCGCAGTGGGCCGGCCCGTCTCTGCACACCCAGGGAGGTAGGGCCCAGCACACCACACTGAAAGGCGCCTCTTGTCCACCGTAGAACCCCCCCCGCCAGCGCCAGGACTAAGCTGGGGTGCTGGGCTTAAGGGCCAGAAGGTGGCCACCAGCTACGAGAGTAGCCTCTGACGCTGGCAGGTAAGGTGTCCGGCCCCGCCGCAGGGGCAGGGAGGGGGCTGCGGGCAGAGCCTCTGGCGAGAGCCAGACTGCCCCCAGGAAGGGCACCCTGTGCCCGCTCACACATCCAGAGGCCAGCTCCCGGCCCTGGACAGACCGTCGAGGCCCAGCACCCAGGCTGAGCAGCCGGACACGGGCAGCCCGGCCCCAGGCCGGTGAGAGCAGGCTCCAGAAGAGCAGCGGCCAAGGTCCTGCGGGGAGCCTGCCACCCTCCGGGCTCCCCCAGCCGTACCCTGCGAGGCTGTGGGCCTAGCGCCCACACTGGCTGACACGCGGTGGGGCTACCTGCCACCTGACTTCCCCGTGACAGGCCCGTGATCGCCTGGCCTTGAGCAAGACAGGGGGCGGCCTGAGTGCCCAAAGGAAGAACTCCCCAGCTGGGCCTACGGGGTGGGGGGGTGGGGGGGGGGCGGGGGTCACACAGGGAGAAGGGGCTGCCCAGGCCCGGAGGTGCTGGGGGTCCGAGAGCCCGAGGGTCCACGCTGCTCAGCACCTGGTGGGGAGTGGGCTACGTGCCCGCTGCAGGGGTGGGTGAGCCTGCGTAGGGCCGGGTGGGCATGTGCACACGCAGCTGTCCGTTAGCGAGGGTGTGCGGGTCCTGTCAGGATGGTGGTAAGGCACTTGTTGCCGTGACGGCCCAGTCTGGGTTTAGGGTCTGGGGAGCACGGCGACCAGCACGAGCCCCGCCTCTCTGAGCACCCCCTCAGGGGGCCCCTTTTCCAGCCTGGTGGGGTCCCAGAGGCCAGACCAGCCCCGCTCATCCACCCTGCCCCTGCCATCCTCATTCCATTGTATGTGTTTCACCCTTTTCACCCCCAACGTGTGCCTCCTCACCCCACTGGCAGGTCAGGGCTGGGGTGCCCCCAGCATGCTAGCCCTAAGCCCACGGAGTGGGCTCTGGGAGCCAGGCTGGCACTGGAGGCAGGGAGCAGGGGGGACAGGTGTCAGGTGCCTCTGGCTCCCTGGGAGCCTTCAAGGCCTCCACATCAGAGCAGAGCAGGGCTGACAGAGGGAAACTGAGGCCAGGGAAGGACAGAGCTTGTTGAGGGAGGTGAGCGAAGGCCAGGGCCTGGTGTGTTGCCCAGAGGGTACCCAGGCCTGCTCCTGGCTGGGTCATTCTGCCCATCAGCCGGCGTCCCTCGTGCCAAGTACCAGGCACAGCAGTGAGCAAGGTGGACGCTACTCTTCCCCTGGGCTCCACACCCCACCGCAGTCCTGCCCCCACCCCAAAGCGGGGGCCCCTGTTAGTCCTGACCCCACTCAGCCTTGCGTCCAAAGCTGTGTCCCTGCAAACTCTCGGGTACCCCCTCTGGGCTCCAGGCCCGTCTCCCCTGACCTCCTTCAGGGGGTCTGGGACCTGGGGAGCCTAATCCAGGATCCTAGCCCATGCCCTGGCCCCATCCCTAGGCCTCCTGTACCCTCTGGCCTTTCCCAGCACCCTCCCTCCCGGTCTGGATGCTCTTGTCTGTCGAGCTCAGTTCTAGAGCCACTGTGAGCAGGGGGCAGAAGTGGGGGCCCCTTAGCTATAGGGCAAGAGACCTGGTGGTCACTCCAATTAGGGAAAGGAGGCCAAGAGGTCCCATCCCACCCAGCATAGGCCCCTGTGAGAGCCTGGAGGAGCCCTACACTCTAGGCCCCTGGAGCACCAACACTCCCGGGCCCAGCAGAAGGGAGCGGGGTGCCAGCACGGGCTGAGGGGCAGATACAGCTGCCTGAGCTGCAGAGTGGCAGGATGAGGACACTCACCTGTCCAGAGTAGGCCACAACCAGAGCCCTGAGCTTCTCGGTTCCAGAGCACATGTCTCGGGCCCAGGGCAGGACAGAGGAGACGGAGGCCCAGGTGGGTGCAGGGCACCCGATGGGCAGGGCCCCGTCCTGCCCTCAGGCTCTGGTTGCAGCAGGACCCTCCTCTGACCAGGATACTGCCCCACCCCCCTCACTGCCCACAGTCTGAGCCGGCCCCACCCCCGGCTCCCCCCCCCCCCCCCCCCCCAAGTCCCACCCAACTCCAGCTGGAACCCACCCTACCTGCCCCAACCCCCCTGCTCGGGGCTCCACCCCTCCCAGCCTCCTAGCCTCCTTCTCCAGCGTGCCAGCCCCCGCAGCACCGGCCCCTCCCCCCCGTGGCCCCGCCCCCAACCCGGGCTCTGCCCCCTCCGGGAGGGCCTGGCCAGAGGCTGAGGGCAGTGCCTGGCCTGGGCTCCGAGTGGGAAGACTTTTTCACACGTCTCCCTCCCTCCTCTCTCCATTCTGTGCTCCAGACACCACTAACTGTATGGAAATGATGACGGGGAGGCTTTCCAAATGTGGTAAGAACCCCTCACGCTCACCTGGGATCCCCCAGCCTGTCACCCCCACCTGCAGCCCGCTCCTGGCTGGGTGCTACCCCTGCCACCCTTAGGGCCACCCTGGGGTCCCTGTATACACGTGGGGCCCAGACACGCACACTCGGGCCCCCCCAGCCCCCCACCTCTGCCAGGAGCAGCCTCGGTCACCCGCCCCCTAGGGCAGCCACTGGCCCAGCCCTAGGATCCAGGCAGGCCAGGAAGGGAACCCGAGACTCAGATCAGTCAAGGGTCTCCACGCCCCAGGGCCAGCAAGGGCCTGTGTGGGCTCTGGTCTGGGGTCTGGGTACACTCCAGACCTTGGGCTGGAGGCTGCTGGAGGGTGGGGTGGGGGAGGGTGCCGTGCACGCACTCCCCTGCCCACTGCTCCGGGCTGGGGGAGTCAGGTTTAAGAGGTAGAGCGGAGGCACCTGGACAGTAGGACAAGGCCCCCAGGTGGGGGTGGTCAAACCATCTCTGCCTTCTTCCTCTGGGATCAGGGCCCCCACTCTGGCTGCCTGCCCCCAGCCCTCCCATACCCAAGCTCTCCATGCCTGTTCACCCATCTGTCCATCTGTGTGTCTCCTGCTGACCTCTGTGTCCATGCGGTGCTGCCTGGGCTGGCCGGGGGCCGGGCTCCAAGCCTCCCGGGAGGAGCGTGGCGGGCACACTGGCTCCAGCCTCCCCAGCCCAGAGAAGGCTCCCTGGTCCCCGGGCGAGGAGGCAGCCGGGGGCCCCAGGGTCCTGCTCAGCCCTGGGGCTTGTGGCAGTGGTGGCTTTTCTGCCTCGGTCTCCAGAGCGGGGCTGGCCGGGTGGCCAGGCCATGGGGCGGCTGAGGTGCAGGGGGGCCAGGGCCTCAGGGCCAGGCGCGGTGAGGGAGGAGGGGTCTCTCCACCTGCTGCCCCCCCCCCCCCGGTTCCGCCCCCCCCCCCCCCCCCCCCCCCCCCCGCCTGCCAAGCCCGGCTCAGACCTCATCTCGTTGGGTTTTCTTTCTCTCGTGGTGGAGACCCTTTCGTTCATTTGTTTGTTTGTTCTCTTTCTCTCTCCTTACCCCCCTTCCTCTTTCTCTTTTTTTTTTCTTTTTTCTTTTTTCTCTTTTGTCTTCTGTTCTGTGTACCCAGGCAGCCCATTGAGTAACTTCTTTGACGTAATTAAACAACTTTTTTCAGACGAGAAGAACGGGCAGGCGGCCCAGGCCCCCAGCACGCCCGCCAAGCGGAGTGCCCACGGCCCACTCGGTGACTCCGCGGCCGCTGGCCCCGGCCCTGGAGGGGACGCCGAGTACCCAACGGGCAAGGACACGGCCAAGACGGGGCCGCCCGCCGCCCGCCGCGAGCAGCCTTAGACACATAGCCCCCTCCCCCAGCACGGCCCTGACAGTGGCCCCCAAGGCCGCCCCGCCGCCCGCCCGCCCGCCC
>NW_024412655.1:94228-167014 GCF_014898765.1 Herpailurus yagouaroundi | reverse complement strand
GGCCGGCGGCGGGGGCGCGGGGGCACAGAACCACGTGAAGGAGAGGTGAGCCCCCGCCCGGGCCCCCGCCGCTGCCGCCTCCGCCGCTGCACAGCACCTCCGTGAGGTCGTCCATGACGGCGGTGTCTTTGGGGTCGAGCAGGTTGAACTCCCTGGCAAAGAGGATGAAGTGGACGTAGAGTGTGTTCAAGTGTCCGTGCAGCTCAAGGGCCAGGGTCTCCTTGAAGTGGGACCAGTAGATGTGCGCCAGCACGTGGAACAGGTACTTGCAGATCTTCTTCACCAGAGACTCGAAGGAGCTGGGGAATTCCCTGCCTGGGGACAGAGGCCACCACGTCGGGTCACCGGCACTCTGCTCGGTGGGCCACGTCCCGCCGAGCTCCCACCAGTCTGGAAGGAGCTGGCTGGGGTCGGGGGGGGGGGGGGGACCGGGGGACTGGCTGTGCAGGAGCCGTCTGGAGGGCCCCCCCTACCTCCCACCTTCCCCCCATCGGCAGGCGCTCCAGTGACCTGTCGCCCCGGGCCTGGCTCCCGGAGCTGCGTGCCTACTGACCCGGCAGGTGCCTACTGCTCTGTACCGGCTGCCTCTGCATCGAGGGGCCTGCCTCAGGCCACCCTCAGCCTGGCCCTGGCCCTGGGATTATGCGTGCTTCCGTGATGGACGCTCTCGGGGCTCTCGATGGGGCCGGGGCCACGGAGGATGACGGGAACCAAGATGCACGGGACCCTCTGGCAGCTCTGTACTGGCCTGGAGCCCCCGCCACCACCACCGCTCCTTGGCTGGCAGGCCCCAAGTAAGGGGGACTGCCATGGCCCGGGCACACGGGGGTGGAGATGGGGGTCTCGACCCAGGCCGAGCTGACCCTGCCAGAGGGCACCTGCCTGGCTTTACAGCCCCAGCCACACGGCTGCCCCCTCCCGATAGGTCTGGCTCTGTGTCCTCTGCAGCCACGCCTGCCTAGCAGGGAGGGGCACCCAGCACCAGGGGAGGGACGTACCGTATTTCGTGGGGAACACGTCCTCATCAGTCACCAGCTTCTGCACAGAGCTCATGACAAAGTCGACGTACTGGGGAGCGGTGCACTTGACCTTCTTCCCCCGCTCATCGTACCAGTAGTACTGTCTGTGGGGACAGAGAAGGCCAGTCACGGCATCACCACAGACACGCAGGCCCCACCCCCGGCCACAGCCTCCTTGCTAATGGACAGGCCCTGGGAGGAGGCCAGCCCTCGATGGGGAAGGGGACTCGGCCCCGGCTGCCACTCGGCACCAGAGCCACCCACTCGGAGGTGGAAGGTCTGGGCTGTGACCGGGGTGTAAGGGGGCACTCCCCGGTACCTGCAGGGTGGCCAGGCTGCATGAGCGCCTGGTGCCGTGTGCCCCACAAGGCCCAAGAACGTGAACAGGCAGGGGAGCTGGTCAAGACGAAGCCCTCGGAAGCTGGAAAAGCTCCCTGTTTTCCCCCAGGAAGGGAAACTCCTGCAAGGCCCTGCCGTCGGTTAGAACACCCGCCCTGGCGCCCTCCTCACCACAAGGTGGCTCTGCCTCACCCCTATCCTGCCTGCCCAGGCGTCAGTGCGGGTGCATCGGAGCACCTGAGGACACCCACACAAAGCCCTTTTCTGTGTCACTCTGGACGGCCTGTGGGGTCCCTGTGCCAGGAAGTGGAGCCCGGCCTCTAGCGGCCAGGCTGAGGCCCAGGTCTGCAGTGAGATCCGGAGGACAAGGCCCAAGTGCGTGGGCAGCAGCACAGACACCTGCTCCACCCATCCCCCCCCCCCCCCCCCCCCCCGTCCCCCACGTGATGGCAGATGCACCTGGCCACAGGTGCCGGCATCGGAGAACACAGCTCACCCCGGAAACTGGGAAACAGGTCCCCACAACATGCAGCCCCGAGACACTGGCTCCTGAGGGATGACGAGGACCGCCCCGTCTGGAACCAAGGAAGATGAGATGCTCCGTTTCTGACCTTCCTCTTGTTTGTTTTCATTTTAAATCACCACGCAGGAAAGATGACCTGGTGGCGTGTGGTCCCGTGCTCCTCACCCATGCGGACGGCTGGGTGCCTCCCACAGCCAGACACAGCTCATGCTGCCCTCCTGCCACGGCCCCTGGTCAGTCCCCCCCCCGCACACCAGCGATGTCCCCCGGGGACGCCACGTGGCATCCTGAGCTGGGGGGTGACCCGGCCACGTCCGTGCGCACATCTGCAGCCCCTTCCTTCTTACGCCGAGACGTGCTCCTGTGTGGAAGTGCTGGTGTGTCCAGCCACTCACCCGCTCAGGCACCGGCTTGTCCCCGGCTCAGGGCGATGACGGTTCAGGCTGCGACACGCACTCCAGGACAGGTTCCTATGGGAGCACAAGCTCTCACTTGTCTAAGGCGGACACTCGGGCCCGGAACTGCCGGGCCCAGGCAAGGGGAGAGCGCCCCTTCCGAAGAAGCCGTGAAACCACTCCCGGACTGGCTTCCGTGTCCCTCCACGGCCCTGCCGCACACAGCGTCGCCGGTGCTGGGCCCGCCAACGCGGCCTGTGACTTCTGAATCCCCATCCACCTGCTGCTTGAGGGGCTCATCTGCTCTCCTGTGTCTTCTCTGCTGGCCTGTGTGTCCAGGCCCGGGCCCACCGGTGACCAGGCTGTTTTCCCACAGACGAGTTGTGAGGCTTCTTCACACGTTCTGGGCCGAGTCCCTTCTTGGGTACGTAGTCTGTGGTTTGTCTTTTCTTCCTTGTGATAGCGTCCTTCTCTGAGCAAAAGCTCTACATGTTGATTATGCTCAATTTACTGATTCTCTTTCGTTAACAACCATGCCTGTGTCACAGCCAAGAGCTCTTCACCTGATGGTACGTCATGAAGATTTCCTCACTCTCTTTCAAAAGTTTCACGGTTTTACAACTTAGAATCATTTGGAGTTGCTTTTGGCATGGAGTGACGGGTTTGGGTCAAGATTCACTCCCCCACCCCCCACAGACGACTGTTTTTTCCAACAGCTTTGGTTGAAAAGACTAATCCTTCTGCACCAAATTTCTTTTGCATCTTTGTCAAAAATCAAAGGCCCACATCTGTGTGGGTCTATGTCTGGACTCGGCTGTCCCCTTGACCTGTGCGTCTGCTCCTCTGCCGCACCGTGTGTCTTCGGTGCCGTGGCCTTACAGCGATTACAACTGGGTGGTGGGATCCTTCCAGCCTTCCTGCTCTTTCCCCAAAACCGCTGTCGCTGCGCCAGCGGCTGCGCCCCTCCACGTGTCTCAGCCAGCTCATCGGCACCCACGACGGCTCTGCTGGGGCTCCGACGACGAACGCACAGGGCGGGCTGAGAGAGCTCCCCGTCGGAGCTTGTCAAGCCTCCCAGCCCACAAGCGCGGCACGCCTGCCACTGGCGCAGGCCTCTGACCGCGCTCACCAGCACCTGGCACTTGGCAGCGTGCACACCCGAGTGTACCCCGAAGCACTTGGCTGTTTCTGGAGCCGTCTGGAAAACTATCATATTTATGTCCATAAGAATTTGTGATGTTTAGTATCTGCTGAGTTTATGCTGACACCCCCTTCACTGCTTACAGTGATAATCTGCACCTTTCTCTTTGTCAATCTTGCTAAAGGTTTATCAATTTTATTGATCTTTTTAAGAAACTGGCTTCTGGTTTCATCGATTTTCCTGTTTTCAGAAATCACTTTTGATCGTTTCTGTTACTTCCTTTCTTCTGCTCAATTCGGGTTTATTTTGCTCTTCTTTTTCTAGTTTCTTAATATGGAAGCTTAGGGTACTGACTTGAGATCCTTCTAAAGTAAGCGCGTACCCACAACTGTCCCTCTAGGCACGGCTGTAGCTGTGTCCCCTCAAGTCCGGTGCGCTTTCATTTGTGTTCCGTTTAATACATTTCTAATTCTGAGACTTCCTCTACGATCCACGGATTATTTAGAAACATGCTAATTTCCAAGTGTGACTCATTCTAGTTTAACCCCATGACATCAGATGACCGACTCAGCACGATTCTGATTCTTTCAAGTTTGCGAAGGGTTGTTTTGTGAGCCAGGATGTGATCTATTTTGGGGACTATTCTGTGTGCGCTTGGGAAGAATGCGCTGCTGAGGGTGAAATGCTCTCCAGTCCATCCGGTCCAGCTGGCTGGCAATGCCAGTGAGTCTGTGACCTTGTTGGCTTACTGTCTACCAGCCCTCTGCCTCCAAGACAGGAGCACTGAAGTCCCCTACTCTGATTTTTGTCCGTTTCTCTCAGTTCTGTCCACGTCCTCTAGGGAAACGCTGCTGTCTGGTGCATACACATTCAAGATCGATACTCCTTGATGAATTGACTCTTTTGTAAATATGCAGACTTCTTCACACCTCATCATTGACTCTGCTCTGAGGCCTGCTGTGTCTGGGATTAACAGACACTCCGGCTTTCCTCTCATTAGTGTTCTGCTGATACATCTTCTCTGCGCTTTTAGTTGTGATCTACTGATGTCACTGGAAGTAAAGTGAGCTTCCTGTGAACGCTGCTCAGTTGGCTCATTCTCACACAGTGGGATGTGCAGTTTCACCTTCCGTGGGGTCAGTCCCTCGCGGTGACCCACCATCCAGAGGCAGACGCTGCTGCTCCCCACGCAGCGGCAGAAGGCAGAGAAGCGATCGAAGGCCACATCACGATGCCCACGCCGGCCCCTCACTTCCTCTCCCTACGCAGCCACTTTTTCGTCTCGCACCATCACAAGAAGAATGTGGGTACAAACTGAGAGACAGAGCGAGCACGTTCACGTAGCTTTTATCGTAAGATACTGTCATGACGGTCCTATTTTATTATCAGGTATTGTTGTTACACTCTGTGCCTCACGCATAAATTACATTTTGTCACAGGCATGTGTGCACACGCAGGGGTCAGGCTGGTCTGTAATTTGAGGCCCCCGATGGGGGCCCAGGGGCACGGCCCTTGGGCACAATCTCTGCCTAGTAATCAGCATGTCTGCACCACGGACGCTCACCATAATTTCTGCTGAGTCTGAATTTAAATCTGCCGTCTTTTGTTTCCTACTTATACCCTTTGCTTCTCATCGCCCTTGTTTCCTCTTTCCTGCCTTCTTTTGGGTTACGTTTTAGTATTTCCTTTCAATTCATCTGTTACGAATCTGGCTAGGTCATCTACACAACTTTTATAGAGGCTGCTCACAGGAGTATAAACTACATACTCAGTCATGCTTTCTGCGCTGTGCTGAGAGCACAGCCCCCCGCAGGCCCCTCCATCTGGCCCATCAGACAGGTGTGGCTTCAGGGGCTCAGAGGGCTGGTCCCCAGCCGCAGCCCCCTTGCCCTGGGACCCCCCGCAGAAACTCCCGTGGAGCAGGTGCGCCGGCTGTGCGCGGGTTGGTCTTCCTCCATGTGGGGAAGGTCTGTACCTCACCCGAACTCCTGAAGGACGGGTTTGCCCGAAGGACTCTGGGACACCTGCTTTTTCTCACTTTTCCTCACCTCCTTTCCTCACTTTAAAAACGTGGCGGAGCCTCCTTGTGGCCCAAGGCTTCTGACAAGAGGCACAGGCACCCGCCAATGTCCCCGCAGGCGCTGTGCCACGGGCTCTGCTCTGTGAAGGCCTTCTCTTCTCGGCCATTTTGTTATGATGCATCTGCCTGTGGATTCTTTTGTCCTACTTGGACTTCATTCAGCTTCCTGAATTTGTAGGTTTGTGTCGGCCACGCTTGGAAAGCTCCCAGCTGTTATCTCCTCAAATACACCCTCCGCCCGGCCCTTTCTCTTCGCCTTCTGGGACTCCAACGCTACCCTCTGGTCTCCATCCCTAGGGCAGGAGCAGGGTGCAGACAGGCCGCGGGCCCACTCGGGACCCAGGTGGATGTGCTGATCGGTCCCGAGGGAGCAAGCAGCTCTGTGGGGTGACCTTTGGCAAACCTGCCTTTTTCTCTGAAACTAATTCGGTATCAAACAACCGCTAGGAAGGCACTAGAGCACACCAGGTCCTGTGAGTCTGTAAAAACCCTGTGAAGGAGCCACAGAAGGTCGAGAAGAATGAAGAGAAGTGGGCTCAACATTCCCCAGATCCCCAGTCTCACACAGCAGCGCCAACATCCGGGCGCAGGTCTGCCCGACACCAAGCCCTATGCCGTCTCAAGGAGTCTCTTCTCAAACACGGTGATGCCAAAGGGCGCACGGGGGGCAGTGGGGAACGGCTTCCCCACCCGCCCACCCTACCGGTCACCTCTGACGCTGCCTGGTCAGGCCGAGCCAGCAAGCATCCTACTGAGCACACCACACACACGGCTCTCAAGCAGTGTCCTCGCCTGCCTCCAGCACCTGCCGCTGGCGTCACTCTAGCGAGGGCGCTTCCCTCCCACATTGATGTCCTCCTGCCTCAAGCCGACCTGCCCCACCTGCCCCGTGATACCCTTGCCTGTGGCCAGGGGGGACACACGTAATGCCTGGGCTCCCGTCGGTGGCTCTTTCTGGGTGACAGAGTGGAGAGTGTACATTGTCTACGTTTGCTCCCATGTGACCCAGCCCTGAGCTGTGACCTGCTGGGGCCACGAGAGCAGGGCCTGGCAGGGCTAGGAGCCAGCTCAGCCTGCCTACGACTGAGCTGGGTCTGTGCCCAGCAGCCTGGCCAGCAGCTCTGCCGGCAGGATGGGCTCAGGACAGCACAGCAAATGTGTGTTCGCCAGCAGGGGCCAGCGGCTCATGTACGCTTGCCATCAGCCCCTGACCTGCAGCCCCGGTAACAAAAAGGAGGCGTTAGAAAGGAGCTTCCGCGCTCGTCCTCAGTCCCAACAGCCCTAGGCTGAGCCCCAGCACACCCCGCCTCTTGTTCAAAGCCCCTTCCGTCCCTTCTGCCGTCAGGGGGCCAGCCCGCACTGTGCAGGGACCCTCCCGCCCACACCCCAGTCAGAGCTGCTGCAAGTCCAGTGGGGTGCCTCCCTGCTGAGGGCGCGAATGTGCACGCGCTTCCGGAAGAGAGTGACCAGCACCCAGGCCCACAGAAAACTCACGGAGAAGCCGTCCCAGCCCCACAAAACCTGCCAGTGAGGAAGGCGCCCAGTCCTTCGCCGTCCCCCGTCACCCCCTCCACACAGAGCAGGGGCTCTCAGGAGAAGCTGTCCTTCGGGGGCCTGGGCGGCCACTGGTCGGGCGGCTGGCTCTTGATTTCAGCTCAGGTCGTGATCTCACGGAGCGAGCCCCCCATCAGGCTCTGCACCGAGCACGTAGCCTGCTTAAGATTCTCTCATCCCTATCTCACTTGCGCGCACGATCTCTCTCTTTCTCTCTCTCAAAAAAGAAAAGAGCCATCCTTCAATTGGACCACTAAGTAAAGCAGAGAAGTGCCTGCAGCTTCATGACGCTCTGACATTTCAGGAAACCAAGCCAGGCATGTACCGCGGACACCCCCCTACCACACACTGCCGAGTGCCCTGCCCTGGCTGGGCTCTGCTTCTGTTGTCCCTGCCCCACAGCGACAGGAGGCGCAGCCCCGGCCAGGATGCCGTTGAGGAGGACCCCACGCCATCAGGAGACCCTGCACGGGTGCAGTGAGAGGGTCCAGGGTCTGAGCTGCAGCCAGGCAGCGACTCACGTGTTGCACACGGCCATCGTCTGGCATGCCTCTCCTGTGCAAAACTCAGAGATGGTGCTGTACTGCAGGTTGACGTGGTGGAAAAACGTGGTGGCTGGAAGAGAAGAGAAGAAAAGGGGCAGGCGTGAAACCCACCACTGCGTCCACAAGGAACAGCCTCCTTTCCTTGGACCCTGGGGCAGCCAGCACCTACCGCAGACCAGAGACCCATGTCCCAGCGCACAGCACCAGCCCTGGAAGCCGGCCACCAGCCACTGCTGTGCGGGCTTGGGCGTCTGCTTGGACGGTGCCAAGCTGGGCAGACAGGCAGGGGCCATCGAGCTGAGTCCCCTCCTCAAGGGGTGGGGCAGGCACGCAATTTGTGAGCCCTGAGCCCTGAGCCCCAGGCCTGCCCAGCAGGTGGAGGTGAAAGCCACCCCCCTGTCCCGTGGGCCACGGCCTTCCCATGACCTGGGCACTGCTGGCCTTGTGGCCGCACTCCCACCCCACAGACACTCCCCGGCACGGCCAGGACCTGCGCTGGGTCCCCGTGTGGTGGACACCCCAAGCGCACTGCAGGGCCGGCCACCAGCTGTGGGGAGGCCTGGAGGAGGCGACCACCTGCGGCCGCCATGGCGCCCTTCCCCACCCTGTGCCCACACGCACTGTTGCTGGCCAGCCACTCGTTGAGGTCGATCTCCCGGGGCAGCACCACCAGCTCCTTGAACCCAACGTCAGTGATTCTGGACTTGGCGTACTCTGGCTCCAGGTACATCTTCTTCTCCTCCGCGGCAGGTTTCTTTCCATTGGGCTTTGCTTTAGACTTCCTGCCAGAGAAGAGAGAGCAGAGGGTCACTTCCTGCCAGAGACAAGGGAGCAGAGGGTCACTGCAGACAAATGCTGGCATGGAAGCCACGAGCTGGCCCAGAGACACGAGAGGGGACACAGGCCGCTCTGGGCCCGCTGAAGGAGGTGCGCCGGCCAGGCTAGTCAGGCTCCACCTGCCATGTGTAGACACTGCAGCCATCTTGGCCCCCAGGGCCACCAGGTGGGACCCAGGGAAGAGCGTCCCTGGCCTGGGCCCCAGTCCTTTTGTGCAGATGGTCCAGCGGCCCACCGTTACAGAGCACTGACGGACACAAATGAGGGTCCCCCCTGCACAACCCTGGGCTCCGTCCCAAGCACACGGTGCAGGTTCCAGGCAGGGGCAGAGGGAAATCTGCTCAAACTACCGCTTTGCACCAAAAGGTTTTTTTTTGTTTTGAAAATAGTTCTTTTCCAAAACAATATGCTGTCATACAAAACAGAATAGGTTTATTATAGCTATTTTTATAGGACTAAATACATTTTTTTGAAATGTCTTTGTTTTTATTCAAATCCAATGAGCATCAGTAGCTAAGCCCCATGAACCAAAAGTTCTTGGTGCTGAGGGGGCCCCTCCTTGGTGGGGGAGTCCTTAGCCTCAGAACCAGCCTCCCACCAGCTGCCCCAGAGGCCGGAGCCAGGGTCATGGTGTGTGCGAACTGGGTACACAAATAAGACAGGACGTCCTCACGAGAGACACGTGACCAACACAGTGGCCCAGGGTGGGTTTGTCAGAAGTCACTGAATCTGTCACACCGGAGCCCACGCTGGGCAAACACGCCTCAGGGCAGAGGACCCCGGGGAGGGCCATGTGCAGACACGGCCCTTCCCCCTTCCGGGCAGCAACCACCCAATGTGGAGGGGGCAGGGGGGCCTCCCGCCATCTAGCAGTCAGCTCAGAGCGACGCTGCAATCCTCCTGCACCTGTAGGAAATCCCCAATTTTGGAATTGGGCTCCTGGGGGAAAGTTTGAGAAACTGAAGGGAAATGCTTAAAAGCACGAATGAGTCGCTTGACTCTTAATTGAACTGAATTCTTTAACGGCAAACACTGTGACCCACGGAAGACAGACTGCTCGTCATGAAGTCTTATTGACCAGAAAAGGCCACCGTGGCCATCAACTCTCAAGGAGGGATCATCCCCGTCCCCGGAGCGGCCACGGGCCTGAGGGCCGGAACCCCAGGGGACGCAAGCCCATCCACCTCCTGCTCTGTGGGGGTGAGGGGCCGGAGTGGGCACGTGCCCGCCCTGGCAAACCAGCAGGCACTCCCGTCAGGATGGCCATGAGCCCACTGCACCAAGGACCACCCTCCTCCACCTGGCCCCCTGCAAACTCTGGGGGGCTGTGGTCGCCGTGCTGGCTGGGCCGCAGAGGTGGGGGGGCAGGCGGGCAGGACCTGGACTCGGGGCCCAGCATACGCACGCCCAGGCCGCACCCGCTCACACCCTCAAGGGCTGTGGTGCCTGCGGAAGGAGCGGCAGACCGGCTCACTGCGCCGTGGGCCTCGGCGGGGGCGTGGCCTCGTGGTGGCGGAGCTGAACACTGCCGTCCCGACAGCTCGGGGCACTCAGCTCCCTGTGCATCCCTCCCCCTGCCAGCCCTGCGAGGAGCAGGGGGGAAAGGTCTCTGCAGCTCCCTGACCTTGTCCTTTTCTTCTTGTTTTGAAAAGTCGCTGGTGGTATATTTAAGAGAAACAGGAAGGAAATATGTTCCCCGAATGCCGGGGAGATGTTTTCCCTCAGCTTCTCAGCAAATCTTCTCCTTAAAAGGCGACGTGTGTTCAGCCTCCTGGTGCACCACTGGGAGTGGCCAATGCCACGCAGGGCCACAGCGTCCTGGGGACAGGGCGGGACAGACCCCCCCCCCCCCCGACCGGAGCTCCGAGCCCTGCCTGAGCAGGCCAAGGCTGGAGCACAGGCGTGAAGGTCTCTGTCTCTCTCCCACACACACACTTGCAGTGAGCACTGCAGGGGTCCCTGCCCAGGGGACTGTGGGGTGGGGCTGTTCACTGGGGACAAGTGTGGACATGCGCTTCACAGGGCCCTGTGGTCCCCTGGCCTGGGAGAGCGAGGCTCCCACCCTTCCCCAGAATGTGTCGAGGGAGACCGGGTCCTGGAGGGTTCAGGGAGCCCGGGAGCTCTGCTGCTGCCCTCAGATGCCCCAGCAGGTCGTGGGAAGGGCCGTTTCACTCCCTGCCCCCTGCCCTTCTCCTGACCCTAGTCTCTGCTACTGAGTCACATGCCACCCTGTCCGAAAGCCTTGCGTCACCTGGAAGATCTCCTGTGCCCAGAGTGCCAGGCACGAGGGCCCAGTCCACGGGAGGCACTTCAACCCGTGCAGCTCTGCTCCGGCCACCCCCACCCCCACCACCGAACATCCACCTGCTGGGCACATTCTCCACCCTGCGTCTAGGTCCCATCTGACCCCAACCCCTCACCTGTGCTCTACGCGCACACCTGCCTGCGCCTCACGCTGACTCACCCGGCTACGACCACAGATGCCGGGCCTCGATCCCCGGGTCTAGAGGGTCCTATGATCACACATGTAGGGATGGGGCAAGAGCCAGTTGTCTGAGCACCTCCCTGCCCTGCCATTTAGGAGCCATGTCACCAAGTGACTCGAGGACCACGCATCAGAAGCAGACATGGGAGGAGCAGCAGGAACCGGTGTGGTGCAGGAAGTCGTTGGGGTCACACACAGGCCCGCTCGCGGACACTGCCTTAGGAAGGGTGTGGTGCCCTCATGCTGGCGAGTCCATTTCTAGGGGAGCCTGGGAGCCCCTGTGGGCTGAATCGCGGAGGGCCAGGCAGGCAGCCCCGGGAGGATGTGGGCTGTGACCCGCGTGGTCAGAAGGCCTCGGCCTCCTCGCCCTTCTCACCTGCTGCTGTCTGAACCTGTTCTCCTGCAACAAACAGGCAGATGCAGAGCAGGCCCGCCAAGCTCCACCTCTCCAAGCCGGTTCCCCCTGGTTTCACTGTCCTTGCCACCCAGGGCTGGCCTGGGACCCCTGGACCGAGTCCTCTTCCCCTCAGTCCCACGAGCAGACAGCAGACAATGGGCTCTGACCCAAAGGGCACAGCACGAAGGCACAAGCGTGTCTGGGGCTCGTCTGGGGACCCGCAGGGCCTCCGTGCCGGCAGGGCCTGTGCAGGAGGGGCCCACAAGCCCAGCCACGACAGGTCCCTCCCGCCTCAAGTTGTGTCCCGTCCACTGCCAAGACACTTGGCCCCTCTGGCCAACAAGTGGCCCTGACCCAGCCCCACTCCTCTGCCGCCAACAGCAGCAGGCGCAAGATTTCAGAAAACACCTCGTGGCCTTCGAGGTAGAACAGGCTGCTACATGCGACACCGTGTTGGTACCTGTCCTCTGTCCCTATGGCCACATCGGTGGAGAAAACGAGACCCTGTGCTCCCCACCCCACGGGCACTGGGCTCTGGAGCCGGCTCTGTCTGGCCAAGGCCCAGGGGTCTGCCCAGGGACCACACGGCTGGGTTCCTCCTGTCTGGCTCTCCCCCCTACTGCTCGCTGGGACACCCACAGCTACAGTGAAAGTCTGAGGCCCTGGCACGGAGCTGCACTGAAGGGACCAGAAGGCGGACACAGGCTTCGGCTCGCCACAGGGCCTGCCGGGACCTCGGGAAGAGTATGGCCACAGGCACAGGCACAGGCAGAGAGCCCCCGACGGAACCCTGCACGTTGCTCCGGGTCCAGCGGCTGCGCTCCGAGGCTGGTCATCCATTTGGGAGGGGCCCAGGCCCTATGGAGCACGTCTTCCCGGTGTCTCCTCACCCCAGTGGGTGCCTGCCCGCCAGCCTCACCGTGCACCCTCCACTACTGCTGGCACCTGTGGAGTGTCCTGGGATGACCTGTCCCACCTCTGCAGGAGTCCCCATACTCCACACATGCCCCTCTGCCCACATGCTTGGCCTGACACACTTCCTTTCCAATGTCACACCACTGGTGCCACCAGGAAGGCTCCCGAGGTTGTTCTGTGTAGCCTGGCAATGACATGTAACCCATCCATGTGGTGATGCCTGCCCAACAGGCTGGGAGGCATCTGTCAGCCACAGGAGAGGAGTCTGCCCTAGGGACACAGACACACCGTGAGGAAGCCCCAGCTGCCCAAGAACACCTAGGGCTGGATTTGAGGGGACACTGGGTGTCCCATGCCAATGCGACCAGCAGTCAGCTCAACAACGCACAGGGCTGGCCCCCACGGGCAGATGCGGTAATGCCCTGGCTGCCCGGCCACACCCGAAAGGAGCAACAAGCAGCTGTGAGGTTTGAACACGGGAGGCCTCCTCAAGCCCTCAGCCATGCTGGGGCAAGGGGCTGGTGGCCCCCGGGCACAGAGCAGCGCCTGGCGAGGGGAGAGAGCCAGGGGAAGAAGGGCAGGACAGAGGGAGACGCCTTCTTTCCTCAGAGTCCTGCTCAGCCTACTGGGCCCCAGTCTGGCCCCCGAAGTGCTCACTGGACGCTGGTACCCGGAGACGGCTAAGGATGTGGCTGGGAGGAGGCAGGGCAGGTGTAGGAAGGGACCCCGTGGGAAGTCAAGGGAAGCATGGAGACCCCGGAGGAGGGGACACGATGACCGAGGCAGCCTCCCGGGATGCAGGCCAAAGGTCTGGGGGTGGGGGAGCAGGATCACGAGGAACCTGCGGGTGTGTGAACGGTGGACCTGCGGCATGTAGAGGCCCCCAGGAAGTGCTGCACGGACACAGACGGTGCTGACAGCGGTCTGGGAAAGCAGGGGCGCATGGAGAGAGCAGCACAAGTGGGTGCTGACCGCCCTGGGCCCAGCCCGCCGCCCCCCACGGCAGCCTCGTGCAGGAGGGAGGCACACGGGCTCAGAGGCTCAGCTCCCGGGCGCAGGCTTGACAGACGCCGCCACCTGGGGTGGCATGCTGAGGGAAGCAAGGGCAGCCTCCGGGCCGAGGGCACAGGAACGCACCGACCTCCTTCCTGGGACGGCGGTAAGGGCACAGGCTCGGCAGGGACGTCACTGACAGCCCTGTCACCCCACACGGCCAGGGCACACACGGGCTGGCGACCAGGGCCAGACACACAGGGGACCTTCCTCCCACAAGCCCCTCAACCACGGGACAGTGAAAGTACTGGGGCTCAGCAGCACTGCCTACCCTCAAGACTGTGACGTGGCGGGCCTGGCGTGGGGCCCGAAAACCACCGTGAGGTGTGGAGACGCCCCTCCTGAATCGCATCCTTGCTGGTCTTCACTGGCCCTGGGGCCCCTGTAACCCCCTTCCTGTCACCGAGCCTTGGAAACCAAAAGCTGGGAAGACCCAGCTTGGGATGGGACCCCCGAGTCCCCACAGGCCACGGCCAGCCTGAGGCTGCCGAGAGGGACCCGCAGGGCGTCTCCCTCCTCGGTTTAACTGCCCGGCGGTCCGCACCCCCGAACAGAGCAAGCTTTCACGAGCCTTTGTATCCCCTACAGAACAAGAGACCCACTGAGAGGGGAAAAGCCACGGCAGACTGAGAAAAGCACGCAGACACCCCGGACCCAGCGTCCACGTGCGCCAGGTGCCCGAGTGCTGTCTGAGCCATGGTGTGGCCACTGCTCAGAGTTCAACGTTAACTCTTGCTACTCTGTGAAGTGAGTGCTCTTCCTCTAATCTGGCTGAGTCGTCACCTCTACTGTGAGGTCCTCCCAGGCCCACCTCCCCCCGCCGTGAGAATGGCTCGGCCTCCAGTCTGCCACAAGTGCACGCAGAGACTCAGCAGAGTCGGTCTTGCCTCTTGTCTTCTGTGGAGCCCACCTCAGCATTCGGCCCTCACCATGGCACGCACGTGGGCACCTGCGTGGTCCCTGCACAAGGCCAGGGACGGGCGCTGCTCCGGATCTGAGCCAAACTTCTGGAGGAGAGCACCCACAACCTGGCCACGTTTCCAAATCTCACACCTTAATGTGACAGAAGGACAGCTTTGGGCAGCTAACGGGCTGGATCTCTGGTTTCTACTTGTAACTCGCCGGGGTCCTCCCTGTGCGGCACACTCGTGACCCGCTGTGGAAGAGGGGGGTTGAAAGCAGAGGTGCCCACGGAAGGTCGGATCGGTCACTCCGCGATGACCACCAGCAGTCACACCCTCACCCAAGAGGCCTGCTTTGTTTAGTTACAGCTAAAGACAGAACAGAAAAGCAAGAGGCACTCGCTTTGAGTTTTAAAAGTTATGACCCACTGAAGTCTCAGGCAAAGGTAAGATGATTCCACTGAAGAAAACTGGATTTGAGTCTCGACTGTGACACGTTCTGGGCACGGACTCTGGCTGTGCTCCTAACCCCTGAGAGCACAGAACAGCCCATCTCTGGGGGTCAGGAAGGCCACTGCTGCTCACTGGCCCTCCTGGCCGCTCCGGCCCGCTCCCGGCCCCAGGCTCTCTCACACGGCAGGCCGCACCTGCTCTACCCAACGCCCGAAACAGACCTACTCTGACGCAGACACGCACTGCACTGGCTTTCTCTAAACCCTTCTGCAGGTCAGAAAAATAAATTTAAACAGCTCGCAAAAATGGCTTTTCTGGCAACCCCCCCCCCCCCCCACACACACACAGCGGAGAGCCGTGGCCCACGTCAGGTCTCTGGACAAGGCCACTCATGGACAGGATCCGGTCATCCTGCCTACGGCCAACAGGCAGGACACCCTACCGGGGGTGAAGCACCTGTCCGGCAGGCTCGGGAGGGGGCAAGGCAGGACTTCCATGGTCACAAATGTGGTTAACCACCAAGAGGGAGGTGGGTCACTGGTGGGCCCCCTGTCCTCATCCAGATCCTCCGGGGCCACTCTGTCAAGTGAGCGAGCTGCCTCCCACAAGCAGCAGGAAGTGCAGGCATTTAGGGAAGACTGGACTCCAAACAAAGTTCCCGACCAGATCCAGCTGGCCGCCCCATGCCCTGCCAGCGGCTGCCTGCCACCGGCACTTCAGCAGACGATTACCACCACTGCTCCGCAGGCTGAACCCTGGGATATGGACTGGGGACGGTCAGACCACCCCCACTGGCCCGTCCCGTTCACCTGAGCACTTTGCCGACTGCCTGAAGCACCATTTTGCAGCTGAGTCCAGTTTTGGGGGGCTGGCTGAGCAGAGCTCGGTCTGTGGGGAGACTGCTGTGGTCTCCAAGCATGATGGGGCAGTGCAGACACGGGGAGGGAAAGCAGGAGCCGCGGCACTGGCACGGGACAGCCGCGCCCTCCTGTCCCGTGCTCTCTCCTCCCTCCCTCCCTCCCCCCCCCCCCCCTCCCTCCCTCCCTCCCTCCCTCCCTCCCGGAGACCAGCCAATGAGGACACGCAGGGAAAGAAAGGAGGACTCTGGCCTGGTAGAAAGGAACAGCTGCTCCTTTTACAGGCGAAGGCTGGCCAAGTCTGGTTAAGTGAGGGAGTGTCTCGATGGCCTTTTCAAAGTGGCGCCTTGCGGGCGCTGTGTGGGGCAAGGCCACTGCTGCGGGGAGGGGCACAGCCCTTGGGAGGACCCATCAGCGAGGCCCCAGGGTGGCACCACATGGCCCTTCAGACAGAGAGCAGGCAGAAGGTCTGCCCCATGTGCTCCTGGGGCCAACACACAGCCCCTGCCTGACTCCAGCCCAGCTGAGACAAGAAACCGGTGGAGGCATGGCTTGGGGCAGGGGTGGGGGTGGGGAGACAGGCTGACCGCACACCTGCAGAGCATGGGCACAAGCCTGTGGCGCACCGACACTCATACAGCCTTGGAAAGATAAAGCTGGCTGGCTTCCAGGGCATCCGGGGCAATCACCGAGCTCGCACTGGGCAGAGGCTGCTCCTGGAGGGCAGACCTGGATAGAAACATCCAGAATACCTTCCTAGGAGGGTGAAAGAAGCTGTGTGCCCAAGAACTTCTCTGTAGCTGTTGTATACACAGGAGGCCACAAAGTACTGACAAATCAAACATCTGCTCAACCCTGGTTTCAGTTCCAACCACAGTGACAGTGACAGCCTTTCCCCGTGCCCGCTGACAAGCCCCAGCCAGCATGGAGCACAGCCACAGGTCTGCCAGGCCCCTGCACCCATATGCCCAGGCTCAGCTCTGCCCTCCGCCCACCATGGCCACATCCCACAAAGGGCCCTGCCGACCTTCTCATCTGTCCAAGTTCAACCCAGTGGCAACTCCAAAACCACCAAGAGGACAGCTCAGTGACAGCGAAAGGCAACCTCTGCCCGGGCACAGCTGAGGACACTGCCAGCAGAGCTCCAGTCACCTGTGAGGCAGGGCGAAAAAAGCCTCTCCTGCCCTGGCAGGATGGCGTCCCCACTGCCACCCTGGGAGTTAGCATGACCTCAGGCACCACACTCATTTGCTGTCTGTCCAGGGTAGGGATGCCGACAGGATGGCCACGCAGCCCCGGGCAGGTGAGGTGTGGAGCCCCCGCGAAGGGATGACACCACCTGCTCGGTCGGGGCCCCAGCAGGCTGGGCAGCTGAAACCAGCTCATCTTTCTCTATTCCCTGCCCTGTGTTAGAACTGGTCATTTCTCCAAGAAGCCTTGGTCCCTTCCAAAGGAGAAAACAAAAACCCAAGATCTGGCTCTTGGGTGGCCCTTTCCTATCCTAGGTCCTCTCTGCTGACAGAGCAAAGTGTGTGTGCTCACCTACACACATCTGCGTGCGTATTATGCTACACACGTGTTCATCCCGATGCCTACAACTCTCGTCTGTCACCTGTGCATTACTCCAGCCTCCTCCCTGGCTTGTCTATAAGCTCCCCCTGCAACAGTGAGACAACTCTGAGCAGCCACAGGTTATGAATCACTCTGTCAAAACCACAGCAGAAGGAGCTCCGTGCTGTGAAGGCAGCAAAGGGAACAGCCCGGCACCCCTGCTGAAGGTGCAGGAAAGCTCCGGGGCGCGGGGGAGGCTCAGCTGGTTGAGCATCTGGCTCTTGGTTTCGGCTCAGGTCATGATCTCACGGTTCGTGGGAGTCCCACATCAGCTCTACGCTGGCAGCATGGAGACTGCTTGGGATTCTCTCTCCCTGTCTCTGCCCCTGCCTGACTCGCATGGTCTCTCTCTCAAAATAAATAAATAGATAAATAAAAGCAAATGGGAAAAGCTTCATGGTTGAGTCCAATGAAAACAAGAAAATAAGAGAGAATAAGAAGCCCCCCGATGACAACCAGAACACCCCAGAAACACACACGCACAAAACAGCTGAAAACTGTAACCCAACAAATTAGACAATCTCAGAAACAAAGTGACTCAAAAAAAGGGAAGATGAGAGAGGCAAAAGAACTCAGAATAAGAACCAGAAATCAGAGCTTCTGACATGCAGTGTAAACCAGAAGGAGCACAAAGCCAACAAGGCTGGAAGTGCAGGGTGGAAAGTTTTTTAAACAAAAGACGAGTGAAGACACTCTCACTTCCATGGCAGCAGGGCTGGCCAGGTGCTGGGCTGGCCTCCTCGACGGCCACCAGCCACAAACTGGGTGAAATACACGAAGCAACTGTTCGGATGCTGGACAACATGCCATGCTGGCAGCCGGCAGCTCAGGACGGTGCCCCTGAGAGCAGAGGACCCACGGGTGAGCAGACATCAGTTACCTGCTGGAGGCTGGGGTGCGGAAAGGCTAAGCCCACGCAGGCCCCGCAGTCTTGGACGGAGGCAAGGCTTGAAGGTGGGGCTGTTGGGCTGCTGGAATGTGCAGGGTAGGGTACCAGAGGGGCTGGGCTGCCCAGAGAAGGGACTCCAGACAGAAGGACAGAGCCAGGTAAGCCTTCGGCCAAGCACTCGGCTGAGGGCATGCGGGGCCTGGCAAAGAGCAGCTGTGGGGAGCCGCAAGCCAAAGGGGTGTTCTGGAAGGCTGCAAGGGCAGAAAACAGGCATCCTGCTCCCAAGGAGAGACGGAGGATGCTCCAGGGAGGCTCCATGGGGCCTCCACCCAAAGCCATGCCAGGAGCAAGGTTAGAGTAGCCTCAGAAGGAGGTTTCTCTAGACCTGCCCTAATAAAGCTTCACCAAGCCTCAAAAGGCTCCTGTTGAACCAACAGCACATGAACCGCATACTGGAATACGCACAGCATTCTTTAAGGAAGAACAACAAAACCCAGCTCTAATAACACTAGCCACCACAATGTCCAACACACACACACACACACACATACACGCAGAGACAGGTGAGGAAGTAAAAAATGTAACCCATAACCAGGAAAAATAAGAGTCAACAGAAACAGACCCAGACACAACAAAGGTGCATCATACGTTCAATGATTCGAGGATTCACAGGAAAGGATGGACATAATGAGCACAAATATTAGGACTCTAATATTATAAATTGAAAAAAAGAAGAAACAGAAATTTCTAGAACTGAAAAATAGAACATCTAGAATGAAATTTTATTGGGGGGGGGGGGAGTGCCTGGGTGGCCCAGTTAAGCATCCTCTTGATTTCGGCTCAAGTTGTGACCTCAGGGTCAGTTGTGAGACCAAGCCCTGCGTTGGGCTCTGCGCTGGCAGAATGGAGCTGCCTGGGATTCTCTCTCTCTCCTGCTCTCTCCACTCCTCCCCTACTCATGTTTATGCTCCCTCTCTCTCAAAAATAAAATAAAATAAAAAATCTTAAAAAAACTTTTTTATGGGATAGACTTAACAACAAATTAAACAGTGAAAAAGAAAAGATTACAATAAAAATATAACTTATTAAAGTTTGTAGAATACAGGTAAAAAGCCAGGCTCAGGGAAAACTTGTAAGTTTTAATAAGTTATAATATGTAAAGAGGTACATATTAAACCCAAAGCAAGTAGAAAGAAGGACATAACAATAATAGAAGTCTATGAAACAGAAAACAAGGAAAAAAAAACCCACAAAGGTAACTTTCAGAAGCTTAAGAAAATGGATCAATTCCTCAGCCAGACTGGTCCAAAAAGGGGAGAGAGCGTGAGGGAGGGCGTGAGGGCGCAAACTGCCAATGTCAGAGGTGAAATAGGTGTTGTTAAAGATCCCAGACACTGCGAGGACCAGGGACCGCAGTGAACAATTGTGTGCCAACAGAAATGAAACAGGCAAGTTCTTTACAAACACAAGTTACCCAAACTGACAGAAGAACAAATATAAGATTCGACTTTATGATTAAAAATTTGATTAAAAAATTCAAAAAACCTTTCTACAAGGAAATGCCAAAAGCAGATGGCTACGAGTGAATTCAACTAAATCCACAGAAGAAATAACACCATTCTTACACACGCTTTCTCAGAAAATAGCTGAGGAAACACCTCCCAGCTAATTCAGCGAGGCCAAAATGCAAACATCACAAGAAAAATTACAGAGCAATATCCTCCTTGAACACAGATGCAAAACTCCCTAAGAAAATATTAGCAAAATGAACCCAGCGATATGTAAAAGGAGTAACAGAGCATAACCAAGAGAGGTTCATCATCTAAGCTTAGCCGACATCTGAAAATCAATGTAATTCACCACATTAACAGATTAAAGGGGGAAAAAGTGATCATCTCAATTACATGATCATTCTCGTGTACAGGTAGAAACAGTACACGGCAAAATGTTCACATAAACCCTCAGCAAACCAGGACTAGAAGGGGATGTTTTCAACTGGAAAAGGGTGCCTACAGAAATATCTAAATATGAAGATCAAATATCCAGCTGAAAAAGTCTAAACATCTTGCGGGTAAGATTGAGACCCAGGCAGCGATGTTCACTCAGTACTGCTACTCAGCACTGCGTGGATGGTCTCAGCTGGTGCAATGAGGCCAAACAAGAAATGAAAGGTATAAATATTAGAATGGAAAAGAACATCTTGCTTGGGAAATAAGACGGTTGTATATACACAAAGTTCTAGGAACCTGCAAAAAAAGTCTGCTACAGCTGAAAAATAAATTTAGCAACATCACATGATACAAGGTCAATATATAAAAATTCACTTTAGGGGCGCCTGGGTGGCACAGTCGGTTAAGCGTCCGACTTCAGCCAGGTCACCATCTCGCGGTCCGTGAGGTCACCCGCGTCAGGCTCTGGGCTGATGGCTCAGAGCCTGGAGCCTGTTTCCGATTCTGTGTCTCCCTCTCTCTCTGCCCCTCCCCCATTCATGCTCTGTCTCTCTCTGTCCCAAAAATAAATAAACGTTGAAAAAAAAAAATTCACTTTATTCCGATATACTAAGACCACACAAATGGAAAATGCAACTTAGAAAACTGTTATTTACAACAGAATCTGTAAAGTTTAGAAACAGATTTAACTAAAGTGTACAGAGCCTCTTGCTACCAAGCACAAAGCGTTGCTGAAAAAAATTAAACACATAAACAAACGAGAACATCTATCCTCAACCTGGATTAGAAGCCTCGATGCTGTTAGGATGTCAATTTTCCCACCTGAACACAGATTCAGCACAAGCCTATTACCATCCCAGCAGAATGTGTTTGTAGAAATTGACAGGGTGATTCTGAAACGTATATGGAAATGTAAAATGGCTTACAATAATGAAATCATTCTTGCAAGAAAAGGAATCAAGTTGGGGGACTCACTAATTTCAAGACTTACTTTAAAGCTATAGTATTCAAGAAACTGTGTTACTAACAACACAAACAGATATTAAAAAAAAGAATAAACGTGGTCAATTGGACTTTAACAAAGATGTCAAGGCAATTCTACGGAAAAGGAAAGTCTTTTCAATAAACACTGCTGCAAAAAGTAAACACCTATTAAAAAACAAAAACAAAAATCCTCAACCCCTACCTCACACCACGAACAACAGGCAACTCAGCACGAGCTGAAGACTGAAGTACGAAAGCAGAGTGACGGCGCTTCTTTTTTTTTTTTTTAATTTTTTTTTTTCAACATTTATTTATTTTTGGGACAGAGAGAGACAGAGCATGAACGGGGGAGGGGCAGAGAGAGAGGGAGACACAGAATCGGAAACAGGCTCCAGGCTCTGAGCCATCAGCCCAGAGCCTGACGCGGGGCTCGAACTCACGGACCGCAAGATCGTGACCTGGCTGAAGTCGGACGCTTAACCGACTGCGCCACCCAGGCGCCCCGTCCGCACTTCTAACAGAGAGCTCAGGAGGAGTTCTGTACCACACTCAGAGCAGGCAAAAATGACTCAGGACACATGAAGCATTAATGATAAAAGAAAAAGTTGATCACATTTCATCAAAATCTAATTACCCCCCCGCCTCCCACCGCCAAACACACTCCTTCCACTCAAAATACCGTTAAGAACAGGCAAGCCACAGATTGGGAGAAAACATTCGCAAACGTGTATCTGGCAAAACACTGCTATCCGGACCACACACAGCAGTGCTACAACTCAATAACAAGACAACCCAGGGCTTAAAAAGGGCAAAAGACCAGCACACTTAACAAAGGAAGCTGTCCGAGTAGCAAACACAAAAGAAAGTGCTCAGCATCACTGGTCAGTAGGGAAAGGCACGTTAGATCCATTCCCAACGAGATCCCACCAGGCTGGCTAAAATTAAACACACGAACACCACCAAGGGTCGATATGAAGGCAGAGCGACCACAACTCTGATTCCCTGCTGGTGAGAACAGGACACAGCACAGCTCCTCGAGAAAACAGTCGGCAGTTCATCATAAAGTGAAATGTGTCATCTATGCTATGAACCGGTAAGTCCGTGCCTAAGTATTTATCCAAGAGAAACAAAACACACATCTATCTACATAAAGGCACACAGAATGTTCACAGCGGCATTGCTCGCAATAGCCAAACACCGGGAACAACCCCAAAGTCCATCAACAGGAGAACAGGTTGATTATGGTAAATGCACATAATGAATACCACTCAGCAACCAAACACATCCACATGCTAAACCTCACAGGCATCACACTGGGGAAAAAATGCCAGGAAGAAAACATAGGTACCCTACAGTTCCATTTATATGAAGTTCTAGAAACGGTGAAGTTAATCTTTGATGCAAATAAATCAGGATAGCGGTCGCGTCTTGGGAGGGGACATAGCAGGGAAATGGTGAGAAGTGGCTGGGAAGTACAGGACGGAACCTTCTGGGTTTGAGGGTGTAAGCTACAGGGGTATTCACATCTGTCAAGACTCACTTAACTGTACGCTTAAGACCTGTGCATGATACTGTCTATAATTTAGACAGCAATTTTTTAAAAAAACTAAAAATTGTTACAAAGGAAGACAGAAAAACATTTTAGTGAAAGCAGTGGGTAAACTTAAAAGAACAAAGACCTGGATCCACATAGCGAAGAGGCACATGTCAAACCAGAGCCCCCCGCACCAAGGTGTCATGGCCCCATCACCAGACTTACAACGTGGAAAGGCTCCTTCCACAGAAAGACCAGCTTACATGCAGGGGAAACTGTGTTTGCTTCAGACTGCAACAACATCGCTTTACATCAGAAGGCCACTGTTACAGACGGAATGTTGGTGTCGCCCCCAAATCCCTACACTGAGGCCCTACCTGCTGATGGGATGATGTCTGGACATGCGGCCTCTGGGAGGTGATCAGGGGTAGATGAGATGGTGAGGGTGGGCTCCACGATGGGATTAGTGCCCTTAGAAGGAGAGAGAGACATCTCCCCCCAGCCTCCCAACACCCAAATCACCCGGGACCTTGATGTCAGACTCCAGAAGCGTGAGACTAAAGGTCTGCTGTCTGAGCCGCCCGCCTGTGGTGTTCTGTTCTGGCTGCCGGAGTGAAGACAGCTACGGTGTGCTCAAAGATGCACAAGGTGAGAAAACGTGAGCCAGAGACTTTATATCCATCCATCCAGTCTTTCAAGTGTGAGTTCTCAACTAGGGGCAATACTGCCCTGCGGAGCATCTGGCAATATCCGAAGATGTGGGTAGGGGACAGGGCTGCGGCTCCACACCCCACAGCCAACAGGGCCGCCCCTCTGCCCCCCGAGAATCACCCAGCCACACACGTCAACAGTGTGGAGGTGGACGAACCTGGGTGAAGGCTCCAGACAAGCTGCAAACGAGCTCACGCCCCACGGCACCCACGAGGCCTCTCTGCACTTATGTCACTGCTTCTCAAGCGGCTCCCAGACCGGCATCAGCAGCATCACCTGGGAGCCTGCCCGAAATGCCAGTTCTCAGGCCCACACAGCCCAACCAGCCTGGACGCTCTGCTGTGAAGCCAGCACGTGGATGTGAACATGCTCTCCGGGAGACCGGGACGCAAGCGGAGTGCTAACAAGGACGTCCGTGGGGTGGCCCTGTGAGCACCAAGGGTATTCTATCTTGAGAACCAACACTGAGCCAACAACTGAACAGCAGACATCACTCCAAATCACGGGGTATAGGAGGAAGCGGAGTGGGCAGAAGCTTCTAGCTAATATGACGTTTCTCACTTCTCACGTGAGGGGACCAAAGGGCAACAGCCAAAAGATGATAGGATAGGACTGGAGGCTTTATAAAGTAACTGCTAGAAAAACATCAGTGTTTCTTTTTTACTGTGACAAAATACACATTAAAAAGTACCATCTCCACCGACTCTTAAGCGTGCAGCTCAGGGGCACTAAGCACGTTCATACAGTTGTGTGGCCGTCCCCACCCCCCCATCTCCAGAACTTTCCATCTTCCCAAACGGAAGCTCTGTCCCTGTGAAACACGGATCCCCGGCCTCTCCCCCAGCCCCGGCGCCTACCGTCCACTCTCTGTCTCCGGGAATCTGGAGACTCCAGGGACCTCGTGTGAGTGGATCACACGTGAGCATCACGTTCCCCAGGTCCATCCACGTGGTGGCAGGTGGCAGAACATCCGTCTTCATCAGGGCCGAGCGACAGTCCAGGGAGCGGACGGACTACGTCCGCCCACTCGTCCGTCGGTGGACACGGGGTCACTTCCGTGTTTCAGCTGTTGTGAACGTGGGTGTGCAAATACCCACTCGAGTCCCTGCTCTCGGTTCTTTGGGTAAATACCTGGAAGAGGAACTAGGGGTCACACGCTCGTTCTAGCTGCAGTATTTGGAGGAACCGCCACGCTGTCCTCCGCGGCAGCTGCACCGGCTCATGCCGACAGGGCCCGAGGGTCCGTCCCCCGCTTCCTCGGCACACGTGTGGTCCCTGTTTTCTGTGTTCCTCTTGTTGGTGTGGTTGGCATGGGACGGGCACAAGGGTGTGGTATGGCGGAGAAAGGGCCTCGTGGTGGGGGGACACAGGTGGAGGTGAGGCCCTGAACCTGGACCTGAAGTAGCCGTAAGAACTCGTGTGCTCCACACTCACACCTTTTCTGCCTCTGTCCACTGAAAAGGCCAAGAAAACGTAACTGGCTCAGAAGCGGAAAGCACACCTGATGTCCAGACCGTGGCCTCTGCACGTGCGTGCCCCTGCAGTGGCCAGGGGGGCTCCTGCACACGGACTCCAGGGCTGCACCTTTATGTCATGGCAAAGGGCTGCAGCTGAGGTTGGTAGGGTCACTGTCACTGTGACTGTGGACGAGCCTGAAAAGATTCCCTGGCCGAGGATGGGGCAGTTTAAGCGTACAGGACGACAACCCAATGGTCTGAAACGCAAAAGTGTTTAAACCTTTATCTAACGATACTTTTTACAAAAACGCCTGGTTGTTTACCTTCGGAAACGGCAAAAACACAAATCTGCATGTTGAAAGATAGTCAATAAAAGGAAGGATGGAGTATTTATCCTGCTTCTCAAGCTGCCCAGTTAGTTGAAGAGGAGAAGATTTTCTTTACAGAAGTATTCCATCTAACCGACCAGGAAGGATGCAGAGATACAGCCTTTGTGCAACGCCTAACAAAGCAGCGATTCTGGGCGGCTGGTGGTCACGAGGGCCACACACCAGTCACAACAGCCAGAGTGCAAGCCTCCTACTGGAAGCCCACCACCACTGACAGCGAGTCTTGCCCCCACATAAGAAGAACACGACCCAACTAGTGTCTCAGGAGAGCCGACAGCTTACGGGACACACAGAGGAACACGCTAGGCTGGACCACAAGGACGGCTGGGTGACACCACAGGAGAAGCTGCCTGGTTTCATCAGTGTGACCGCAGGGGGAAGAAGAAGGAGCAGCGCCTGTGGACTGAGGACTCGCTGAATAAAGTCTGTGGCCTGGTGAACAGCACTGTGCCAACGTCACCCCCTTACACCCCAGTGGTGTGCAATGTCACCACTCGGGGCTGGCTGAAGTGGACACTGGATTCTCTGTGATGTTTTTGCAATTTTTGGTGAGTTTTTATTTCGAGATATAAAGTTAAAAAAGAGAAAGTTATAAAACCTGTCAACCAACCACGATGCATGGACTTTCTTTGAATCCAAACACTAAAAAAACAGTTGTAAGAAACTGGAGCAAACACGAACACAGATCGGATGTTTGACGTTACTACGGATTGCTGCTCTGACATGGTAACGAAATGTCCTCCGTGCAAGGAAAAGCGGCCCTACCCTTCGTGCGCACACGAAGACATTTACGGACCAAACGTCACGACATCCAGAATTTGTTTCAGAACAGCTTGGGCAATGGGGTGAAGAAAACAGAACGGCAAGATTAGGGTCACACTGGATGTAAGTTCAGAAACGGAGCTTCGGACTCACGTGCCTGCTGAAACCTCACCCTTAACAACACACTCCCATAAAATCCGGCCATGAATCTGGCCCTCAGCCAAGAGACGGGCCTCCCCGTGAACACCTGGTGGCAGCTCCCCTCCTTCAGTGCACTGAGGCTCCCTCGGAACGGCCAGCATGGCCCAGGCGTGGTCATGCCTGGTCAAGCCCCGGGCAGCAGGGCGTTATAACACGACACACACTGACGTTATGCATGGCCCACGTGCGTGTAAACCGGCACTCTGAGAAGTCAGGTCCACGGCGACGTCCCCGGAAAAACCAACGGCAGCAGCCCACTTCGTCAGGTGGGGAGCAGGGCGGACCGGGGGCACACAGGCGTGTGGCAGGGGTGAGGGCGTTCACCGGGCTCTTCGGGCATGGTCCACACTCAGCCAGGGGCACCATCAGCTTTCACAACAAATGGAAGTGAGAACCGTGCGGGGCGCATGCGTACTTGGAAAGCAAAGTCTGAGTTAGCGCAGCTAGTGGTGACTGGTGTGCCTCCTCCGGAACCGCCAGGCAAGGAGGGAGCCGGCGCTCTGCTGCCGAGACCACGGCCCATTTCCTCACACCCAGGCCCACCTCCGCTCGGCCTGGGTGGGGATGTGCACTCCTCCCAAGCTGCCCCTCTAACCTGCATGGGTGGCAGCTCAAGTCTTGCTCTTCTCGTGTGCAGCCAGGAGCTTCTGGAAACCCACCGTTCCCGACTTGCTCAGGGGCTCTGTGGGTGGTCCTGTGCCGGGGGGCAGGGTGGGACCCCGGCTGCCCTGCCTGGCCCAGTGGTCACGGGGTGGCTGGCCGGGATGTGGCTGCAAACTCAGCAGGACCAGTCAGGAGCAGCTGGCATGCACCCCTAAACACACTGCACCGGGCTTGCCACGGAAGGAGCAGACGAAAACGTAAGGCCAAGGGCTTGCCTTTCTCTGCCATCAAACGGCCCGTCGCTTTCATACGCTGAAGAAAGCAAGTCTGGGGAGATAAAAGTGATTTCAAACCTCACTCAGTTTTGCTATGTGTGCGCAGACTGAACTTCACAGGCACGTAAGGAGGGAGACGGCGTTACAGAGCAACCATGGGCGGCCAGTCTGAGCACGACCTCTAACCCGGAACGTCCTCAAAACAAAACTTCCAGTTGGGGCGTCCGCTCTGGTCAAGGTGGGGTAACGGGGACCGGATTTTACCTGCTGCTTCAAACAACAGGACACTGGATAAAATATGTGACAGCGTTCGAGATCCTGGACACCAGAAAACACGGCACAGTGACCCCGGGATGGGAGCAGACAAGGTAAGTCTGCATGCAGGGAGGGGCCCAGCAGACCCTGGGTTGGGGAGTCCCCGCCGGGGGGCTGGGGGCAGGGGACCCACAAGGACAGCGCTGCACAGATCTGCCGAGGGCCCCACCGGCCGGGATGGGTGGTGCGAGGGCACTAACTACCGAGGGTGGGGCGAGCCACCTGGGAAGGTTACAGGGACCATCCTTGGGGCTCATGCAGGGAAAAGGGGCACCCTGGCCAGAGTGGAGAAACGACTCATGGCATCAGATGCGATACTCGAGGACTTCAGCATCAGCGGGAGGAGAACCAGCTCCACGTGAGACCCTGCCAGAATCCCAGCAAACAAAGAACATACACAAGAACTAAAAAGGTTCAATCATTTCCCAACAGAGTCCAAGAAACGCAGCTCAAGAATAGCTAGAAACATACAAAGACATCCAGCACCAAAAAAGGCAGAGCACATGTCGTCTTGTGTCTAGTTGGAAGCCTTCAAGGAAGCAGGAAAATGCAAGTCATTGTTAAGAGTCAAATAACTGATGGAAAAGGACCCCGAAACGGCCAGGTGACAGAATGAGAAAACGTTAGAAGGTTGTCACAACGGAGTCCCGCCTGCTGCAGAAACTGGAGGAAACACTGAGCACGTCACGGAGACAGGGAAGGTTTCTTTTAAGATCCCAATTGAATTTCTGGACACAGAAAGGATAACACGGGCGATGACAAGTACTCTGGGTAGGATTAACGGCCAACCGAACACGGCCAGAGCAAAGAAGCAAAGATGCATGAACTTGAAGCTGCGACCACGGAGGCTATCCGAAATGAAACATGGGAAACAGACGATGACCCGAGCAGCGGGCCTCCTGCGAGCCCACGGCCCCCCCTCCCCCCCAGGCAGCTGCTTGAGGACCCCTCTTAAAACACGTGTCTGACTAAGGGCTTGCATCCAGAATGCTTAATCGCCCCCTATGACTCAACACGAACACAGACTCCGTAGAAAACGGGCAAAAGGTCTGAAGAGTCGGCACTGAGAAGACCTGGAGGTCATGAGGTCATGAGGTCATGAGGAAGCGCGGACCGCAACCGCGAGACCCCGCCTCCCTCCCTCACAAGGGCTCTCTGACCGACACTGCCGGCACCCAGTGCCGATGACGGGCACGCTCTGGGGCTGTCACGCGCGGCTGGCACAAAGACAAGTGGCGTGGTGGCTGCAGAACACGGTCTGACGGTTTCTGAAGATGTTGAACGCACGTGTGTCGTACGACCCAGGCGACCCACCGAAGGGAACGCGCGTGTCTGTACAAAGACCTGCACGCGCGTCCAGAGCAGCTTCGTCCGTGTCGGCCGACATGTGAAAACAGCCCCCGTGGCCGCCAGCAGGAAAGCGGACCACTAGGCTGGGGCCGGTCGGCACCACGGGGCCCCGCCCGACTGCAGACAGAAGACACCGGACGCACGCAGCGTGCGGGGGCCTCACACTCTGCTGTCAGGCTCCCTCCCGTAAACGGCCGGACAATTTCACTAACCCGTGACGACAGAGGCGTGCCAGCGGTCACCTGGAAGGGAGTGGGAAAGAAGTCACGTGGTACCTTTTGGAGGTGACGGGTGGGCTCACTTCCCTGACTGGGGAGAGGGCTCCGAGGCTCGCGCACGCGCACGCTAACACCCGCAGGGCTGAGCCCTCTCGACAGGCGCGGCGTGTGTCGAGAACGGCTCCCGTCACGCGTCCTTGCTCCACCCGTCCCGAGGTCGCCTTAAGTTCCCCCTTCCAGCACGGCCCCTCTGGCATCCTCCCAGCCCCTACCCACACCCGTCCACCAGCGTGTCCTCGAGGCTCTATCTACGGTCGGCGGGTCCACCCTGGCCGAAGCCCCCCGTCCCTCTCACTGCGGGACCGTGGTGGTTGACAAGTCTCCCTCCTCCCGCCTGTGCCCGCCCTCAGTCCGTTCCCCTGTCCCGGGATGCTGCCTGCGTGCTCACTCACCGGCACGTCCCGAAGCACCGTGTCGCCCCAGGAAAGGGCTGCTGCGGCAGGAGGGCGTCCGCGGGCCACGGCGCCTGCCCAGGGCCGGGTTTCTCAGGAGAAAAATGCACTGTCCATCTAAAGTAAGCGGACTCCAGCTGAAGGCAGCAGCAGGCCCAGGGCCGGGCAGTGTAAGTGCCCGCGTCTCCTGCTGTGGGTCAAGCACCGTGACGCGGACCCAGCCCCCGACCCCTGCATCCAGGCGGCACACAGCTGCTCGCGCCTCCTCCAGGTGCTCTGCCAGGAGCCTGCCTCCTCCTCTCCCACCTCCTGCATGTTGCTTCTGACCCCAGTGCCTTACAGGACTGGAGCGACAGGGCCCTGGCAGCCCAAGTGCCCACCACACTGAGCCAACGTCATCCCAGTGTCTCCCGCCACAGCAGTCGGACCCCAGCCAGGCACCTGCGCACGCTTACCGCTCTCTCCTCCGTGGGAGGCCCAGGGCCGGGCCCAGGGCCGGGTCAGAACAGTGACTCTGTCTACAAGCATGGCAGACGCCAGGAGGGAGTGAGGGTGCTGGGCGGGTGCCACTCCCCCAGCAACACACAGCTGTGGACGGAGCACCCATCGGGCCGGGCTGCACAGGACTGCGTTGTGACTCTACCCCACCCCCACCCCCGAGAACCGCCAGCTCAGGGGGCCAGGCTGTGTGCCACTTCCTCGGCGGTACACTCTGTACTTGGAGCGCACCTGGCACACTGAGGGCACAAAAAGAGTGTTGACAGGTGCGTAGGCCAGCCAGGAGTTAAACGAGGAAGAGAGGACGGAAAAATGTCTTTCTGGTGCGGTCGTTCTGGAGAAGCCCCGCACGCCCTCAGGGCTCTGCCGTCTGGCCGCGGAAAACCCCAATCCCCGCCCCCCTGGCACACAGACACGTGCACACACGTTCTGCCTGCCACCAAGCTGAGGCCCCGCAGGCCACCACGGACCCCGGTCCTCCAATGGACTGCCACAGGGAGAAGGCCTGACATCCAGCCCTGGGCGAGTCCAGGGGTAAGCAGCGGCCACCGGGGGCTCCGTGGATCCCTTCAACTGCGGAGTGACCTGGACAGGAAAGCATGTGCGCTCCTTGCCAATGTGGGGAAGATGGCTTCCCCCTTCACCCCCAACTGACCCACTGGCTCCTGGGGGCATCTGACTTTGAAAAGTGAACCCCGGCAATCCTGGCACTCTCTCCAGAAGCCAACACCTATCACGGGCAGCGGACACATGGCCAGGCCGAGGGTGCCCTGAGTGCCGAGCAGAGCGTGACGGCATGGTGGCCTTGGGCTTGCTGGGGTCCCCCCGACTCCCCCACACCCGCTATGCGGCCTCAGGCAGAGTGTTGCTCCGGAGAACGGGGTCGCCTCTGCAGGGAGCCCGCGCAAGGAGCGTGCGTGGCTTACAGGTGGCGTGTGTGCGTTGTGAAAGAGAGAGGCGCTCTGCCCACACTCACAGGCTCTGCACATCCCTGCCCTTCACTCGACACTCTGGGTGGGACAGGGAGCGAGCTCACCCAGGCCTGAGCACACGCGAGCGTCCGACCCCGACAGGCTGTGAGGGAGGGTCCAGACGAGTGAGGCCCGAGGGATGAGGAAAAGAAGGGTCTGTGCAGGGAACAGCACACGCAGACCCCTGGGAAGGAGAGCTCCAGCCACCAGGAGAGCCGTGCAGGGTGGCTAAAGAGACAGGGCAGCGGGGCTGAGATCTGGACTGTGCCTGAGGTGTGTGGGAACCCCTGAAGGATCTGAGTGGGAGAGTGGTGATCAGAAGGCCTAACTTGTGTGGAGAAGGCGGGAGGGCCAGTCTGGGCTGCAGTGGCACGACTGGGCCGGGGTCGCGGCGCCAGGACGAGAGAGGCAGAGGCTAACAGGGCTGCACGCGGCTGCCACAGAGTCGCCCAGATGTCCTGGATGAGCACCTGTGCTGGCACCGCCACCGCAGGTGACATCTGCTCATCACTGTGCAGAGGCATCAAACCCTCGCCTCGGCCCAATGACCGTGACAGGAGCCCCGTCCCAAAGCTCCCCCGGACGCCGGCCAGCTGGGCCAGGTCCCCAAGCATGAGGGTGCTTGCAGCCAGCAGGGCCTGGACATGGCCCAAAGGCGGGCGAGCCTCACACCACAGTGCAGGACCTGTCTCCAGACCACAGGTGCCCCGTGTACCTCCTCATACACAGATGATCGCACGGCTGGCTCGAACTCCCAGCCAGGCTGTGGGGCACGGAACACACCAGAGCCACCTCCCCACCGTCCCGCCGCTCTCTGCACCCAGGGGGAGGAGGCAGCGTCTGACGGGCCTGGCCGGTGAGGACCTGGCCAGCATGTAGGAGCCGTTCCTCATAAGCCTCGTGCCTGGAGGGAGCATTTTCTGGAAGAACCCAGAATAGCTGCTGCCGACTTCAGCTCCACAAGAAGGAAGCACCTGCTTACCAGACCTTTTGGACAGGAGGTTCTCCCTCCTTCCTGGTTATCTAAGAACCTTGTAGGAAAGGAGGCGTCTCCCAGGCAGAGACAGGGACTGGGTATTTCAGAAAACGTTTCTGCCTTGGACCTTGGTTCTATGCCCCCCAAGAGCCTCTGAGCAGGCAGATCCCAACGTCAAGGGCTGGAGGCATATAGACCAGGGCACAGAAAGGGGCTTGTGAGAAGGTAAACAGTGGGGGCTCATCCCCAGCGTCTCCTGGAGCACCAACTGGCCTACGCCTGCCGGAAGGAGGGAGCAGAGTTCTGAGAAGAATTGGCCCCTGAGAGCAGCCCCTCTCACGTCCTCTCTGACATCCGCTTCTGGTGCTCCAGACCTGTGACCCTGCCTGCCTTATTGGTAAAGAAGGCATGACACGATGGTCTGTTCAGGGCACACTGGCACCCTCTTTCAGAAGAAAACACAGAACCTTTATAGCACTGAAGAGAAGCTGGAGAGCCCCAAACACCCACAGAGGCCTGACAGGCAGGAGACAGAATCAGTATTTTTTAATCTATGACAGCTGGCGCGATGCCGGCTCCCAGAAGGAGCATCTCCACGCCAAAGCCTTACGGGCAGTGCCCCATGGGCATGACCTCAACACGTCCTCCTAGCCCAGCGAGGTGACCAGATACTTCCATATCCATTTTACACCCAGGAAAACCAGCAATAAAGAAGATCCACACAAACCCTTTCGTTACATCACACACAGCGGATTCCGCGTGCCACGTGCAAACTTCCAATCGAGAGGGCAAAGAAAGCTTTCCAGCAGCTGATCCACCCTCATCTATTGCTTTTCTCTACATAAGACAAGCGTCTGGACTGGCCAGGCTGCACACGGACTCCTCCAGGAGCCACACGCTGCACAGCAGAGAGTGCGTATCTATCTGCATATTTTGTGCATGGGTGTGTGTGTTTGCGACTATGTGTATGTGTGTGTGTATGATTATATGTGAGGTGTGTATGTGTATTTGTGTGTTTATGTGGATGTGAGTTGTGTGTGTGTGAGCTGTATGTATGCACGTATGAGTTGTGTGTGTACGCGTATATGAGTCCATGTGTATGCACGCACATGACCTCCAGGCAACTGTGCTCCTTTCTTCCTAAGGCTCTCCCCCCACCCACCCCAGCCCGTGACCCCCGACGCTGCTGGGCCGTGCTGGCCCCTGACCACGCTGAGTACAGGAGCTCAGGCCCGCCTGGGGGCTGCTGTGCTCCTGCTCTCCCTCAATTCTCTCTCCCAACTGTTCACGTGCCGTTCCCTCACCAGTTCCCCAGAGATGCCCCCCCATCCATGGTCGACCCCCCCCGTTCCCTCACTCTCTGCTAGCGCACAGCGCCCGGCACACGGCTTGTTATGTCCCCCGTTGCCACGCCAGGGGTTAGCATCAGGCGTGCAGGGCATCGCCAGACCTGTTAACGGCCGTGTCCCTCACTCAGAACGCGTTGAGGGCCTGCGCACTTGCTGACTTCTCACACGAACTGTTTCATCGACTGTGCCCTCACCTCGGCACCTTCCCGGGGAGCTCTCAACGCAACTTTCAGAGTTCAATGACATGCTACTGGCGCTAGGACGTGCTCCTGACAGCCTTCCAGCTGAGGTGAAGGGTCACTACCGCGCTAACTTCATCCAACCTTCGTCTGCTTTCCTGGCACTTCTGTCAAACTGGCACAAGAAGCAATCAGATTTTCAGGACGCTGGATGAGCTCCAATGTCCAGGCAAAGACAAGGGACCTGGTGAACAGGCTCCCGGCTGGAAGGCAGCACCGCCACGCAACAGCTAAAGTGTTTCCACCAGTGATTATCCAGGTCCCAAGAGGGTGCAAGGAACACTTTCGGACCACAGATCCATAAAGCCCAAAGGCACGGCCAGCGAGAGCCGGACATTCCGAGTTTCCAGGGATGTGGGCGCACAGCTGGTGTCAGAACTCCTCTCTCCTTGCTTCCCAGCTTTGCGGCTCGCACACCTGCTGGCCCCAGGAAAGCACACAGAGACAGGTGCTCACGCCCAACCTGGCACCCTGCCCGCCTGACCCTGGCCCCCCAGGAGCTCCCATGATACACAGAAAGGGGCCTGCACCGGACTGGAAATTCTTCTAGGAAACAGCAGGAGCAAGACCTCAGTGCGGTACATAAACACGCCATCTGCCGAGGGCATGGCCCGTAGAACATGACGACGGATGAGCGGCACATCATCAAAAGGAAAGAGGGGTGTGTCTCAGAAAAGACAAGCCACAGACTGGAAGAGATATTTGCAAGTCACTTAGTGACACAGGGCTTCCATCCACAACAGATGAAGCCCTCTCAAAACTCAACAATAATAAGACAATAAAAAGTGGGCAAGAGCTTTGAAAAGACATGTCCCCAAAGGAGGACAGGAGGGCTACGAAGCTGTGAGCAGCCGCTCAGCATCAGTCGGCAGGGAAACCACAAGTCAGCACCCCACCCCCCCAGGCAGGTGGGGTCCATGGTGACAACAAGGGCTGAAGAGGACACGGAGAAACCGAGAGCTGCTGGCGGAAAAGGAAGGGGCTGGCGCTTCACGAGAAAGCCGTCCTCTGAGGTCACGCGTGCACCTCCCGTGCGACCTAGAGTGTACCGCGTCTGCAGGAGAGACCAAGACGGGGCCGGGACGGTGCACGGCAGCACCGCTCACAACCACCAACCCCCGGAAGCAACCCGAATGCCCAACCACGGCGGGAGGTTAAGCAAACGGTCTCACGCACGGAAGCCCGTGCATCTGTGCTCTCCCCATACGGGATGTCGTGATGAACTGTTTACTTAAGATGCAGAAACACAAAGATGACATGTGTTTGGGACATCTTGTCTGTACACCGGGCAGTGGCTACAGCATGTTCACCGGCCTTCTCCGTCTCTTTCTGCAAGACGACCACACAGGATGAGTGGCATCGCCCACGCTGTCAAAGATGAAAGGAAGGAAGGGAAGGTCCCACCCACCCAGCTACCCGGGACATATGGAGAGAAGCCACCAGCCCACAGCATCTGCTCCGTCCCCTATGGCTCCTCAGCCCCATCCCCCAGCGACCCCCACCCCCTTCCAGGCCACATCCAGGGGCCCAGCACCCCAAAAGAGCACGCATGGCCAGCTAGAGCCAATGCATCAGGCCTGTCCCCTGGAATGTAAAGAAACCTTCCATTGCAGTGAGGTTGCCACATTAGTGGAAACATCCTGGGAGGGACCTGAGGGATGCCACTTCTGTTATTTGGGACAGCCAATGCCGCAGCGGTCACCACCCACATGGGGTCAGAGAGAGAGAGAATGCTAGAGTCATCCCACAACTAAAACCAGGCTGGAGCCGAGCAGAGAGCACGCAGGGAACCCTCAGCAGCAGCAGGAGTCAGAGGACAGAGACGAGAGAGGAGGTGAGGTTTGGGCGGGGAGGTGGCAGCTGACTTCGGTGCAGGTTTTCTGTGGTGACAGCCACTGGAGTGGGGCTGACACAGTCCCCTATGGCCAGAGGTCCCCACTCCACTTTGTCTAGGGCACAGAGGAGAGAGGCACAATCCCGTCCAGTGCGCAGGTGCCCCTGCACACAAGCGGCCAGGACCTGTGACGTGACTCTGCATGCACCAGCCCAAGAGGCCCAAAGTTGGTGCACCCTGAACTGGGTGGAAAGAGCCTTCATATGCTTCCCTGAGACCTTGCGGGGCCAACAGCCTTGTAGTACACACAAGAGGGGAAGGACACAAAAGAACAAGTCACTAGAACCTCTGAGTTCTGGGGCTCGGCGCCCCCACCCCATTCCCCTTGCCTGTGCTACCAGGGGTGACACCTGCGTGCAAGCCCAGTGCTGGCAGACCCCTCAGAACACTGCAATTGCCCTCCAGGTGTCTGGACATCATTCTACAGAGGTCGACACCGAGGCAGACAGGGAGAGAAGCCCAGATATGATACTGGAAGTCTGCTCCAGAGCCTTTGTTCTTAAACACCCCACCCCCCAAGAGGGGACGGGCACCTCTAGAAAGGAAAGCAACTTGTTTCCATGCTGGTCCAGAGCTCAGCTGTCCTGAGCAGAAAGCAGGCCCCGGGCAGCCTGGTCACAAGCAGCCATGCAGCTGACTCAGGAGGCAAGTCGGCTCCAACTTCCCAGGGCGAGCATCTCTGCTTCTCTCTCCGCCCTGGCAGCAGAGGCAGGAACCAGAGAGAGAGAAAGAGAGCCCCAAGCCCACCACTGCACCAGCACGTCATGCCAAACACACCATACCGTTTCCTTTGCACCCTGGCCCAGGGAAAGCAGGAGCAGTGACAGCCCGGCCCCCTTCCGAGGCTCACCCTGGTACTAGCATCCGAGTGGGGGCCAAGTCTGCTATGACAAGGCAAGAATGTAGACACGGGGGTTGGAGGAGAGCTAGGGCTGGGCCCGGGTCCGTGACCAAGCGGGGCCCACCATGCATTCCTCACACACTTGCCCAGCACCTCTGTGAACCAGGGCGAGGCGGTCAGGGGAGAACCCCTAGGTGGCGGGCGAGGAAGGCCTGCAGGGATGAGGCAGGCGGTCAAGTGCCTTCCTGGAGCCTAGCACCAGAGAAGCCATGGGTCCCAGGGAGCAGGTCTGAGGTCAGGCCGAAAGAGCCGCCTCGATGGGAGAGGAGGCAGGCTGTATGCCACACAGGGCCGAGCGCCAGGATATTAGCACACATGCAGAAAGCAGAGAAATGCACCACCACGCCACCAAAATCGTTCCGTTCCAACTTCAAGTCAAGCCAAACTCCAAACAATGGAAGTGGCTGTTGAAGCCTGCCTAGTCATCCCGCCTGGCCCCCGGCCACCGCTGACCACAGAGGGCAGGGGCGTCCAGGCCGCACGGCAGCCCCCTCTGGCCAGTCTTCCCTCCTGACCCCCACACTGGCATCAGCCAAGACAAGCGCCCACTGGCCTGGGCAGAAGCAAGGTGGCCTGCTCGTGGCAGGCTGGCTGAGACTCACTGACTCCATAGCACCCCTTTGTTTAGTGCAGCAAAGCCCATGTGCCCCAGCCCTCCCTCGCCCATCTCGGGGCCCAGGTGAGTGCCAGCCGTGGCAGTTACAAACAAGGGGCGGGTGCACCGGCGCTAACTCCTCCGGCCGAGGTCGTGGTCAGGAAGGCCAGTCTGCTCAAGGCAGGGGACGGGTGACCGCCTCTCTTCACCGCCCCCCCCCCCGCCCCTGCCAGGCTTCAGAAGCCCAGCAGGCAAGGAGCCCACAACGCCTAATAGGGCGATGTGGGTCCCGCCAAGCTGCCCCGCCCTCCCCGCTGGTATAAAAGCCTAGGCTGCAAAATTTAGCCCAGACTCAGACCAGGAAGGAGGGGAGCACAGCCCAGTGAGACGCCGCCTGTGCCCAGCCCCTCCCAGTGCCCTTACTTCCTGTATGACCCCACCACGGGCAGACACTTCAGCACAAACACTAGCGAGCTTTCTTTCCCCCCTCCCAAAACACTGAACTCGAAGCAAGAAACAGCCTTTCATTAGAAAAATGCCAAAGGGAAATAGATGAATGTCTCTATGTCATGGAAGGGTGGAGGGAAGCTTCCAGAGAAGGCTGTACTCCTGAGAGAGGCATAGATCAGGGAGCCCAAGGGGGGTGGAGACAACCTGTCCCCCATAGCACCTCCCCGGTTGCCCCTGTCAGTCCGCTCAGCCACGGGACCAGGCTGTCCCTCGCAGCCCCGCGCAACACAGCCCAGGAGCATCGCAGGTCTGGGGAGGGTGTGGGGGGCCAGGAAGCATCACGCTGGCCCAGCAGCTCCATGCACCAAAGCCAGGAGCACCCGAGTTACCCTGCTAAAAAGGGCATGAGGGTCAGAAACCCCCAGGACTCCATCCACATGAGAGCTCTGCCAGCAGCAGGCCTGTGGCCGGGCACCGTCCACTTCGTGCCGTGGCTGCGGGGCCCTGGGGAGCCGGTCCCTGGTTGCAGCATTAAGGGAAGGCTGAAGCCATGCTGGCAGAGGGGTCCCGGGTCCCCTCCCCCACAGCACATTCCCCTCTAATTGGAAGTGCTGTTTTTTCTCTGACATGAGGAGGAGGACAGCAGGTGTGGGAGTTCAGCACAGCGTGAAGAAGCCAGAATCGGACATGCCGAGGCCCATACTTCAGATTCCTCGGGGGGGAGGCCCAGAGAAGCCGCGGGGAGCAGACACTCAGCACAGCACTCTGGCCTGGGGACAGAGGGTCCAGACAGGACCCCGGCCTCCCACCCTGGTGCCTCCCGGGCACGGAAACTGCTCGAGGCCCCCATGGCCACCTGCTGGCCCCAGGCCGCGGTCCTCAGAGGGCTCCTTCTAAAACCCAGACCTGTTCATCTCACTTCTTAGCTCAAATCTGCCCAGGGCCCCCATTGGCTGTGAAGGCTCATGGGCTCTCAAGGGTCTTGGAGGCCCCATGACATGTGTGCCCCTGACCAACGCCCAGCAGGCCAGCCTGGCCCCAGGGACAGAACCTTGTCTTGCTGTGTTCTCAGCCCCAGTAAGCCTCAGATCCTCCCTCGCTCCTACAAGTCTCGGCACAAATGTCACCTGAGACCCTCACCCTCCCAAAAACAGCACCCTGCAGCACCCCCCACCCCCCACTCCACTGTGTCTAGGAGTTAAACGGGAGCGGGAACCAGGCCTGTCATTTTCTGCTGCCACCTCAGCGTTGAGGACACGGTCCAGCAACAGCAGCAGCAGCACTGAAATGCTTGTGCTTCTGAATGAATTAACTCCTGATGTACAAATCAGAACATGTGCAAATCAGTAAGGAAAACACGACCCCCCTCCCCTCAGAAATATGCAATAAAGGGCAAGAAAAAAAAACATCCATAAGAGAGAGGGGAAAAAAAAGACAAATGGTCAATGGTCAATAAACATAAGAAGAGGAGGCCAATTTCCCTAACTCAGAAGCAACCCCACTGAAGACAAGACAATTTTTTCCTGCTTCTGATGTGGCACAAGGACAGCCAGTGCTGGGGAGACTCGCCCACACTCCCTGCCCAAAGACTGCCCCACAAAATGTTCCATAATGCACAACATGAAGACCCTTTGGGCCAGAAAGTCTACTTTTAGGAATTTATCGCAAATACTCAAACTCAGAATGACTTATGAATAAGGACTGAATTGCTTGAAATGAAGATATTGGAAACCGTCTAAGCCTGTATGCACAGGGGCCTGGTCAACAAGCCGTGGTGTGTCCCCATCAGAGGGGCAGTCTCTGTCCCTGCTGGAGCGCACGCTGGTACGGATGGGCCACAGCACTGGGAAGCTGGAAGGGGCCACCCTGAACGGCTGCTTGGGGGTGAGATTTGATGTGGATTTCTTTTTTTTTTTAAGTTTATTTATTTTTGGGACAGAGAGAGACAGAGCATGAATCGGGGGGGGGGGGGGGGGCAGGGAGAGAGAAAGAGACACAGAATCTGAAATAGGCTCCAGGCTCCAAGCTGTCAGCACAGAGCCCAACACGGGGCTTGAACTCACGGACCACGAGATCATGACCTGAGCCGAAGTCGGACTTCGACTTGCGACTTGCGACTGAACCACCCAGGCGCCCCTTCATTTTCTTTATAATTCTATGAATTATTGGAATTTCCCATACAATCAGAAAAGGGAAGAAAGCTATTGTAATTTTGGAGAAAGTCAAACATGAAAACACCGAGAAACAAATGCTAATAAAGGGAGGCTTTGTCCCCAGGTCTCCAAGTTTTATAATCGGAAAAAAAAAAAAAAAGTTACTACATACATCCTAACAAAGATTTTTAAAAATTAGATGCGGCTAAATATTTGGCATTTCCCAAAAAGTGAAATACACAGTGGGCACCCCATGACGATGCCCCTCCTAACCCCTAGGGCACAGGCCACACGGCCACACGAGGACCTCAAAAGCGCTGGAAGGAGCTCTGGCCACAGTGGGAGAGGAGCCGACCGCTGCCACACACACGGTGGGTGACCTCGAGGCCCAGGAAAAGCCCGAGACAGGTGGCAGGCAGGCATGGCTGTGGGAGGGCTAGGGGAGGGAGCCATCCATCTGCAGGGAGAAACACATGAACCCACACCTTTGTCAAAACTCCTCCAACAGCACTGCTGACCTGAGAACTGGGTTGGGGTGGATGCTGTCCCCCCCACCCCACAACGCTGACCACACACATACACACACAGCAGCACTGCCCCAGGTCGACCTGGGACCGCTGAGCCGAGGGTGGGGCCCACGGCCAAGAAGACAGGGTGGCCACCAGCGAGCATCCAGGGGACTTCCATTACCGCTTACTTCCCCGTGACAGCGGGGCCTCCACTGTTCCCGCCTCCCTCCCAGAAACTAGGTGATGCGCACGGTGAGGAAGAGGGGACAGGCACTCACGGAGCAATAGCATGTTGACACCACTCACCTAGATTTAGGTAAACGTGGCTTTCTAGAACCTGAAGCCAGGAATTATTAATTAGGAAAATTCAGAGTAGGACAGGGCCCAACCAAGACATGTGACTGGATGGACCCCTGAGAAAGCGCTTTGGTAAAGCACCCCCCAGGGTCTTCCCTGGGTTTCCTGCCAGTGACCCCGCCCCTCAGTTCTGACCAGGCCTGCTCCCCAGCACTCCACAGGGCTGCCCTCCTCCCCCTTCAGCACCAGGTCTCCTCAGAAACTTCCTGAAAGGAGGTGCATGAAAGTAATCCTTTCTTGTAGAACTTATGAGTGAGAAGAGATTTTTTATTCTAACCTCACATGTGACTGATGGTTCGGCTGATATGAAGTCCGTGTTGGAAATCCTTTTCTGACAGTTCCTTGAAGATTATTTTTTTCTTTTCTGGGCTAGAATTTGTGTTTGGATTCCTTTGTTTTTTGTTTTGCTTTGTTCCTCTCTCTGAAGTTTTTAGAATCTTTTCTTTATCCCTGGCATCCTGAAATGTTGTGGGAACAGAGGACACTCCCTGTGTGAGGCGCTGAGCCCATTCAATGTGAACCCACTGCCTGTGGTTCTGGGAGAATGGTGACTTGGCTTAATAATTCCCTCCTTCTGTTTCCTGCTCTTTCTGGAACTCCTTTGTGGAGTCTGCGCTCCCTGCACAGATGCTCGGACACCCTTACTCTTGTGCTCCTGGGGTCGAAACCTGACTTTCTGTTCTACCTGATGGGAAGTACACCCAATCTTATCTCCTATCTTTTGGGCTTTTAATTTGCTCTTACATTTCTAACTTCCACACAGAAGCCCGCTCCACCTCCTTCAGGCATCGGGGCCAAGTGCACGGGATGCAGGCAGGCGGCCCCGGGCTCCGCATCCCACCTACCAACTGAGGCCCACGCCCACTTGTCTCTGTGTATGAGAGGTGAGTGGTGAGGCATCTGAACCGGGCCGCAGAGCATCCTGGCTGGTGCGGGCCCCACGCCCATCACTCGGTCCCACGAGGGGCCCAGGGTCTCTGGCTCACCAAGGAGCCGCTGGAGATGTCAGTTCTACTCATCTGCTGGTGCACTTCCCACCCAGTCAAGCCCACTCACAGAGGAGGATCCTGCCCCACCAGGATGGAGCTCGACTGCAGGGCTGGCCAGCCTTAGAGGAAATGCATCCTGACAGCCCCTGCCCCTTCCTGTGCAGCCCAGCCCCGGCCCAACTTCCTAGCCAGCATTTCAGGATCACCTGTCCCTTTGTCCCCTATCCCCAAAGAGTCAGAAAGCCATGGACTTGATCCAACCTTGAGGGTCAGTGGGTTGTACCCGAAGGCCATGGGCGATAGGACCCAGCCCCAGCCGTGCCCAAGGCTTCCAAACACACACCACTGTCTCCATGGAGGTGTGCTCAGAGACCAAAGACAAAGCACAAATCTGTCAAACGTGTTGGACTCTCATCCCAAAGCCTGGCCGAGGCTGCTAACTCAGGCTCATGTCTGCACGGCAGGGGTGTGGCAGGCAAGGGAAGGCGCATGCATGTCTGCTCAGAAAAGGGGGTCCCCTCCCCTCCAACTAGCTTCAGCTGCCACTACCCATGTCCCAACCCTACTGGAACCCTGAAACCACTTGGAGAAGGCTCACGTGACTTGGAGAGGTCCCCACGCCATCTCCCTGTTGCAGCCTCAGGAAGAGTCCCTGATCCTGGCAGTCACCTGGCCCCTGGCCCTCGGCCCTTGTGGTGGGGAGTGGGCACAAGTGGACAGCAGGCTTTCACTAGGGTTACTATCTTTGTGAGGAACCCTGAAAAGCAAATACTTAGCGCAAGGTCAACCAAGCGGCAAAATGCAGACACCTCCACTTGGTGCCCCCTTAGGAAGCTGCTCAAACACTGGCACTTATTTATTATGAGCCAGACACGGCCACTCGTGTTCACCGGGGACAAACACACACCTGCTCTCCAGAGCTCAGAGCTTAGCAGGGAACCCAATACAGGCGCCAAATGGACATGTTCCCCCCCAAGACCACCACCCTGACAGGTGCTACAAGGCAGGGGATGGCCGCGGGCTGCCTAGAGTCTTCCAAACAAAATTCAGGGGCAGGTGAGGGACGAGGGGTGGGGGCAGCACTAAAACAAATGAGACCAAAAGTGGACCAGGGATGACAATAACCTAGCAGACAGTCAAAGACTGAGACACTAAGGCCACCCGGCACTGGCAGATGTGAGAGTGCGTGGCATTTCCGTGGCTGTGGGGGAGGAGCAGCCAGAGCAGGCAAGCCAGCCTGGCAGGGCGTCCTGCTGATGATGGCACGCCCTGAGGCCTCCCGTCCTGGGGACACGGCGTGCACTTCGTAGGCAGGCCGGCTGTTCCACAGGGCCACCTCCACCAGGCGTCTGGTCGGCAGGACGCTGAGCCGGCGCACACCCAGCAGGACCCCTCAGGGTGCTGGCAGCCACAGCACGTGGGGCAGCAGGGCAAGGACCAGTAGCATACACAAACACACACGCAGGCTCCACAGCGGCCCTCTCCGGCACGCACTCATTTTCCGGGTGATCATCCAGCCCCAGAATCTCCATTCCGCTGTCCAGCCTACTTGCGTGGTCACCTGCGCCCTCTGGTGGACACAGCCTCCTTCTGCTCATAGCAGCTCCTTCGAACCCTCCTCCTGCCAGGAGACCAGGTAAGTCCCCCTCCACGTTAAGTCCCACCGTAGGCCGCATGGTCTGCACTGGCTGTCTCCACTTCACCTGCCTCCTCAGCTCAGAACCATGGCAGGTGTGCAGCTCAAGCCTGTGTCGGGAGGTCTGAAGGCAGTGGTCGAGGTGGGGTCAGCCTGCTTCTTGGGGAGCACCCAAGCGTACCCCAGAGGCTTTAGTGAGCAGGCTCGGTGGGCTCCAGACGAGAAAGTGGGCACATCGATCCCCGGCAGCACGGTACCCAGACTCAGGACCCCGGCAGCCGCTCGACCTTTCTGGGCCTTCTTTTCCAGTCTATAAAGTGGGAATGCTGGCCTCCAGTCCAGTCCAGTCCAGTCCAGTCCAGTGTATCCTGAGCAAGCAGATGCAGCCTCGTGTGGTGTCTGACCCTAGCTCCCAGATGTCTCTGGGTATAAGAAAGCTGGCCGCCAGAGAAGAGGGTGCCTGGGCCTCTGAACTTACAACATGAGGAGTGGTCTTTAAAACGGACAGAACTGAGGTGATAAGGGAAAGGGCCACCTCTGGCAGGTGTGGAATCTTGAGACTTGAATCTTCCTGTCATGCAGTGTGCAGAGCTATGCAAACAGAAGGCACCAAGCACTAGCTGCTTCCACGGTCTTGCTTCCTCTGACTTGATGCTCCCCTCCAGTCACCTGGAGGGAAGCACCTCTGCGTGGTGAACACAGGTAAAGGAATAAATAGGATAAATCTCTTTTTTGGTAGTGACCACACCAATCAACACAGCATTCTGAGACTAGAATGAGCAATCCAGAGGAAAACTTAGGTAATAAAGACATAAAAATTAGGCTTGGCCCCACTAACAAAGAAACACAGAGGACAGTGGGACTGTGTTCCACCAGACTGGCAACCCCTGACCAGAGCAGGCCTCTGGCCACCCAGCAGGCAGGAGGGCACAGGAAGAACGTGACAGTGTATCATCAAGGGAAGGGACAGCAGTGATTCCCTTGGTAAAAAAAATAAAAAAAATAAAAAATAAGTAGCAAGGACAGAGGGGCCAAGACGGTCCCTGTGAGACTGTCCCTGTGACGCTGTTTATAATTACCGCTACAACCACTCTCACCACCACCCACAATGGCAACAACAGCCGACCCGAGATAAACACGTCTCAGTCACACAAGCCGGGGGGAAGAGGTCCACAGCAGGTTTAAGCAAAGTCCAGAATACAGCCGCCCCACTTCTGTTTCAAACAGACGCGAACGGGAGAGAATACTCTGTCTCCAGATCTAGGGGTTCGTATGCCCCTAAGAGGGAAGTGGATGGGGGAGGGGAGGGATGGGGGGGTGTGATCTTCCCTCTCTTCTGCCGGAAGGTGGAGCCTGTGTGGCTTTACCTTGAGTCTCCTTATGGAAGAAAGAACACCGCACGAAACAAAGCTCACGGCACAGCATCCAGATGACCTTCTACGAGGCGGGCAGGGCGCCAACACCTCTCGAGGCTTATTCTCTTGCGCGGTCCTCCGTGTCACGAGAAAAAAAATGCCAAGAAACGCAAGGAGACGGGAGACAGAGCAAAGTGGCCGGCACGGGGGCCGACCCAACAAGCCCCACTATCTTGTGCCCTTCACAGCCAAGCTCCTGAAAATCGCTCCCTGGCTCCACCTCCTTACCTTCCCTGAGGTTGACACTGGCCCGCGCCTGCCCCCTGCCCCCCATCCATACACCAAAACCGCTCTGGCTGAGGTCACCCTCAGTCCCATACCCTTTGGTCCAGGCCGGTGAGCGCAGGGCACCTGTCCACCTGCCGCAGCTGCCCACGCTGGCCTCCCTGCAGACTCCGTGCTCCCCACAGCTCCTCCCAACCTGGGGCCCAGCTCCTCGGAGCCCAGCCTTGCACCTGCCCTTCTCTCTTGGCCCTCCCTTCCTCTCCCTCTGCCCAGGTTCGGCCAGGCCCGTCTGCATACTCACAGCCCCCCGGCACCTCTGCTCCACCAGGCAGAGGGCACCATTGATCATCAAACTCACCATGCCCTGAAGTACAACCAGGACACGGACGCCTGCGTCTCAGTAACAGAGCTGCCCCCTGCCCACTCATGTCCACACAGGGCCGGGCCACCATCTCCCTCTGCAACCCAAAGTCCACCACCAATTCCCTCACCTAGTTCTCAAAACCACCAGAGGACCCTGGAACAGACCCTGGCATGGCTGGGTCAGGCTGAACTCCAGCACCGAGACTTCCTAGTAACTCAGGCACTGTCCTACCCCCTCTGTGCCTGTCTTTATCGCCTCTAAAATGGGGTCACCAGGAGTATGAGAACCCCCGAAGGCATGAGCTGAGGAAGGAGGGAACAAGTGCACCTGCCACCCTGTCGTCTCCACCTCCACCAGGCACTGCCACCTGCTGGGACCCTGACAGGTGTCCTAACTGGCCTCCGTCACGGGGTCCTGGCAACATCCCCCTCTCCATGCAACACCCAGAGGAGTCGTGGCAAAACACAACCAGGCCACGCTAAGCCCCTCTAAAGGCTTCCTGATGTGCTTAAAACACACCTCAAGTCTGTGAGGCCGCGTGAAGCCTGTCCCTCTGGCCTCACGGGATGTGCTCACTCGTGCCCTTCTTGCCCGCCTCGCCCCAGGCCTCGTGCATCCTACAGAACTTGTCTCCCCCGGTGCCTAAGCTTCCCTGGCTTAAGCATGCCTCCTCAGGACCTCTGGCAGCCAGTGCACTAGAGAGACCCCGCCCACCATGGGGAGGCCCTGTCCACAGTGGGGTCTCACCTGGTACCGGCTACAGCTGGGATAGAGCCCTGGCCCCGGGGGCCCTGATGAGATGGCCTCTCACCTTCCACTCACAATGCACATGAGCGACGTCGGCCTCCCCCCCGTGGGAGTGCCAAGGGCGGGTCAGCCGGCAAGACTCGACGCCGAGTCCCAGCCCTGGCATACAGACCAGTGGCCCTGGCAGTGAAGAGAGGACTCTGCCAGGCCGGCCACCCACAGGCTGATGTGCTGCAGCAGTGAGCCTGGGCAGGGTCGTGGTTCGCTCAGCCCACACTGTAGCAGGCACACAGACGCCACGCCTGGCCTGCTCTGGTGTCAGGAACGTGGCAAAGTCAGTTACGTGACATTACGCTACACTGTGCAGCCCAAACCCCTGCCTCTGGGACACTGTCGTTTGTTTCCAAGGACGGAGACAAGCCACAGAGAACTCAGGTACTTTCATCGAGACCTGAGTGATGCAAAGGGACAGCCAAGCAAAGGTATTGAGGAAACAGCAAGTGCAAAGATCGTGGGACACAAAGGAGCCTGCCATGCAGACAGGCAGGAGGCCGGCAGGCTGCAGCTGGGCCCCGTGGGGCACAAGCTGACGTGGGAGTCCAGTGCAGTGGAAACCCACTGGGGCCCTAGGGGCGGAGTGACACGGCCGACGTGCTGCCGCTAGAGGCAGAGAAGCAGCAGGGCACCAGCTGGGATGCCATGGAGGCGGCCCGGGAGTAAGAAGCCGGGGTGCCCACAAGGCTCATGTGCATGGCCAGAACCCAGTAGGTTTGGGGTGTGCTTGACGGCGGAGCTGACCTCCCAGGGCCTGAAGGAGACAAAGGAACCACAGACGCGTGGCTGTGGCAGAGCCAGCCAATGAGCCAGACCCACTAAGAGAAGGGCCAGAGGGGAAAGAAGGAGCAACCAGGGAAACTCTGAGACACACGGAGTCTGAACTGAAGACATGCCACGTGGGTAGAGACAGGGATGGAGACACAGGTGGGCAGCAGGCACAGGACGGGAACTCAGGATGTGTGGGAGGTGGCGGCAAGCTGGGTCCAGCAGGGGCACGGGCACAGCCAGATTAGAGTCCAAGGCTCACAGTCATGGGAAGAGAGGGGGCCTGCAAAAGTCCTCCAAAGGAGTCCCAAGAGCCCACAGCGACACTTCTAGAAATAATCCCCCAGCAACTCGCCGCTGAATGCTTAGCAGAAACAGGGAGGAGCCCGACGCTTCTGTTCTCAGACAGCTCTGAGAGTAACACCTACGCCTCACTGGAAGGTCGTCCACCAGAGCGGAAATGAGAATCGCTCCCATCCAACCCTTCCTGCCGCCTGGCCCCTGCACACAGCGCCGGAGCGGAGGCCTGGGGCTGTGCGCCGCTGCCCAGAGGCCTTCCCAGCAAGGCATCTGCAGCCTCAGCACACCCGAGGAGAAGGAGAGCTCCCACCACTGCACAAAAAGATGTGGCCCTGGCGCCGCAGCCCCTGCTGCTGCCTGCGGGGACTTCTCTGCCCCGAGGGCCAGACACGCAGGCAGCGAGTGGCCCTCAGCTTCCAGGCAGGCACCGCATGCGGTCAGCAGAAAGGCTTGGCCCGAGGAAGGGTGCCGGGCAAGATTGTCCCACTTGGGAAAAGCCTTCGCTCGTTCATTTAAACTTGGTGTTCGTGGTATGGAATCACACCTGCCAGACAACCTGGGGGCCTCACCTTCTCAAAGGAGTCTTAATTCTGACTCGTCACTCTGTTGCCTTGAGCAGAGGAAAGGAAAAGCAGTACGTGCTGGGCCTACTGAGGTTCCTGGCTGGTGAGCTGCAGCCAGGCCCCGGGAAGGGGCGCAGAGGGCAAGGGACAGAGACAGCAGGGGACACGGGGACCCACATCTGCCCTCTGCCACCAGGGACTTCGGTGAAAAGCCCAGGTCCTGGTGTTTCAAGAGCCAGGGACCCCAGCCCACGGGTGGGGCCGTGCTTGCTGTGCGCCCCTCCCTACAGCACTAGCTTTAGGACCACTCCCCTGCCCCAGAGGGGTGGGGAACCTCGGCCCACCCCAACCAGCTGCATGGCACAGATCACTAACTCGGCACCTCTCCCAAGAGGAGGCGCCCACCACGTATGGCAGGTGCACAGCCCCCACACCACGTGCCTGCAAACAACGCACGCCCTGCGTGGCGAGACATGAGGGCCTGTGCAGGAGCTCTGGCCAGCGCTCACACTCCACTCACAGGATCGTCCCCGTCATCCGTCTCCTCCTTTAAAGTACAACATCCTCTCAAACAACTCTGACTGTAAGCCTGGATTTTGTCCCATTTTAAACAGATCTCCTTACATGTGTGATTTTTCTTCTTATTTCAAAATGGAAACTATCCTGGACCTACAGTTTCTCAAACTACAGGCCGGACCCACTAATATGGCTTATAAACCGGCCAGGTGGGGCAGACCTTTTTTAACAAAATAAAAAAAGAAGTAGCCCAGAACAGAAACGATCGGTGTAGGGCACGTGCCCCAGACCAGTGTGTTTCAGTTATACATAAAGACCACACACACGTGCGCACACACACCACATATACACAGACTTGCACAGTGTATTATTCTAAGTCACATTACAAAATGAATTAATTTCATGACCACAAAGTTTCGGAAGACTGTTCTGGAACAAATGGTGGCCATATCTGTCCTATTATCTGGGACGACCTGTGTGGACACAGGGCCTTGGAAAGTGCACCCATTGAGATGTGTCTACTGGAAGGTCCTACCTACCAACAGGGGCACAAATTCACACATTACACATTCTGGAAACAACTGAAACATCCTCTCTGCTGAAGAGTCTGTTCCAGGGGGAAAGAGCTACAAACACACGTGGGTCTGCAACAGTCCTAAGGAGAAGGATTGCTGGGTTGACAAAAACAAAACCATGCTCGCAAACAGAATCAACGGAGAATGCTTTCCAAATGCAATGTAGTTAAGTGTGTTCACTGCGTCAGTGTTTTTACGAGCTAGCCATAAACTTTAAGTGAGGTCTGCTATTTTTGGAGCTGCTTTTCAGATTCTGTTCCAGACAGTTATTCAAACTGTCACTTAATAGAAGTTCTTCCAAAATACCTCTTACAGAACGGACACAGTCAAAGTACCTGCGAGTTTCCTTCCTGCTTCCGCCACGGCCCTCCAACATCACGAAAGGGCAACATTCCCCACCCCCTGGGACGCTCCCAATCCAGGGGGCTGTGGTGGTTAAGAGAAGCCACACTGATGGGGAGCCTTGAAGCTCCAGCATCATGTGCTCAGGGACTGGACACCACCCAAGGCCCAGACACCTTCCTCCCGTGTCCCCACTCCCTAAGTGGTTACTAAGAAGCACAGCACTCTTTCATTCCGGTGGCCTCAGCTCAGCAAGAGTCTGGGATCCGCCACTCTGTACTTGAGCACTCGCTGCCCTTTCTGCCCTGAGCCCAGCACCCAGCTCCTGGCCTCTTGGATCTGAATCCCTTCCGATAACCAAATCTGGCCCCTGACCCAGGTGAGCCTGCTGGAGTCTTTCCCCAACACAGACTGATTGGAAATCCTGGTGGCCCAAACCTAGGGCCCCTCCATCAAGTTAGAAAGCTTTGTCACCAATGGCTGTACCAAGCAGAGCAAGAGGGGGGTAACCAGACCACTGTTCGTGCAGAGAAAGGAAGAAGCTGAGAAGCGAGGGGCGAGCTAAAACCCAAAAGTAGGGCAGCAAGGGGACACCCAGCCAGGGCTCCATAAGGGCAAGGGGCCCTCCCACAATGCCTCTATGGGACAGAGAAGGACCCTGCCTTCCTGCTGTCCTCAGCTTATGCAGAAACAAAGGAGGAATACCACAGGGCAGACATACGATGGCTCGTTCTGCACATTTCATTGTATAATTTAACAAGTGACTGGCTGAGCATATTATGACCGATGGTTACCCTGCCACACCCAGGAGACAGGCACTCAGAGTCCACTCCTCGCTCCTGGGAGCAACGGCACCGGATCCTCCTCCCCAGAGGCAGGTCTGGGCCCAGGGGGTAGTGACGAGGCCGTGAGCCCTCGGACACGGCGCACCACCACGCAGCCCCCTGGACTGGGGTTAAGGCAGGACAGCCCACTCAACCTTACCGAGGAGTGGGGCGAACCAGCGATCGGCCGTGAGCAGGCTGCTAGTGGGCACAGCCAGCAGGCCAGCCGTCTGGACTATCATCACACAATGGGGCGACACTGTGCCACAGGAGGAAGCAAGGGGAGGCAAACTGGCCTCCCTGAACAGCAGCGAGTCTGTCTACCGGTGACCACAGGTGCCCCTGGGAAGCGAGGCAGGCCTGGGGCACACAGAACCCGACGCGGCACGGTCTGATGGTGCAGAGCCATCTAGCAAACACTAACGACGGCTCCTTCCCAAGTTGGAGCCTGGGCAGAGGACAGGAGACACAGCTCGGACAGAGGCAGGGAGGAGGCTGATGCAACCCTCCGAAGACAACAGGAGAGGGCCACCTAGCGCAAAAAACTAAAAAGACGTTTTAGATGCTCCCCCGCTCTCCCCACCGAAAACAGAATAAAATAAAACCCAACCAAAAAATAAAACTCGTTTTACTTAATTAGAAAGAGACTGACAGAAAAGGGTGATGGGTGAATCTGACTTGGTCGCTGAAGGACCGACCGAAAAGCCCAGGACTACAAGTACCCTCCATGCAATAAACACCCGCCAAAGGGGCCCACCCCTCAAGATAAAAACCATAACCCACAATTTCAAAACTGTTTTAACAATGAGGAAAATACAAGAAGCCATGAGAGGACCGTGATGCCACATCAGAATCAGAAACACTCAGAGCACGTGACAAAAGAACCTGACCTCACAGAACCAGTCCGTAGCGTTCCCTCCAGAGAGAACGGTGCACGAGTGCCTGGTGCGCCCGGATGGGAGGACTGAGCAGCTTGGGGGGGGGGGGGCCAGACCCAAGGAGCTCGGGGCTGCGCGCCCAGCCCAAACTCTGTCGGGGGGCGAGGCTCAACCTGCCGTTATATTCCGAGAGTCTTGCGTACGGATAGGGGATGAATCAAAAGGGAAACTGTGCTGGTTAAGGTTGAGAATCTTGATTTCCAGCACAGTGGGAGATGGCTATAAAACGGATTCAATTAATTAAAAGCCCCAGGCCCACACGGAACGGGAAGGGTGAGCATGACTCCACAGCACCTTTGTCCGTCCACGCGTGGTCTGTTCACCAAAAAGGCCTAGAGACCGTGGTCAACTCAAGGCAACAGGGTCAACCCTGGCACCCGGAACGTGGTCTTGGAAAAGCATTTCCCACCACAAGAAACCAGGGGTTCTTAGAGAACAGGCAGATTCCAGGTCTGGACCTTGCTATCACAGCAGAGGAGCGACACTATCCAAGGTCACTAGAGCCCGGGTCATCAGAACTCAGACCCAGCCTGAATGAGCTCCCGGGGGCGAGAGACAGGACGATATGACCACTGCTGAGGAGGACGACCACAAGAGGCTCAAAGACCAAGACTGTTTTAATCTATGAGTTCTTCTTGAAACATGTATATTTTAAACCCTCCTGGTCACTTTGAGAAGATGTCAGGGTATCAACTCCTTAATTGTGAGAGCTGGTAAAAAGAGGGAAAAAATCAAGCGTTTATCCTGAATTTCCTACATTGACTCAGGGTATCTGGGGGGAACCAAGCAGTTGACAGGTCTTTGGTCAGAGTGCTGCACTCCAGGCTGCCCTGACACTGGCATGTGGCCGTCAGCAACGTGTCCACACACCCAGGAAGGTGAGGCTTGCACCTGCTCTCTCCCTCCCACCCAACAAGGAGAAATGAGGCACCAAGTAAATGACACTATGTGCTCAACTCCAACTTCCTCGGCCAGTGGGGACCACACGAAAGCTGTGAGCTCTGAAAGGGGTGGGTGAGGGGTTTCTGGCCAGCACAAAGACAGACTTGTGATGCCAGATGTGTTCCGAATCACACTCCTTCCCTGCCCATGGCCACCGCCAGAACCTATCAGCCTTTGTGGACGGAGACCAGGCACCGTGCCAGGATGGCCCGGGAAGACATCCCCTCTGCCGGGCCAGCACCAGGAAGGAGGAGGTGGTCAGCAGCCAGACAGGGCCTTGTCCAGCCACTCCAATGGGGCTCAGGTCTTTTTCCCTCCCCCCCGGCATCGTGACCTTGGGGCCGCGTCTCCAGTCACCTGGGGTGGATGAGCGAGCTGGAGGCAGCAAGGCCAAAGTGCCTCACTACAAACCACAGATCCCTACACCAAGTGGCTGCTTTGATGCCCCCGATTCCACCCTCTCAAACACCACTGCAGTGGACTGGATGGCTTACTCCCACCCACACAGGAGGCACAAAGAAAGCAGCCTCAGGACTCTCTCGCTGATGCCAGCCCCAGGAGCCCTGTGTCCTTGCGGGAGTCCCTCTAAGACCGAGATGGCCAGGCCTGTCCTCTCTGGGGTGCCGGCAAGAGGCTGGGCAAAGGCAGTGGAGGAGGCTGAGATGGCCCTGCCACAGGGGCTCTCTGCACCCACCGAACACACATCACCGGGCACCTGCCCAGGCCAGCCCTGGAGATCCCGGGACACAGCACCCAAGGATTCACTGCCCTGCCTCCAAGGGGATGGTCAGCGAGTAGAGCCAAGAGAAAGGAACAGAGGCTGGAGAGAACTCTGCACACCGAGGGACCGGAGCAAGAGACTGGGGCTGGGACCTGGCACATTTCTGTCCCGGGCAGCATCTGCCACCTCGGTGGAGAAGTGAAAAGTCAGGCTGTGGCACTGACCGAGAGGCTGTACCAGGAGAGGGGAGAGGCTACTGGTAGGGCCCCGCTAGAGTTCCGGAACCTGCCGGGGGACACCGCAGGGATTAGCATGGGCCTCGTGACAAAAGAGCAGATCTGTTTTACCAAGGTATGCCAGAGCCCAGGTTCACCTGAGGTCGTGCTGGAAAAGGAAGCTAGCTCGCTAGAGCACAGACAGGCTCTAGAAAATACCAACCAACTCCTTCCACAGACTTTGCTCTCCGCAGATGGGGCATCTCCGACCTCACAATTAGGGGAGGGGTGTCACCAACGCAAAAGCAAGAACGATGGCTGCAGATGAGGAGCAGAGAAGACCTGACGTTCTTTCCGAGAAGCTGGACACAAAATGCTACAAAATACAGCAAATGTCCGTACTTGGGGAACACTGACTGCTTTGTGTCTTACTCTGCCTCTAACCTGTCAGTCGAGAGACTTCCCCACGTGTCCCATCCATTCTGTTTTCCCTGCCGCCAGGGAAGGGCTGCTCTCCGTGGCCTTGGGAGCTGGAGGGCAGACATGCGCCTCCACGGAAGTGGGGCTTCTGGAGGGCACACCAGCCCGGCGACCCCTGGAGACCTGGCCCTCCAGGCTCCACCCCTGCCCTGCCTCTGCTGCATGGGCCTCAGAAGCTGGCAAGCCCGATGTTCTGTTTCCTACCCTGATACCACATCGTCCTCACCTCTGCCTTCTCCCTTCCCTGTGGCTTTCATCCAGTGACTTCGGATCCTATTTCTAAGCTATACAGAGCAGGGCAGAGGCAGCGGACTCCTTCACTGTGTCTTCTAGTGCAGTGCAGCCGAGCACCTTCCCACAAAAATATGTTCTGTCCTATTTTGGGTTAAAGGGGCAGGTCACTCGCAAACCGTTAAGAAAAAAATATATACGTGGGGGGAGGAGAGAATGACAGAGCAAACATGAGAAGTTTAACGCTAGGGAATGTGGGTGGAGTATACAGGAATTACTGAAACTATTTTCTGCAACTCCTCTAACTTTGAAATTACTGCAAATAAAAAGTAAACAGTATTGGGGGTGGGGGGGGGAGGGTGGTAGGGGGAGCAGATCACTTCCAAAGGAGAAGAGTTTACCTGACGGGTGCCTTCTAGAAGCCAGAAGCCAGTGGCCAGACACCTAAATGGGCTGAAAGGAAGCCGAGCAAAACTGCTCTGTGCAGTGAGAACACAAGGCAAACTGGAGGCATTTTCAGGCCGACAAAGATGGGGAGCCACCCACCCATGTACCGACACTGAAGAAAGCAGATGAAAAGGACGTCTTTCAGGCAGAAAAGAACCAGCCGTGGAAGGAAGTCAAACGCCAGGAGGACTAAAGCACAAAGAGAACAGCAAATCCCGACGTGGGGTGGAAAGAAAGTGTGCACCTAAACAAACGCCAAGCGTATAAAACACTGCTGACACCGGGGGTTAACACTGCTGCATGAAGAGCCACGTCGGCAGCATGCAGAAGCCCCCGGGGAGGGCAAGTGCATGCGGGCCTGAGGTCTGGGCGCTGCAGGGAGGCGGAGAGGGCGACTCGCAGCATCAGACGCTGGTAAGCTCTGGTTCTGTGCCACAAGACACCTCTGAAAGAAAGGGACGTGAGTGCACAGCTTCCAAAGCAGTGGGGGTTAGGAGGAAGGAGGGTTTAAAAGAGCAGTAACAAACACATTCAAAGAAAGGCGGACAGGCAGTGCTGGCAGGTCTGACCTACACGACCCGGCCACCACCGCAAGCATCGAGGGCAAACGGGCTAAAGAGAAAGACGGTTCACGTGCAGCCCGGTTACGTGACAGTCGCCAGAGCCGTGGGGACTGCAGCGTGCAGCCCAGAGCCCCGGGGCGGCCCGCTTCTGCCTCTGCCCGGGGGCCAGGCGTGCTCCCCTCCTCCGCGAGTCTCCGGCCTGTTTCTTGCTATTCCACGAGGTCTGGCTGTGCCCCTTCCGTCAGGGACGTGTGCCGCACTTCCCCCAGGGTACTGGCCTTTTCACTCTTCGAGGGGTATCCTTTGGTGAACAGAGTGCCTTAGGTTCAACGTAAACCAAATTCTCTTCCCCCTCATGATCTGCACTTCCTGGTCCTGTTCTGGAAAACCGTTATGCACCCAAAGGCCAGGAATAGCATCTTCTGTGTTATCTTCTAGAACAGCACTGTCCAAGAGAAACATACCACAAGCCACAAATGCCAGCCACGTCTGAAATTTCAGATTTTCTAGGAGCTACCACAAAGGGTAAAGGGAAGCAGGTGAAATTAATTTTAATATATTTTGTTTAGCCCAGAGGATCATCATTTCAATATGCAATAGACACAAAAACCACACTTCACGTTATTTTTTTCAAAATCTAGGTGTTGTGCACTTCAGCACAGCTGAAGCTCTCGGTGAGCACGTGAGGCTCTCCAAGTTTCAGACCTACATTCTTCCCGGCTCAACTCCTTTGTATGCTGTGAAGTATGGACCAAGATTTCCCTTTTTTTTTTTTTTAACACACGGACACCCAGTTGACCCGGCGTGCATTACTAAAAGACTCTCTGGACCTTCTCTTTCTTCTGTCTTGATTAGTCTTGCCAGAGATTTTCACTTTATCCATACGTTCAATGCATCAAACTCTGGCCCTGATGACTCTGCTGGAGATCCAGTCTGTGCCGCGGCCTTCCTTCCCTCCACTGCCTCCTCTGGGCTTGGATGCCACTCCTTGGGTGATTCCTTCATGTGTGATCCGTGCATCCAAGGCTCTGAACTACTCTCCCGTCTCGCTGCAGCGCACAGGTGTTGACAGGTGGGGTTCTGTTATCTTCCAGCTAATAATATTTCCTAATTTCCATTCTGAATCATTATTTGTCCCACTGGTTACTTAGCAGTGTGTCTCCTAATTTTTAAATACAGGGAGTTAGCTTCCCTTTGTTGCTGACGTCTGATTGGATTCCACTTAGGCCAAGGACACACCGGATGGCTGCAGTTGGCGGAAATCCGTCGAGGTTTCAGTCAGTTTGTGAATGTTCGATGAGGGCTTAAAGAGGGTGTGTGGCCCCCCCCCCCCCGTTGTTGGGTTCACTATTCTCTATATTGGCTCAACTGTGTGAGTCGTGGTTTTCAAATATTCACGCTAGCTGGCATGTCTGGTTAGAGTACTGCCAAGCTGAGCTGCTGCGACAGGATCCCCTTCCCCTGCATCCCTAGAGCAGGGCCAGCGGGTGGACTCGGCCTCCCAACACCTTCCTAAGGCCCTGGGCCAGCAGGGTAGCTCCAGAGACTCCCGGGGCGCTGTCCGAGGACCCCGGGGAGGTAGAAACAAGAAGGGGGCGGAGCCAGGACAAGCACCCTTCTTCCCTGAAATTGTGTCCTCCTACTGACTTCTCCCTATTTCCCCCAGCCCCTGGCACTACTCTACCACTCTGCTCCTGAGTTTGATTTTTCCTTTCCTTTTTTCGATTCCCCGGATAAGTGAAACCATGTGGTATTTGTCTTTCTTCATCAGGCTTTTATTTCACTTAGCATAATACCCCCCCCAGGGTCATCCATGTTGTTGCAAATGACAGGATTTCCTCCTTTTTTAAGGCCGAGTGGCATTCCATTGTGTCTGTTTACCATACGCTCTTTACCCATTTCTCTGTCGCCAGCCGCACAGGCTGCTTCCACACCTGGACTGCTGGGAATAACTCTGCAGCGACGACGGGGATACACGCGTGGCTTCAAGGTCATGGTTTTGTTTGGCTAAATACCCAGAAGAGAAACTGCTGGGTCAAATGGTAGCTCCATTTTTAACGTCTTGAGGACCCTCCATACTGTTTTCTGCAGCGACTGCACCAGCGTGCACCCCCACCAACAGTGCTCCTCTCCCCGCCTCCTCACCCACGCTTGTCATCTCCTCTTTTACGATATGATCATCATTCTGGCAGGTGTGAGGTCACAGCTCAGGGCAGTTTTGATGTGCACCTCCCTGACGATGAGTGACGATGAGTGGTGCTTCTTTTTCTGTATCTGTTGGCCATGTGTACGTGTTCTTCAGAAAACAGGCAGCGAGAGACTCGCCAGGCCACGGAGACAGCGTGAGCGTGGGCCAGGGGTCTCAGTGGAAGAGGGCACATGGGGGGCTGACCAGGCTGCAATACAACAGGTACCTGTGGGGTGGGCATGGGGTGGGAGCTGGAGGGAGATGGGAAATTTGACAAAGGATCTTTTAAGCAGGAGTAGGACACGATCTGCTCTCTGGTGGTCTTGGAAGATTGGAGTCAAAGATAAGGACATACGGCCCCCAACCCCACACCTGGGTGCCTGTATCTGAGAGAGCCCAGGGCCCTGGGGCCTGCCTGGAGGGAGCCGAGCAAAGCCATGGCCCTGATGAGGTCCTGGCGTCTAGATTGGCCCCCGGACCGAGCCTAGAGCCAGAACCACAGGGTGTGTGAGCAGCCAGGACACGGCCTCCCCGGCACAGGCCCTAGGCCCAGGCATACAGGCCAAAGGGTGCAATCTTCACCCTAGACTCCTGCAAATGTCATTTGAGGGGACATTATATTGTTTGTATTAGAGATCAAAGGACCCGGACTTCTGTGAAAGAAATGGAAAACCATGGGTCCCTGTGGGCGGCTCCTGGCAGGGGTACCTGGCTCCGGAGAGCAAGGACGGCCCCATGATTACTGCTCTCCCAGCTGCTGTGTTACCAGGAGCACTTTGTGACTCCAGTAACAGCAGAATTAGCTTAAAAAAACCAATGGGACAACTGGCGACACGTACAGGTACTGCATGTTGATCCTGCATCTGAACCATCTGGCGAAAAACAAGCCATCAGAAGAGACTCAGAGGCCACAGCTCTGTGGGCCCTGGCTCCGGCCCCTACACCACACCCCACTCCCACTGCCTAGTCCCATCCCTGCTCCCCCAAGGGGTGGCCAGCCCAAGCCCAGCACCTTCGTCACCTCTAGCACTACAGGTGCCGACTATCAGAGGCCAAGAAAGTATAGCCGACGTCAGCTGTGCCAGGTCAGCACAGGGCCAGGACACTGAAAACCCCAGCCACTGAGTCCCGCACAGCAGCACCTGCTCCTACAATGCGGCCACCACCGCAGGTGCAGCGGGACCGGCTGCCACCGGGAGCCAGATGCCAGGACAGCGCCCTGGCCGGCAAGGCAGCACAGTCCTCACAGGCAGGCAGGGCGCCTACGGCTTAGGACCTGAATACCAGCCCCCAGGCACACGCTGGCGGTGGGAAGGGGCCACAGCGAGTCTACGGGACGGCCAAGGTGGCACCTCTGGCCACCGGCGCTAGCTCTTGGTCAGCCCTGACCCATGTGTCCCTGCTGTGCTCACACAAGCAGGGAGCCTGCCGCACACAACGGGAGGCTGCAGGGGACAGGACAGCGGGACCCCTCAGGCCCCTCAGCCGGTATGCTGCTGCCAACAATTCTCCCAGGCACAGCCAGATGCCAGGTGCAAGGACAGCAAGCACAAAGCTGAGCCGCTCCATCCCAAAAAAGCACTGCAGCACCCCTGAGGTCTCTACCTGGGGGCTGCCCTGGGACTGCCCAGGGCCCCGGCACACAGCAGGAAAGGGTCAGCGGGGCAGGGAGTGGTCTGGGCCACAGCACCGCCTGGCACAGACCCTCTTCTGAGGCCTCCCATCCCCCCTCCTCCATCCCGGGCCTCAGAGGTCCAGGCCGGAACTCTGGGTGAGGGGCTCGGCGGGGCCCTAGAACCCGGGTGAGCGGAATGTGAGTCCCACAAAGGCCACCTTGGGCCCCAGCTCCACCAGAGGGCAGTGGGCTGTGCCCTCACTCTCGCTCAGACGTCAGGAGACAGGAAGCTCTTCGGGCAAACCAAGGGCCCTGTCGCCATCCTGGTGACAGCTCGGACCTCAGGGGCCTGCAAACCACTAAGGCTACTCCCCAAAGCCATGAGCCTAGTGAGGAGGCAGCAGATGAGAGAAAACGGTCCAGGGTGCAAAGGCCCCCCAGGAGAAAGCACTGCCCACGGGCCACAGCCTTGCTCCTCACAGAGCCCTGTAAAGAGGGTCAGAGTGCGACACCTCAGGGCTGACAGTCCACTTCACTGAACAACAGGTGCACTCGGCCGGCCTTGGAGGAAGTACACTGAAGCCCACAAGGTCACAGCAAGACAACACGTTTATTTTTACATGAATTACAAATGCCAGGAACTCTCAACAGAACTCAGCTGAGCCCAGCACTTCTTCAGCCAAAAAGGTAGGAGGCCTTCCCAGCAGGAACAATAGAATGTACTTGAAAACAAGGATTTTAATTACAAAGCATTTTGAAACCCCAGCTGGCTGAGGCCTGGGTCTCCATTCTGACAGCATAGGAGCAAACGTGCATCCCCAGACCACAGTGCAAGCCAGAAACAAGTCCCCTCTGTACATCAGAGCAGAGAGCTCAGCCTGGATGCCCTGCTTCCAGGAGGCAGGCAGCAGGGACAGCCTGTGTAATTACAAAGTGACCCATAAGATGCACTCCCGTGTGCTCCTGGTGCCTCTGCACCCTCTGGGGCTTCGCACATCCGTCTCTCTGAAACCAGTAAACTTGATTACGACGAGGCGGATGCCTGCCACCACCAGGCACCTGCTACAAACTACGTCCCAGCCCAAACCGTCCTGCAGGGCAGGGGCTGTGACCTGGGTGCTGAGGCTCAGGGAGCACTCACGGTGCCCAAGATCCCGAGCTGCAGGCATTATGCCGAAGGAGCACCCAGGCCTCCGTGACAGCACCTCCCCCTCCACCGAGGCCAGGGCCTACGGGACACACGCCTGCCACCAGCACTCACCTCGCCAGCTGCCCACTAGCAGGCTCAGAACACCTCGGTGCTGCCTCCTCCCTGACCACACCATGTACGGCAGAGGCCACCCAGGGGCCTGGGGAGAGAAGATGAAGCCCACCCGAAAGGGGAGCTCTTGTAATGTATTTTATCACAGGTGCGGAAAGCCAGTGCAGCACAAAACGCCCCTCTCAGGGAAGGGAGGGAACCCTGTCCCGGACCAACAAAGGTGCCCACTCTGTTCTCCTGCTGAAGCCACGGTGCTCATGTGCACAGCCCGTGTCGGTGACTCTCAGACAAGCTCATGCGGCCTTAGGCCCTGCCCACCTTCTGCCCTGTGGGCCACCACACAGTTCACCCAGCACAGGAGGGAATATGACACAGTCCACAGCAAGAAGTAAACACACTTTGGGAGCATCGCCCCGAGGACACCAGGCCTCCCAGGAGGACTCCTCTCTGCGGCCCATCATCAGCTGGTGGGAGGGCAGGGGGTGGTGAGGACAGCAGCGGCCTGGATTCCTTCTCAGCCCTTCTTTGTTCATTCACCCCAACAGCCAAGAGGAAACGGGGCAGAGGGACTGGGAGAGGGCTATGGCGGGGGGGAGTGTGACCCACAAGCTGTACAGACAGCTCATATGGTGATCTTCCTTAGGACTGCTCACAGCCCAAACTACTGCTGACCACTGAGCTTCCCAGAGGACCCTAGACTTCAGCCAGGGTGTCCCAAACTCATCCAGCATCTCAGACGATGAGTGCTCCTCGAGGGGCATCTTGAAAAGCCCTGTTCCGGACTCTCCACGTTGTCCTCTGGCCCCAATGCTTTCTCAATAACCCCTGTAGCTCAGCCCCAAGGAGGCAGTAGGCAAGCAAGGGGCTCCTGAACAGCTCACGATACCAACATGAACTGAACGTCTTCCCAGGAGAACAAACCAAATGGTACACACGGTTCCAGTAACACATGCACGTGTGCATATGGGGAGGGGTGGTGGTGATAAAGGCTGCACAAGAAAACGGAATGCTGAGATCACCCCCCACGCATCAGCCAGGAAGGAAAAGGACAGGGCACAGGGCCAAGCTCTGGTCTGTGCCTACGGCCCTCCCCAGGCTATACCCCAGAACTGCCTAGCAGAGGGTGTGGGGCTCAGTCTCACAGCCCAAACACGCTCACACACTGCTGTGTCCGCTGTCCCACGGCTACCATTCTGGTCTCCTGGCACACCCTGACCCCCTGTGGGTTCTCTGGTCTGGGCAGCACGGCCACACACACTCTCTGCTCTGCTGGAGAATGAATGTCCCTGGGAAACGGCAAGAAATGGGGCACTGGGGGCCGGGGGGTGGTCCCACTCCCGCCGGCTGCAGCACCTCCCCCGCTCTGTCTTCGCTCTTGTTTCTTTAAGAATTCTAAAATCCTAATACTTGGGATTAATACCCTCAGAATGTACAGAACCCAGGCCGGTCACAAGAAAGCTAGACCACTCAGCACACAAAGAGCACACCGAGGATTCACCAAGAACACATGGGCCCAGCGCACGAGAATGTCAGCCCCAGCTCCCCTCAAGGAACCGGGCTCCAACCAAACACCCTTTCCTACTTGTCAACGCGGCAAAGGTATTTCTCACAAAAGAATAACACAGGCAGCTGGCCACAAAGCAGAGGCGAGTGCCTGCTAATGCTGTCGGGAACGTGGGTGGGCAGAACCTCTCCAGGGAGACCCTCGCGGGCCCTGCTCTTGGAGCCCGCCAGTCCCCTTCCGGAATTCTACCCAAGGAAATGCCAACATCGGGCACAGTGAGTGATGCGCAAGGGTGTGCAGAACACCACTCAACCCGGAGGAGACATCCTCAAGACGCAACCACAGAGAACCACGTGAGTTATGGAGTGTCCCCAGGCAGCCACCAGGATCTCCTGCCGGCGACTGCTGACTGCTGCGGGAGAGTCCGGCCCAGCAGGACGCCAGCATTAACTGCGGTCTCTGGGCGGCAGGATCACTCACTTTTTGTTTTCTACGTTTCCCGTGTTTTCATATTTCTACAACAGACTTGTGAAATCAAGTTCCGCGGGAGCAGGCACTCTGCTCCCTCGCACACCAGCAGGAAACACAAAGGAACACACAGTGGTGCTCGCAAGGCAGTGAGTGAGCAAGTGGGTGCTGTTGCCTCTCTACCCGGGAAACCCTTCAGGAGTGTTCTTAACTGAGATTTTGGAATTCCTTAGACCCCTAGATCCAAGTGGACCTCCACCTTCCTGCGTGCTTCCACACGGTGGCCCGGCACCCCAGTGCCCCTCTGCACCTGGAACCCACTACTCCTTCTCCTTCTTGGGCCTCAAGAGCACTCTCCGCAAGTGACACGATATTAGCTCAAAAGGGCGCAACCACTAGAAACCACAAACGCACGCGTGTCTACTCTGGTGGCTCCCCAAGACGGCCCCCACGGCACCCAAAATCCTTTTTATGCATCCCAACCCAACCGCCCAGGAAGTGCAGCCACTCTGGGATGACAGGCCCCCTCGGGCCTGGCTCTGAGGCCTTTCTGCCGACCCATGTGCAGGGCTGACAATCACCAGCACCTGGAGACAGCAGTCAAGGACGGGGGCAGCCCTGGACCAGGGCCGCAACTGCTCAGGGCACCTCCTGTGATTCATGCCCTACTGCCATGCGGTGTTGGCCTGGCCCAGGCTGGTTCCACCATACAAGGCCCCTGGAGAGGAGTCCTTCCTACTGTGAGGCTGTCCTGTACCACAGGATGTAGGGGCCAGAAGCCCCCACCCAAGCCTTGCAATGTCTCCAACCAAAACATCCCCAGCAGGTGAGACCACCAGCGGCCGGCTCTGTGGGAGGCTGATGGGGTGACAGGATGGGCCCGCGCTTCCCGCAGGGACCAGGTGCTCAATGTGCCAGTGTACCAGGCTCTGAGGGCCAAAAGTGAGTGCGAGTCAGTCCCCACGCTTCAGAGGTACAGCCTGGCGGGCTCAGAAACCAAGTTGGTGCTGTCAGCTCGTGTCTGCAGTGTCCACGCTGGGCCACCACATGCAATTAGTCTGAGAAAGGACCAACAGCACACGCCCATCCTTCTGAGCAGCCAGAGGGACTGAGGATGTCTCAGGAGCTTCCAGCACAGAGCGTCCCACCCCTCCTCCCAGTACAACTAATGACATCTGTAAAAATGCCACCCTCACCCGCCCTCGCTGGCCACCCCAGTGCCAGGCACTCCACATGGGCACTCTCCATCATTTATAACCACAGCCGCCACTCAGAAAGGACAGGAAAATGGCTCACTCCCACTTTTTTGTTTTTTCATTTTTTTTTCAAGTTTATTTATTTTGAGAGAGACAGGGACAGCGTGAGTAGGAGACGGGCAGAGAGAGAGGGAGAGAGAGAGAGAGGGAGAGAGAGAGAGAGGGAGAGAGAGGGAAAGAGAGGGAGAGAGAGGGAGAGAGGGGGGCGGAGAAGGGGGGGGAGAGAGAGGGAGAGAGGGAGGAAGAGAGGGAGAGAGGATCCCAAGCAGGCTCCATACCATCAGCACAAGGCCCAATGTCGGGCTCAAACCCATGAAACTGTGAGATCATGACCTGAGGTGAAACCGAGAGTCGGACGCTTAACTGACTGAGCCACCCAGGTGCCCCGATCACTCCCACTTCTAAAGAATGTAACAGGCCCAGGAGGATAAGGGACCTTAGTAAGGACCACCCCTACTCCCCACACCTGCACACGACGCCCCCAGCAACTGTTAGGAAGGCACCACCAAGATAAAGCTGCAGTGACAGGGGTACCCAACTGTCTCCCATCAGCCTGCAGTGCCCTCCACGTGGCTAGACCCAGGGGGCCCATTCAGTAAACATCACCTCCCATGCACCCCATCCCTCCTCCCCTACTGAGGAACATTATGCTGGGGCCCCCGTTCTTTGAACTAGAGACAGTCCTTGTGAACCTATCAAAGGGGTCTGCTTTGATGAGCCAGGGCTAAGCAGACAGTGTGACTCAATGGGTGAACCACCCCAAGGGGAGGCCTGCTGCAGGGGCTGGTTGAGGCTTCTAAAGCCGCTGTACAACTGTCAGGGGGGAAGGCTAGGTGCTCTGGAGGTCGGGGGGGCGGGGCGGGGGGAAGGCTGCACGCTCTGAAGGTCGGAAGGGAAGGCTGGGCAGTCTGAAGGTCGGAGGGGAAGGCTGTGCCCTCTGAAGCCTGCTGCCTGGCATTTCCCCCTTTCCCTTTTTTAAAGTTTTTATTTAAATCCCCTTTAACACACCGTGTAATGTTAGTTTCAGGTGTACAATCGAGTGATTCCGCACTTCCACACGTGGCCCTGCGCTCATCACAAGTGCCCTCCCTGATCCCCATCCCGTCCCTCCCCTCTGGTGACCAACTGTGTGTCCTCTGCAGTTCAGGGTCTCCCTTCCCTTTCACTCTGAGGCCTCCGCTGAGGCTGGCTGGTGGCCGGGGGTTGAGGCCAGGGCACTCACATCCTGCTGAATGGAACAGGCTGGGGGCAGGCTGGGAACCCCCAAGCCTCCCAGGCGCTTTTCCTAAATGAGACGTTCAGAGAGCAGCCCCTCCCCAAAGGCATCCCTGGGCCAGAGCACCCTAGCAGTGGCAACACACTGGGCCAATGCTGTGCCAGGCAGGTGCTGCTCACATTCGAGAATCTAGCTCTGCCTCCAGAGAGACACCAGGCTGCGTGCCCTCAAGGACATGGGCCACAAGCAGCCCACCTACACCACAGGAAGCGACTCCCAGTCAGCCTCCTTCTCCCCCCAGCTGTCCTAGCACCTCAGGCTCACAGTAAGGGGGAGACAGGCAGAGAACAGCCTTAAAAAGAGCCGCAGCCCGGAGGCGTATTTGTTTTGGAAGCGTCTACTTAATGAGTAGCTGGGGCTGGTGATAATGCCTGGTCATCCTCTATCCTCCACGACAGCGCCGTTCCCGAGGGATGCACAGGACGGGCCAAAGGGGCCACATTCACGTATAGAAGCCAGAGCCCACCTGGTAGGCTGGACCAAGCCGACAGGCTCTGAGCATGGGATCTGGGGCCCTACAGCCATGGAACTTGACGTTGGCTCTGCGTCCTATGCTGACGGGCCACGTGTGTTCTACGAGGGAGACAGCCTCCGTCCCGTGGAGTGTAGCTGGGGTGGCCCCGGGTCTCGCCAGATCACCTGACTGACAGCAACTAAAGCACCAAGCTGAGGCCAGTGTCCCCATGGCCCCCTCAAAGGCCTGCCCAGGGAGGGGCAGACAGGAAGAAGGAACAAGCACTGTGAAAGCCACCGCCTTTTCACAAACTGCCAGGAATACGGCGGCTACTTCTGTGCTGCTGGCCTCGCGGGGCTGGGCCTGCTCCTTTGTTCCACGGCTGGAGAAGTGGCCACCCGGGTTTAGAGATAAGCCTAACCTCAGGTCATGTATACCCCTCGTGCATCCCGAAGCAGCCTCAGTTCAAGTGCTCCCCCAGATGGAGCCCAGCTGATGGAGCCCAGCCACGGACCACGGGCTGCTCACTCAGGATCAGACACGCCACGGAGGCACGTCGCTCATGCTAAAGCAGGTGTCTCCTTTTAGGGGCTGCCCGTGGATAGGCAGGGCCACGGGCCACGGCCTCCGCTGCTGAACCTTACTGCCTTGCCCTGGGACTGCCCCCCACCAGGCCCAGACATGAAGGGAAAGAAGGGAAGTGGTGGTGGGGGATGGGGAGGAAGGCGGGGGTGGGGGGGTGGGGACAGAGGGTGGAGAACGAAAGGCACAGGGGGAGAGCTGAGTGAGGGCAAGAGGCAGGGTCTCAGCGCTGGGGCGGCACAGGAGGTGGGGAGGACCTGGCACGGCCCCCCCAGCCCAGGAGGGAAGGGTGACAAGAGTCCACCTGTGGAGGGCCCGGAGGGCGGAGGGCGGCTGCCCCCAGAGGGGGGCAGCAGGAGAAGGAAATGAGGAGTCCGCTATGGGAAAACCAGTGGGCACAATGTCCGTGGGGAGCCCGGACGGAGGGAAACGTGAACAAGCGGGGGGCAGGCGTGCTCCTCTCAAACGGCACGGTGACGAAAATCCGCTCTCGGTGAGGCCAGCGCCCTCTCAGCCTCCCCTCTTTGGCAGCAGGAACATGCTCACAACCAAGAAAGCGGTAGAGCACCGGGAAGAAGCGGCCACAGCACCCGCGTCATCGATCACAAAGGCCACGGTCCGCCGTCGCTACCCGGTGCCACGGCATCCTGTGCGGGCCAGCGTGTGACGGTGTCAGGACAGGCATGGGGCACGGAATGAGAGGGATGAGCCGGCAACCCCCACGGCACAAAGGTGGAGGCAGGAGACGGCAAACGGGGTATGCCGGCGCCCTTCTGACAACGCTGGGGTTGTGTCAGCAGAGGCGCTGGCATCTGGCAGGGAAGGCAAGCGTGGCGGGATGACATCCCCCCACTCAGGCCCTGTGGGACCGGGAACCGGCAGGTCACAGACGGAAGGCACTCTCTGCTCGGGGACGGGGTCAGGCAGTCTCCAGAGAGCACCGAGCCCCCGAACCCTCGCCCTCTGCCCACGGTCGCCCTGAGAGCCAGACCCGCCACAGGACCCCGGGGTCACGCTCCAGGTGCCGACCTTGCAGTCCCAAGAGCAGCCGTACCCGCAGGATGGTGTGCTCATCTGACCGGGCTCTCCCTAGGGACCAGGACACGAGGCCTAACCGCACATAACAGCAGCTCTCCGAGAACAGGACAGAGGTGATAGGGACAAGGTGACGTGCAAGGTGACAGCGGAGCTCTAGAGGCTGCGGTGCGGTGAGGTTCTCGGGGCAGACAAGCTGGGAGGAAAGCAGCCAGGATGGCGAGCCGTGTGCACCTCACGTGTACCCGGCCCCGCTGGGGCGCTGAGCACGTATGCCGGCCACCGCAGCCAGCACCCGGGGTTGGGGGTGGGGGGGCAGGACAGGAACGCTCCCACACTGGCCACCATAGCTGGCACCAAGGCCGGGGGTGGGCAGGGCAGGGACCGCTCGCACACCAGCCCACCCCCAGGTCTCCAGGAAGAAAGTGCAGGCCCGGAAATGAGTTCTCAGACCCGGCGGTGCTAAGCCCCGTCTCAGCTGGGGGAGGGGGGTTCCCTACAACAGCTGCCTGAGGTGCACCCACACCACACGCGGACGCCTCACAAAACCCCCCGAGCGCTGCCAGGAAGGTGACGACTCAGGCCGTGTCGCAGATGAAGAAACAGAGGCTCCGGGGCCCTAAACAAGCTGTGGCACCAGGACTCACACCTGAAGCAGCTGCCCCGGGGCCACACGGGCTCAGCACCTCTGCAGGACAGCGGCCCGTGCACCCGGACACCCGGATTTCCAGCAATAACCGGCCCAACGTTCCCATGCCCCCTGGTCTGCAGATGGGGCTGCCGGCGGCCCTCCCCTTCCCCACACGTGGCCCCCCTCCCCCCTTCGGGAGGGGGAGTCTGTCCCCTCCCACCACATCTGGGTGGCCCTGTGACTTGTCCGACCGACACAGCAGAGCTGACACTCGTCTTCTGACAGCTTCCACCGTGGCTCTCCTGCTGCAGCAAGGCCACGTAGAGAGCCCCTGTCACGGTGCTTGAAGTGTGACCTGGGGGGCCACGGTTAAAGCTCTTCTCATGACAACCTGAAGACGGTACTTGCCTCTCAGTCCCATTCTCTCACCCGTGTACAGAGGAGCTTTCCAGAAGCTACGTGACTTGTAAGATTATAACGGAACGAACCCAACAGGAGATATAGGGGATCCAGCTCATGAGATTTGCAAAAAGTTGGATCATTCTTCTCGTGCTTTGTATTCTGCAAAATATAGTTACTTTTTAATTGAAAACAATTTACGTTGACATACACTGGGTTTACTGTTCTCTTTAAGTGAATTAAAGAATATTGTAAATTTATTTTATTTGCTAGTACGTAAATATCGTTAGCTACGACCCATATAAATCCAATCATTTTTTTTCAAGGTTTATTTATTTTTGAGAGACAGAGCACGAGAAGGGGAGGGACAGAGACAGAGGGAGGCACCAAATCCGAAGCAGGCTCCAGGCTCCGAGCTGTCAGCACTGAGCCCGACACGGGGCTTGAACTCACAAACCGTGAGATCGTGACCTGAGCCAAAGTCAGACACTTAACCGACTGAGGCACCCCTAAGCCCAATAATTTTTAAGAATGTAAGGGGAGCCTGAGACCAAAAAGTTTGAGAATGCTGCTCCAGAGTCTACATGCAGAAAGGCCATATGGGGAAACTGAGGCCCCACCCATCAACCCAGAGTTGAGAGAAATGGTGGTCCTTGTTCGGAGCCACTAAGTTCTGGGGTTGATTTCACAGCAACAGACACCACCCAAAGCCCAAGAAAAGAGACACATTTACCTGGCACGATGGGGCCAAGTCCACTGGACCCCAGGACTGGATGTGGGCCACACATCCACAACCTGGCTAAGCCACCCACATTACTGCTGGGGGTCAGACCAGTAAGCCGTTTGGGGTTGGGGAGGGTCTCCCTGCTGGCCTTGAAGGACACAGCCAGTGAAGTGGGGGGGGGGGGGGAGGCTAGCCACTTTGGTGAGCATGGGCAGTGCAGGCCGAGCCCCGAGACCACGGGACTCCAGAGGCACCATTCTCTGGGAGAGAACAGTCTGCCAGCCCAGGGCCAGCCTGGTGCAAAGGCTGGAGGGGAGAGGTCCCCTGACCCTAAGGGGAACGAGGGCACACCTCCCTGCTTGCCAACGGTCAGCCTGCCTTTTGGGGGAGAAGGTGCGTGCCCCTGCGGGAGCTCCCTGCCCTCACCCTACGCAGAAATGCTCAACTAACACCAAAAGTCACCACCATGACCCAACTTAGCAACGACATCCCCAACAAGCAAACAAACAAACAAACAAAAAGGTGCGACAGGTTGTAACTACACACCCCGCTCTCCCAGGGATGTGCCCAGGAACAGCTGCAGGAAGGAGGAGAGTACGTCCCACCCCAGCAGCCGTGCACTGTCAGCTCTCTCGAGCTAGCAAAGGAAACCGTCTTCAAAGAGAAAGGAACCAGAAGGTGACAACGTGAATGCGGTCACCGCCCAAAGCCACATGGCTCTACACAAGAACAGTGCCACAGCTCATACGTGGCCCAGACAACCCACCCAGCACCTCCCTGTCTCCTCTTTAGGCCTCCACAGTTCACTCCTTGGTTTCACCTCTTCCTACGTCCACGTCTCCACGCACTGTTCTACAGAGCAGCTCCCGGCGCCGGTGGGCGTGCCCAGCCAGGAGCAGTCCTGTCCTGGAAGAAAAACAAACACAGAAGACAAAGAAGGGCGGCACTCCTGCCAAGTCGGACAGGAACAGCATGCGCCACCTCCTTTTCCGGACAGGCTGACACTGACGGGAGGAAAGGCACACACACAAGTCACGGGCGGGGCCCGAGACCAGCTCCCTGACTAGCTCCCAGCATCCATGTGCCCAAAAAGTGCAGAGAGCGCCTCACCGAGCACCTCACGGGCCACACGAGCACATTCACGACAAAGCCAAGAGCCTGTCGGTTCCCAGGACGAAGCAGGAGACACCGCGACCACAGGAACACCGGCACAGGCATCCCTGCCGAGGCCCCGGGCACCCACCTTCCCGAACCACACGGCTCCCTCCCACAGCAGGCCTTAGAGCGAACAACAGCCCCGTTGTACCAAGTGAGCCCCTCCCAAGCCACCGCCAGCTCCTGACAAGGTCTGGCAGCCAGCCCCCCCTTCCCCACCCCCCCCCACCCCCAGTGCTGTCTGGCTTTTCTGGGTTCTGGGGAAGAGGCCTTGGTGAGCAAGCACCAGGTGGTGGCACCTAGTGGGAAGAGTAGCGTCCACCAGGGTGGCCCGGGGCCCTCCCAGGCCACAACCCCCGTCGCCGGCAGAGCCTGTCTGCAGCGCCACTGGTGAGTGCGCGTCCCGTCTCCCCGCAGAGGCACAGCTGCCGGGACGCTCCCTGCAAAGCTCCCAGGGGATACCCCAAGCGGGAGGACAAATGAGAAATGAGGCGCCGCTGAGAGCACCCAGGTGCACGGGCTCACCCCACAAAGGGGTTCGTGTTAACGCGAATCTGAACGCACCAGCGGCCGCAGCCAAGAAGTTCGGCAAGCCCGGGCCCAAACAGCCGCCCAGGGGGAGCCGTCTGTACGGCGGCCGTTCCTGGAAGCTCCACGACCACAGCTTCCGAGGGGGTCACCAGCTGGAAGACAGCTTTTCCGTCGATGCCTCCGTGCCTTTGCACACGTCCGGGCCACAGTCCTTCCTTTCTGCTTGGAAAATTCCTACGCATCTCCCCACATGAGCTCCCCTGCTCTGAGCCACCCTCCCGGCCTGGCCCCCCCACCCCAGCTCTACTTCACCCCTCCACGCTGGGTCACCAGTGTCCGCGGCCCTCCTCTCCCAGCCTGACAAAGCAAAGACTGTCTCCTTGATCTCGGAAGCACAGGGCCCGGCCCACAGTGGACAGTGGATGCCGTCGGGACCCGAAGGTAACCTCAGCTGAGGAAGTGGCCCAACTCACTGTCAGAAAAGGCTGGGTCACCGCAGCATCACTCACGATCGACCAACAGTGGGAACAACCCAGACCACCGACAGAGAACCAAAGTGTGCGTATCTCCGTACCCCAGAATGTCACATGGCCGTGAAAAGGACTGATGGTTGATCCACGCACAACGTGAGCAAACTTTTAAACGTTACGCTTAAGTGAAGAGCCACAAAAGACCACGTGTTGTGATTCCACTTACGGGAGACGCTCAGAACAGGCGGATCTAGAGAAAGTCAGTCAGTGACTACCTAGCGCTGGGAAAGGGGAGTGACCGCCGATGGTCACGAGGCTCCTTCGGGGCGATGGCAACACTGGCATACCGAGCTGTGCTGATGGCTACACTGCTCTGTGCTTTCACTGAAAGTCACCCAATTGTGCACTTAAAACAAGTAAACTCTACGCCGTGTAAATTATACCTCGATGAGGCTGTTAAAACAAAAAAACTAAGCCTGGCGACTCAGGCAAGTCCAGTCTGGGTGTCCACACGATCAGATCTGGTGGTCAGTCCCAGGCCAGTCGTCCCATGAGCCAAAGTGCAAAGAAAAAGTCATCAACACCCCATTCAAATCCTGCATAGGTACACGTACACGGGAATCATCTCCTTCAACTGAGCACAAGATTCCGAAGGCCAAGCCAGACAGGCCAGAAAGCCCCGTGGCCATCTAGAAATGCCTGCTGGCTGACCAGGAGCGCCAACTTCCATCGTGGTGTGCGTTAAACTGCCAACACCAGAGGCGGATCTCCTGCCAGAGCCGGAGAGCCGGAGAGCTCTGAGCTACGGACGTCACCCACCTCATCCGCCGCTCGAAGAACAGGGCGGCCACAGCCCCAGGAAGGGGGCTGGTGTGCGCCTGCCCCTGCCCTGGCTCCGGGCCCAGTCTGCAGGGTGGAGGGCGGGCATGTCCCTGCAAACTTCACCCCGTCGGCCTCGCCCACGACCAGCGGGAGGGCTGAGGTGCTCCCCCCCCCCCCCCCACTGAGAAGTGGGAGGAAGTGCATTTCCTCTTCTACATTCCCAGATACTCAGAAGCTTCTGGACCGTGCTTTCTGTGGGGTAAAAACTAAACTGCGCTCTTACTGTCTGCTCACAAATGCCTGCCACTGCCAGTTAAGACAAAAGTTTTCCCCCAAACCACTCCCCACTATGTGTAGGGCTCCTCACTGTCTGGGACCACGCGGAATCTGACATAGCTCACGCAGCGTCTCTTCTGGGGCTCGCTTCCTCCCCCGTCATCAACTGTCCAGGACGGAGATCGCCAAGGACTTAAGAGGCAGCCACACGAGAAGCGATGACCCTTCTCGAGTCAGAAATTACTCTTTAAAAAAAGAAAGAAAAGTTACTCTACACCTAGCTCACGAGCCAGCTCCACGCCGAGCAGAGGAAACGTGCGGTAAAACACACGGAGGCAAGCTACGCGTCGCGCAACTCTCCTCCAAGTTGAGTCCCAGCGAACTCCGACGGCAAGTCGTGACACGCTGGCGTTGTTCTCAACTTCCCGCGGCAGGTTTCCGGCAAGACCTCCCTTTCCTCAGATAAGGCCGCCGGTGTTACTCGGCAGCGCACTTTCTGTGACAGACAAGTACGTCCGTTGGCTGCTCCGCCCGTGACAGCTGCCAGCACAGAGGGCGGGAGCGGTGCTTGCCACTACAGTTGAGTCCACGCTTTGTCACCCGAGATGAACCATGGCAAAGAAACTTTCTTAAAAAAGAAGAAAAGCTGTTTAAAACATAAGAAGAGAACTGTAGTTCAGACTAGCTGGTTGATAATGGTGTGAATCAAGAAAAATATCAAGGAACGGTAAAAAATAACACAGTTCCTCAATTCTTCCAGGTTGAAAACCAGAGAAAGGCCTGATGGGCAACTACAGCCCCGGCACTGAGCACGCAGAAGGTGCCCGGCAGGACAAGCTTCTTCACCCGCCGTGGGCGGGCTCACCTCCAGGAGAGACCAGCGGGAGGGCCACCCGGGGTCCGGGCTGCTCACTCCCTCTGCAGCTGGAAAGCCAAGGCCTCGGCCTCCTCCTTTTCCACAGCAGGTGCTCAGTAAACGTGCGGGAGGGGCAGAGGGCACCGGGCCCTCCCAGCTCTCACGTCCTAGGATGACCAGCTCTGGAGGGACGTCACTGCGTGACAACGGAAACCGCGCCACTTTTCTTTAAAGGGGCGGGCGGTCCGCGGTTAAGGAACTGCTGAAGAACTTCTGATTCACAACCTGCGATACACAGTCCACTAAACTGAAAACGCACACGCACAGATAACCAGACCCCGTCCGAGTCCCTCTGCCGAGACCTCTAGCGTCCTCTCGGAACCGCCGGTCTCCCAGCCAGGCGGCAGGAAACGCTCCTGCCCTTCCTAAGGCCCCGTCCCTTTCAGCGCGGTCTTCCTGCAGCACGTGGACCCAGCAGGCGAGGGCTCCGTTGACCTTACTGCGCCCCCGCCCCGGCTGCAGTCTCGCCCAGGGCCTCGAGAACAGTGCCCGGTTAGCCTCACTGCGGTCAGCTTCTGGACGTTGGCCGCGAGACGGAAGGGGCACGAAGCACGGAACTCGGTTTAAAAGACCGCCTGCCGGCGGGTGTTCAGCACGGAGGACCCGCTCCGTGTGGGCCGGCGCGCCGAGCGATCCCACGCAGACGACGACGAGACAGTCGGCCGCTCCCTCAACAACCCCACGCTCGGACGGGCCCTGCGGCCGTGGCGCCGGGAAGTCAACTCGGCCCATCAGGCGTCCACTCCCCGAAGCGCCGCGGGGCGGCCTATCCACGCAGAGAGCGTCCGAGGGTCCAAATAAGCAAACGCGGCCGCCTGCCCTCGACCCTCCGCGCCTGTGGGGTACAAGGGCCCCCCACAAAACGCATCCCCGTCCTGCCGGCAGCCCACGGTCGCCAGTGCCCAGCCCCGCGCCAAGCGCTCTTCGCCGCCGCCTCGGTCTACCTCCCCGCACCTGGCCCGCGAGCGCTGCCGTTTCCAGGTCCCCGGCGGCGTTAGAAAAGCAGGTCTGGAGACGTGACCTGACGGCGTGAAGGCACACCGCCGCCAAGCAGCAGGCGCAGGACGGAGGCCGGCCTGTCCAGGCGGCCAGCGGAGCGGTCCCCTGCGCCGCCCCACGCGGCCCGAGCCCTGCCCTCTGGGCCCAGGCCTTCCCCTGCCGAGCTCGAACTTCTCTTTGGCCTCTGGATCCATCCCTCCCGTGCCCACCTCCGCCGGTCTCCCCGTCACTGGCCCGCGCGGCCAACCTGCGGGCCGGGCAGGGGCACGCCGTCCCCCCCCC
>NW_024412655.1:75778-84228 GCF_014898765.1 Herpailurus yagouaroundi | reverse complement strand
GGTCGCGGGCGACTCGGGCGAGCCGCCGTCCTCCGCCGCTGTGGGGGGGGCCTGGGCGCGGCCCCCCGGGGGCCCCCCCCCCCCCCCCCGCCGCCTGGCACGGCTGCCTCCCCCCCTCCCGACCCCCCGCGAAGGAGGGCCGGCGGGGACGGCGGGGTGGCCGCACGGGGCCCAGGGGCGGCCGGCCGGGGTCGCCCGGCTCCCGCTCCCGCTCCCGCGCCTCGGCTGAGCCAGGGCCCGGACGCTTCTGGAGAGCGGGGCGCACCCCGCCTGGCCTGCCGAGGCGAGGACCCCGGAGGGGAGGCCCGAGGCCGCCCCGCTTCGCCGCTTCGCCCTAACCGCGTTGTCCCCGCGCCCAGGCTGCCGACAGGGGGGGAAAGGCGCGCTCGGCGACCGTAAGGCCCCTGCGTCGCCTGCAACCCTGGCCACCGACAACCACTGAAGTAGGGAGGAGAGAGATGGCAGAAGAGGAGAGTCGCCGAGCCCGTCATCTCTCGGAAAGGAAGGACACGCAGCCCCGCGCCGGGGGCCTCATCTCTGCGACCCGACGGGTGGCCGTGGCCCACTCTCACGACCCTGCCCTCCGCCAGCCCCTCGTCAGGCTGCACCTCCGCCTGGTGCGGCGACCTAGACCGCCATCCCCGAGGACTCCGAGCTCCCGCTGACCCCGCCGGCCTCGGGCCACCGCCGTCTTCCGCCGACCGGCTCCCCCCCCCCCTCCCCGGGACATGGGAGTCCTGGGAGGGGCTGCGGTTACATCGTCTTCCTTCCCGCCCCCGCCGTGTACCGGCCGTCTACGTCCCCTCGTCCCCTCGGTAGTCCGGAAGTCAGACCCCGGCTCTTCCTCGAACCCGCCCGGTGACTTGGACACGTTGCTTAATGTCCCCGTGACTCAGCGTCTTTGCTGGAGAAATGGGAGTAACCCTTGCCACATGTGTCACAGGAAACTTCGAGAGCTCACCGGTGCAGGCTGGAGGTGCGGAAGCGGGCAGGTGTGACCGGGCCTATGGGGAGTGTGGCCTACCTGCTCCTGGCAATTTACCTGGGCTCAAGGTCAATTCCCTTTCCCTTGATGATGGCGCATGGCTAGGCACACCCCACTTTACGGCCCGTGTCACCCAGTCCCTAATGGAAAAACTCTTGATTACGTCACTGTTCTTCACTGTTGCCGTTACTTGAAGTAACCTAATTGATACCCTCGTCCGGATGTCTGTCTTCTTCCTGCCGTTACGGTGATCAAGGCGTAAAGATTTGTCCTCCACTTTGCAGGGGATATCTTGACATTCCCAGACCACTGAACTCCCGAACTGTCACCAAGTCCTGGGCTCCACGGCCTGTTGGCATGAAGCCATTCTCCGGTGGAATGGTGTGAGACCCTGAGGCGTGCCGAGACGGTCAGAATCTGCGTGGACCAAACTGGGATGGAAAACAGGAGACGATCTGACCCCGCGGCATGAAGGCAGGGGCACACTGCTGGTCTGGCCACAGGACAGCGCGCTGCTCTGAGGCGGGGCGCGTCGCGTCCGTGAGACCCGTAGCTGCGTAACAAATGTGCCGACCTGCTCCAGGAAGGACACCACATCTCGAAGGACAGCCGCAGTTGGAGTCGTGTCTTTTAAACTTGCAAGCACACTGTCAATCACCGACACCCCTCCACCTCCTGCGCGGGCGGGGGGAGGATGAGAATGATAGGAACGTCGCTGTCTGTGTCCTTCGGGTCTTGGGCAGTGGCATGCCCCTCTGTGACCTCTCTGGCCACAAAGCCCTGCTTGCGGTCTGTTTAAGCAGGAGGTGGACCTGTAGGATTTTCTTTTTTTTTTTTTAATGTGTATTTATTTTTGAGAGAGAGAGAGACAGAGAGAGAGAGAGAGAGAGAGAGAGACAGCGTGAACAGAGGAGGGGCAGAGAGAGGGAGACACAGAATCAGAAGCAGGCTCCAGGCTCCCAGTTGTCAGCACAGAGCCCGATGCGGGGCTCGAAGCCATGAACTGCGAGATCGTGACCTGAGCTGAAGTCGGACGCTTAACCGACTGAGCCACCCAGGCACCCCGGACTTGTAGGATTTTCAATCCGTTCTTCCTTCTTTCCATTCATTCCTTCATTCATTTGGCAAATAAGTACTGAGTGCCAAGTATATGCCGGGCACTCGTAAGGTGCTCAGAATACGGTGGGCAGACAAACCAGACAAGAATCTACCCCCATGGAGCTTACAGGCTATTGAGAGCCGACAGTCAATGGGAAAAAATGAGACATATAATACGTCAGACACAATAACACCGATGATAGGGACAAAGAATGCTGGGTGTCCCCTGCCCCCACGACCACAGGATGGGACCTTCCCTGTAGAGAGAGTAATTGCAGATTAAATTAGTTCCTATGAGGACACAGAGACGAGGGTGGGCACCTAATCCAGTATGACAGGTGTCCTTATAAAAAGGGAGGAAGTGGGAGCAGAGGGTTAGGAAGGCAGCGTGAGGACACAGGGGAGGACGAGGCGGGGGAAGCCTGGGCCGGATCCTCGTTCACAGCCTCGGGAGGAACCAGCCCTTCCCGCCCGAAAGACTCGGGGGCTCCGATTTCCAGAACTGTGGGACAATGAATTTCTGTCGTGTTAAGCCGCCCAGTTTGTGTTCCTTTCTTACTCATACAGGCTCCAGTCCACAACCTCACCTTTTCCACCAGGCACCCGCCTTCTGCCCAGATTCCAAGGGGCCGTGCCAGCCGGGAGCTCCTGGGCTGGGAGACAGAATTTGCCCAATTCTGCTTTGCTCTAGACGAGGACCGGCAGGAACTCCCCCCAGGGAAATGGTCCTGTTGCGGGTGGAGGCTGACACCTGTAGCAGAAGCGTGAACGCGCAGCCTAGTCTCAGAGGAAAGCGGGGTCTCTGCTCAACGGCTGACCCGGGCCTCTGTCTGGACTGACCCTGCCTGTCCCTCGGGCTCACTCACTGCCCTCCACCGGGCCCCTGCCCACAGCCTGGGTCGGTCCAGGGCACCCCCTCCCTGTGCTTGGCCGCCCCGCCAGGAGGCCTTGGCACGGGGCGCGCCTCGTGACACGCATTCTCCTCCACTCTGGAGGCCGGAGAACAATGGCTCCCTCTTGCCTCCTGAGCGGGTTCCTGTGCCGGGTACAGTCCCAAGTAAGGCTGAGGGTGCGCGCCCGCAGTGCAGGGGCAGCGGGGGCCGGGGCGGGGGGTGGCAGGCTGGTTGCGGCAGCCCCTTCCGTTCCCACCACCCCAGAGGGTCAGCATTTGCTTGTCTGAGAAGCTGGCCTGGGGGGGGGGGGACACTTTGGGAAGGGTACTCAGGAAGCCAGTCCCATGAGCGCTTCCGTGGTGGGTGGCCGCCGTGTCTTTCCCGCGGCATCAACCCTCCTAAGCCCTCAGCAAACACCGAGACGCCCTCCTGCAGACCCACAGTGGGCCAGCTTTGCCCTGTACGCGCTCCTTCGCTTAAACCCCACGGCGTCTGGGCGGTGGTCGTCAGGCAGGAGACTGAGGCTCCTCGAGGGGCCGGGCAAGGGGGATGGGATCCCAGAACCTTCTGCTCCCAAGCCCCCCATCTTCCCACTGTGCCCTGCTTCCCAGCGGGGCTCTCCTCCCTGGGTGTTGGGTGACAGTGGCTTCAGCGCCCTCCCCCTGCAGAAAGCAGGAAGCCCCTTGGTGGTGCACTTGGCTTAGGTGCCAAGGGAGAGGACTTGGGGCCCGTGGGGCGGCCAGGGCTCAGGGCCAAGGTAGCGATAGGGACACCAATAACCGATATCACCTGGGATCGCTTCCGGGGTGCTCGCCACCGGCCAGGCACCAGGCTCATGCTCCGTGTACCCCGTCGCTACCCCCCCAGGCGGGGGCCCTCAGGGACCTCTCTTACAGGTGTGGCTCAGCACGCTGGCCCAGGTTACACCCTGGGACGCCTGAGGGCCGGGTCTGTCCCCCTCCCCCCCTCCCCCCTGGCATTCCCAGGTCTCCTTCCTCCTCCTCCATCCTGGAACGTGCAGGTGACTGCAACGCCCCTGCTCACAGCTCCGGCCAGCCGGCACCCACGGAGAACCGGCGCCAGCCGGTGCCTCCGCTCCCGGAATCCACCTTGCTTATTCACCTGAGGGCATCCGGCACCTAAAGAAGGGTGGGACCTTTCGAATGAAGGACTTCTCGTGTTTTCTTCACCGTCCGAAGTCTCATCGTTATGCTTGAGTTCAGATGATGTGCCAGCCACCCCCCTCCCCCCAGGATACTGGCTGTCACTTTGGGACTTCTGGGTGGAGATCCAACCTTTAGGAAAAAAACAAATTCGGATTTTGGTGGGAGGCTGTGTCAGTTTCCTATGGCTGCTGTAATAAACGGCCACAGACTGGGTGGCTTAAAACCATGGGAGTGCATGGCTCCACAGTCCTGGGGCCCGGGAGTTGAAATCGAGGTGCCAGCAGGATCTTCCTTGCATGTCTGGTGACTGCCAGCACTCCCTGGCTTGCGGACCGCTCGCTCCTCTCTCTGCCGCCCTCTCCACACCGCCTTCCCCCTGCGTGGGTTCTGTGTCTGAGTCCAGACTTCCCTCTTTGCATATGGACACCGGCCATCGGGTCAGGGCCACCCTAATGACCGTGTCTTATCTTGCAAAGACCCTATGTCCAAATAAAGTCATATTCACAGGGTCCGGGGGTTGGGACACCCACATGCCTCTTCTGGGGTACACAGTTCAGCCTGTAACAGGGGTGGTTCCTTCGTCACATACGACATGCTTGCCCTGGGATTTAGATGGGACTCTGGAAGTCCCCAAAGACTTATAGATTTGCCGAGTGTCATTAATCTAGATGTGACTTGTCATTAACTAAACACCAATTTCTGAGGTGACAGGCAAGCTTCTTTTTTAAGGAATGAATCGTTAAGGCGGGACTTGGAACTTTCCCCACCCAAATGGTGAGTCACTTGAATTCCACTCGCTTGAATCTCCCGTCGGGATTTTCTTTAATTTTTTTCTTTAATGTTTATTTATTTTTGAGACAGAGAGAGACAGAGCATGAGCGGAGGAGGGACAGAGAGAGAGGGAGACACAGAATCCGAAGCAGCCCCAGGCTCCGAGCTGTCAGCACAGAGCCCGACGCGGGGCTCGAAATCACGAGCTGTGAGATCATGACCTGAGCTGAAGTCGGCCGCTTAACCGCTTAACCACTTAACCGACTGAGCCACCCAGGTGCCCCACCTGTTGGGATTTTCAAAGGCGCTGCTAACCTCGGCTCTCCCTGGACCTTCACTCCTAGAAGAACTCCCTCTTCCCGGACCCTCCGCGGCAGAAGACTAAGCACGGAAGACGTGTCCTGCCTTCACAGACCTGAATATCGGGTAGATTTTCTCCCGCAGACGGGGGCGTTTTCCATTTTATTGTTTGTTCTGCCGTCCAGCTCAGGACGGCAAGAAATGACCTCATGAAGGTAAGTTTCTCCTGGCTCCCCTGTCCCACCAGCAAAGGCCCCCAAGATCCAGATGATCTCCCACTGGTTATTGCTGCCAAGGACCCCAGGCCGAGCCTCGCGAGGTCTCCCAGTTTTTCAAAGGAAGACGAATCTGCAGTGTTTTTGCCTGTCCGACTTGCCCCAGCGCTGGTCTTCAGCCTTCCTCCAGTGCTGGCCCGGAGGTCCCAGCAGGTCCTGGCCCTGGCCAGCCTCTGCCTCTCCTCCTGGCGGGTCCTGCCCCTGCCCTGCCTTGGCCTTTGGAGAGGTCCCCATCCAGCCCCGCCTCCTGGGGATTTCCCAGGCCAAGCCGTGACCCACTGTCCCAATGCCTGGTAGGAAGTGTCACCCCCCGCGCACACCATCATGCCTATTCTCTCTCAGCATCCCCAGCCATCCTCAGAACTGTCTTTCCAGATACAGGTGAGGCCTTCTGCCAGCTCCCGCCCCACCTCACGTGGACAGAGTACCTGGCAGGCAGCAGGTGGAGACCCCTCAGGTTGCCCCTTGAGGACCCAACCCCACAGGGTCACCTGCAGGCCATACCTGGGAGCAGGGCGGTCTCTGGCCTGCTGGGTTAGGAACTGCCCTTTGGTCCGTGCCCGCCACCCAGCCTGCCACCTCTACCCGGTGGGAGAACCGCCACTCCTTCCCGGACCTGCGATGCCAGCCTCCCAGCAGCCCTTCTGAGGTGTCGGCCTGGTCGGCTCTCTTCACCCTCAGGGGCTGCCCCAGCCCCATTCTTCTCCCCACGCTAACCCCGCTTTGTAGCCCAAAGGGCACCTGACCCAGGGGTGGATGCCTGGTCAATAAATGACCTGTGTGGCTCTGTCACATTATAGAAGTTTGCACATGCTGTTCCACCTGTCTGCAATGCCCTTCCTTCTAGAGAACTCCTGCTCATCCCTCAAGGCCTCTGTCAGATGCCCCTTCCTCCAGGCACTACTTCCTTCAAGTGGCGGCATCTTTGCACGTTCCCTGTCACGGGAACTGCGGATTCGCTGTGGTGGCATGCCACATGGCCCCTGCCACTCATCTGCCATGGTATGAGGGCAGGGGTGGTGGGACTTGGGGGGCAGGGGAACTTGGGGGGCTGAAGGGTCTCTTTTATGCAGTGGTCCAGTACCTGTTAGTAAACCCCCAAAAATGCACACAAGGTGGGAGCAGAAAAGTAAGGCAGCGAAATCTCTCCCTGCCCCCACTCCCATCTCGTGGGCTGACACGGAGGCCTGGTGGGGGGGCACTTGCCCGGGGTGGCTCGGTGAAGAGTTGGTGGAGCCAGGCCGGACATGGATTCTCACTCACGGTCGGGAGGAGGCCACCAGCTCTGCTCCCACTGCCTTTCCCACTGGGGCCCCTGAGGCCCATGGGACGGGCTGGGCGCTGGCCGGCCAGCTGAGTTCTTCAGGAGGCCTGGGGCCGATGTGGACCCCACTGGCAGCAGCCAAGAGCTAGGAGCCGGGCCCGGTGTGGCAGAGGCCGTCCTGGTGGGAGCCTTGTGCCCCGGGAGGCCTGGGGGGGGGGGGGGGATGGGTGCCTTGGAGGGAGCTGGAACAGCAGGGTGCTAGCTCTGTCCCCAGTTTGGGCTGCAGCTTGGCCACTGTGGGGACGGCTGGGCCTCCTGCTCAAAGACCTCAGCGGGGCCTTGAAAAGCCGCCCTCAGCCCCTCTCCGGTTGGGGCTTCCTCCCGAGGGGGAGGAAGAGGGTGAACAAGGTGACAGGGACCACAGAGGTCTCACTGCCTCTCACCCACCCCTTTCAGGGGTTCCCACGTGACCGCTCCCTAACCCCGCCCTTACTGGGTGGCTTTGGGCTCCAACCAGCCAGATGAATGTGCAGGTGCCTGAGGCCAGGGGTAGGGGCCGCTCCATTCCCAAGGCTCCTCCCCCTCATCATCTGTTCTATAGCCCTCCCAAGCTCCAGTCCAAGGGTTGGTTGGGGCAGGGCAGGCTGAGGGTCCCTAGATGATGGCCCTGGGCAAGTGGTAGTGGAAGGACCAGGCCTGGGAGGGAGCCAAGAGATGGCCTTCCTCCTGGCCTGCCATTAACCAGCTCGGCTTCACCCCTCATCCCCTCCATCAAATGGGTGAGAACCACTAGATTAGGGGTCCCAATGCTAGATCCCCCCATCAATTAGCACAGCAAACTCCCTGGAGGAACTTTGGGAACACAGATGCCTGCCCCCCCCCCTTAGAGTCTGACTTTGGGGGTCAGGGTGGGGCCCAGGGATCAGCATGCAAAGATGCTGTCAGGTGACCCTGAAAGGTGTCCGGGTGAGAAGCCCTGAGCCAGATGGCCCCTGATGGCTTTTCCTGATCAATGTCTCTCCTGCTCTGGTCTGCAAAGTCACCAGTCAGCCCTGGAGGCTGCTCTGCAGACCCACTGCTACAGAGCCTTGTGCCCAGGGCAGGCTGCTGGGCAGGGCCGCAAGAGAGGGCTGAGTGGCTTCCCCCTGGTGGTCCTGAAGTGCACGTGGGTAACTCCCTCCCTCCACTGATCCTTGTTATAAGCTGGTTTGTGTCCCTCCTACAAAAGGTATGTGTGAGCCTGGCCCCCAGGACCCCAGAATGTGAACTGACTGGGAACTAGGGCCTTTACAGATGAAATTAGTTAAGATAAGATTACAGTGCATCCAAATCTCATGGCTGGTGTCCTTACAAAAAGGGGACATTTGGACATAGACATAGGGAGAACCCCATGGAGAGTGGGGGCAGAGTTGGGGACTCTCAGTTTTAGGCTCTGCTGGACAGTGGGGGACAGAGGCAAGCCCCCAACAGAGGGGGACACTGTGTGTCCCCTCAGCAAGGAGGGGACCCTAGCAAGGCCACGCATCTAGGACAGGGTGAGGCCGCTGAGGGCATGGAATATGCCGGCAGACCAGGGGAGGGGCATCTTCCAGGAACAGAAAAGGAGGGTGCTTTGCAGACAGCCCTGGAGGATGGGTGGGTGGGGGTGGCGGCAGGTGGAACCATCCAGTGAGAGGTGCAGAGGCTGGGGGGGGGGGG
>NW_024412655.1:72511-75678 GCF_014898765.1 Herpailurus yagouaroundi | reverse complement strand
GGGGGGGGGGGGGGGGTGAGGCAGGTAAGAGTCAAAAACAATACCCAGTACTGCTTACTAGAGCTGCAGGGGTGAGGGCTGGGGCAGGGAAGAGCGTTGGAGGTGTTGAGATCCAGCCGGTGTTGGCATTTCCTGGTCTGAAGGTCGAGGATGAAATCTGACTGGTGATACAGCTGGGGCAGTCGACTGCACGAGTGTCCCGGGAGCCACGGGTGTGGCTGACCTTCCTGTGGGGCCTGGAGCCCCAGAGCCGCTCAAGGGCAGTTGAGGCTGGGACGAGGCGAGGCCCTCAGAAGAGGGGCGGGTGGGAGCCTCGGGGCTCAAGGCCGCTGGAGACCCGGCCCCCCCCCCCCCCCCCACACAGGGGGGATGTGCACAGGCTGGGGGCTACTCGGCTGGCAACCCGGCCGCCCCCTCTTGGCGGGCGCGGGCAGCAGATGGCGCTGCCGGGCTGCCGTCGGCCCTCGCGGCTCCGGGAGCGCGAGGAGGGTGGCCCGCGGGGCCAGATCGGAGCCCGAGGCCTAGAGGAACGCACGCTGCGACCCCGGGTCTGAAAGGCACCCTCTGGGGGGACGCTCGCCGCCCTGCCCAGCAGGTGTTCGGCCACCCGGGGCCATGACTGGAGCGCGGGGTGGGGGCGCGCGGGCCTCGGGCTCCCACGCCGAGCAGGTGTTCTGCGCGCCCGCCCTGCGCTCTTAGCGGGGCCGACGAGGGCGCGCGGAGGCGGCGGGGGGGGGGGGGGGGGGGGGGGCGTTCGTGCCGGGGGCGCGCTGCCGTGCCCGGCGGGGGGGGCGGCCGGGAGGGGGGGCGGCCCTTCCCGGCGTGAGCTCATCGCGGGCGGTGCGGCGCCCCCACCGCGCCCAACCTCTCGACCCTCGGAGCCCGGGACTGCGGGGGGGCAGTGCGGGCGCGGGGAGGGGGGGTGGGATCGGGCCTCTAGGGAGGAGGATCCGGGGGCCAGAGTGCGGTGGGGGCGCTCCGTGGGGAGCCCAGGACCAGAGGCCGGCTGCTCCCGCGCCGGCTGCCAGGCCCCGAGCGGCCCTTCACCTGGGCTGACGTCACCGTTCATCCCAGCGGCCCCGCCCGCGCCGCCGGGACCGCTCCCGTCCTCCCCCTGGCGGAGCGGCTGCCCCCTTCTCCAACTGGGTCCTCGGCTTCGGGGAGGGTGGGGCAGCCAACCACCTGCCGGGAGAGGTGAGGGCCGAGCGCCGCCTCCCCCACCCCAGCCTGCCCCTCCTGCAGTTTCCCGTTAGGGCCCACTTGCGGAGAAGGGCCTGATCTGCTGCGCCCGCGACGTCCCCTCGTTCTTTATCAGCCCTAACGCCTGCCACCCGGCCGCCAGCCTGCCCACGCTCCTCCCCAAGGCTGACCACCAACAGATCGGGAGCAGAGAGGGGCGGGCGCGTGGCGGGGGGTGTCCTGGGGCAGGAACCTGGGCAGAGAGCACGGGGAGGGGCGGGAGTGCAGAGAGCAGGCCCTGGGTTTCTCCCTTCCACCTCTGGGCCTCACTGTGGGGGTTCAGCCCTGCAGGCCTGTGGTTCCCCGTCTTGGACTAAGTCCCCAGGCCCCCCAAATAAACAGGTGGAAGAGAGAAAAGATCCCCGCTCGGCATCAGCCCAGCGTGACCTTGGACTGGTCCTCCTGCCTCTGAGCCCAGAGCACGTTGGGGCTCCACGTTGCAAGCACGGGACGCCTAGTGGAGCCCCCTCCTGGGCAGACTAGTTCAGTCCCTGGGAGCTGTGTGAGGGGTGCTGGAAGGGGCTCCTGGGTCAGGGGCTAAACTGGGGAGGGGGCAGAGGAGGGAGGGGCACGGAATCCCGTCCCGTTAGGCATCAAGAGGGTCCAATTCTCCACCTGGGACAGGCAGCGGGGGGCTGTGGCCCTCGGTCGCCACCCCCGCCCTGGGCCGGCAGGGTTCTTGACTCCACCCTTCTTCCCCAGCTGCTTCTGTGCGCAAACACCCCCTTAGACGGGCTGGGTGGGGGTGGGGCGCTCTAGGACCCGGCTTTGTCTTCCTCCTCCGGGCTTCGGGCGGCTCTGGCCTTTTCTCCCCTCCACCGGCTCCAGGAGTCCGGCCCCCTCCCCCTTCTCTTCCCCCACTTCTATTTCAAGCTCTCCTTGGCTATTTATAGCTACGTCCGCCAGTTGCGTCAGGCTGAGTCTGGCTCCCGCCGGCCCCAAGCCAAGGGCGCCACCACCCCCGCCTGGGCAGCTACCTGGCCTGCTGGGCCCCCGGGTTGCCCCAGGTGTGCGTGAGTGCCCCAGGGTGTGGCGGATCCCACCTTGGGCGCGGCAGCACCCGAGGCAGGCTTGGGGGAGACAGCCCCCTCATTCGAGATGGGGGCAGGGGTGGTGGCGGCAAGGGGGCAACTTTCCCTTCGGTCCTCAGAACTACCCCGCTGGGCTGCCCTGAGGAAAGGCCTTTGCCGCTGTGGTTTCAAGGGGTGCAGCCTCCCACCCGGCTGCACAGGGCAGCCCGCCGTGGCCTCTGCCTCTTCCCTCCGGAATGAAGGTCCCTCGTCCGAACGCCAGGGTGTTCTAGTCCCGTCCGATTTACGGGGGGGGGGGCCCCCGCCCCCCCGGGGTCCCGCGCCGCCCACCGCTCTTCTTCCTGAGGCCCCGCCCCCAGCCCTTCCCTTCCCCTGGTGCTCCCCAGGAACATGGTCCTTGGAAGATTTGCTCGGTTTGGAAAGGCTAGAGGGGCTCTCCAGGCATCTGCCCGGTTGACAAAGGCCTGACCCTGGCATCACCCTGCCCTGTGGCCTGTGTGTGTTCTGGCAACGGGGGACTGTCCTTCCTCAGCCCACCAAGGCTTCCTCGGGTTCTGGGCACTGGCTCCTGCGTCTCAGCCTGCCTGCCTCGGGTCTGTCCTCTGGGGAACCACTTGCGTCCCCTCGCCTTCATCAAGCTACCGGCACCCTTGTCAAAGCCTGCCCACTCCTTCAGAGATGACCTTCTATCTGGAGACACCCCCAACCCCAGGGCCGGGAGGAGGCCCTGGGACTGTCTCGTCAGCGTAGCCACCGTCCCCCCCCGCCCCCCGCCCACCGAAGGCTGAGATTGCTCTGGGGGGTTGGCTGAAGGAGCCCCTCCACGGAGGGAGAACTGTTTCCCGAGTGCTCATGCTAGGTGCACAAGACACGCCCTGTGAAGTTCCACTGGCAGTC
>NW_024412655.1:54010-67511 GCF_014898765.1 Herpailurus yagouaroundi | reverse complement strand
CGCCCCCCGCCCCCCCCCCCCCCACCTCCAACGAGCACAGGCAGCGGAGCGGCCGCCCCTCACCGATGAACTCGATGCACTTGTCCAGCCAGGGCAGCAGCTTTTCGCAGTAGTTGTCATTGATGGGAATGCGCATGAAGCGGCTCTCACAGATGAAGTCCGGCTTGGGGCAGGAGTTGCTGGCGTTGAGGACATAGCTTATTCCGTTCTGGGTCATCAGATCCTGGAGGGACAGGAGGGCAGGTCAGACCACGGGGGTGCCGCTGGACCGGACTTCCGGGTCCTGGCACGTCCCCGAGAGGGGAGCCTCTGCAAGCCCCGCCCACGGCCTGAGGTGGGTTGCCCGGGCGGTGGCTTTACCCTCTTCCCTCGTCACAGTTTTAAAACACGGGACTCTTTCAGTGCTGGCCGGGGGCCCAGTGACATCAGCAGTTTGGCATGTGGGCTCCGCCGCCCGAGGGGCTGGGAGCTGCTTCTCCACCCGTCTCTGCTCTGGTCCTGCCACAGCCCCCTTGGGTCTTCGCGCCCCCAACCCGTGCTTCTCCCGCACCTGGGCATCCATCCCCGCGTGGCCTGTCGGCTCCCTTCCTCCCCCAGACCAGCCCCGGAGCTGCTTCTGAGCTCCTGCCTCGTCCCCCGGCCAACGGCCAAAGCCCCAGCTGTGCACACACCTTGTTCAGGACATCTTTCTGAGAGCCCAGGTAGAGGTGAGGCAGGATGCGGGTCAGGCCCACACTGGGCACCGGCAGGCAGGGCTGGGAGAGGCTCATGGGCAGCAGGGCAGCAGGCTTGCCCTCACAGAGGCCGGGGAAGCAGGAGGAGAAGGTGGCAAAGCCCCCTGCAGGAGGAGGAGCGGAGGAGACGTGGGTCAGGCGGTCGGCTGGCTGCGGCCCCGGAGCACCACTACCTCTCAGCCTCCCCCAGGCTGGACTCTCCCGCCCAGAGGGAGGCCCCTGGGTGGGCCTCTGGCCTGAGCACCCGGCCTCCGTGCTGGGTGCTGGAGGGCCGCTCTCACCAGGTCGCGGTGTGTGTTCCACACATATACAGCCCGCCCCTACGCCCACATTCCTCCTCAGGCTAATTAGCAGCTGGCCCGCACTGAGGACGCCGCTGTGATGCCCGTAAATGTGGGGTCTGGGTGGTGAGCCAGTCTAGCACGTGCAGGACCCAGGCAGGGGTGCGTTCAGATGCCACGGAAGGCTCCTGCTGAGGGTGTGGTTCCTTCGTACCCGTGGCCTGGGGCCAGCCCCGGCCTTCCTGCCTCTCCCCCTGGGCTGATGCAATCCCTCCCTGGCTCTAGTTGGCCGGGAGCCCCAGACCAAGCTTGGGTGCCAGGACCAGGAGGCAAGGGCTTCTGAGGGGCCCTCCTCCCCCTGGGCATGACATCACCTACTGGAATCGGCACAGCCCGTGGGGCATCTGTGCTCTAGTTAGGGCTCCGTTCTGCCCAGAAGGCAGCACCAGAGGCTGGGCTGAGAGCTGGGAAGCCCAGGGGCTGTGCGCAAGCAGGGCACGCAAGCGGGCCCACGTTCTGCACGTGGCTGGCATGTGCCCTGCCGCCTTCCCTGCACATCCAAGCCCCAGGCCGCAGGTCAGTGGAACGAGCCCCTCTGCTGGCCTGAAAGACCCGAGGGGGCCTCCCGAGTATGTCTCTGAGTCCGTGAGTGACCGCGGGCAGAGCTCTCTCCGCCTCTGGCCTGCTTCCGCACCCTGCCTGCCACATGGCGTAGCTGTGAAGCTCAGAGGAGACAACGACTGCGAAGAAACACTGAGAACACACCTGCCCACACCCGGTGTGATTGCCAGCACTCGGTGGGACGGCGTGAGACTGCACCCTGGGGCTAACCACACTTACGGGGACACAAGCCCTGTGGACGTTCTCTGCTCTCCGTGGACTGGTCCATTTCAGAATTCAACTGGACCGCGCTCTACCTCACTGCTCTGAAGGAGGCCGTGGAGCGAGGGGAGTTCGCAGGCCAAGAGACCCCCGTGCTCTTTCCGGGTCTGCAGCAACAGCCGGTGAGGGAGCCCTGGCTGATTTCCCAGGACAGAGATGCCTGGTGCCCTTGGCCTTCACCCATAGCCCAGATCAGTGGCCAGTTTGTACAAACCTCCAACCAGAGTGCCTGCCATGTGTGCTCCCTGTGACCCCAGCGAAGGATTGGCTGGGGGAGGGGCATGGTGATGGGGGGCCCCCAGGCTGGGGGGAGTGCAGGCACGAGCCTTGGAGGAGCTGTCCCGTCCCCGCGAGCCTGCTGGCCGGACAGGGAGAAGTGGGTGACCGTCAGCACCAATGACAACACAGCTCACAGATGAAAGCTGGCCGGGGTTCTGGGGGAGGGCTCCTGTTCACCCTTCAGAGCCAGGGGCCCCTGGATGTTCCTGCTGGATGACGGTGCCCCCCACCCCAGGAGGGCAAGGTCTGCAGCATCTCTCTAAAGGCTTATCTCTATCATCTCTAGCCTCCCTTGCTCTCCGCTCTCTGGGTGACATGGCCTAAGCTGAGGGGAGGGGGGCTGTGTTCCACCAGGAACGTCCTGCACAAAGGGGGATCTCTGGACAGGTGCAGATGTACCAGACTTGACTGCGATTCCTCAAGTAAACCCCACAGGACTCACCCCCACCCCCACCCCCGCCACCAAACCGGAGCCAAGCCTCTGGTAGTGACCCCTACAAGCCCCCTATAGATGTCAGGTGCAGCAGGGCTGGAGACCGGGCCCCTCCAGTGATTTCAGCCGCCCCCCCACCCCCCCGCCCGGGCTCTGGGGCCGTTCTGGGTTGAATCCATGGCAGCGGGCCTGGACCCTCTGCAGGTGCTAGCACTTTTGGCAGCCGGGAGGCGCCCCCATCCCCTAGGCGTCCCCAAGGGCACCTTCCTTCGGGAGGGATACCCGCCTCCCTCTGCCTCACGGCTTCCCAGCTGGCTGCGCCTCACAATGGAATCTCGGATTCGCACAAAAGCTCATGCCTAGTACGCACCAACTCCACCGACTCCGCGGGCACTCGGCCCCTGCCCCCGCCCGCAGCTCCCAATGCTTGGGCTCTCCTGCCCAGATGCGGGCGGTGCCCCCCCCCACACAACCCCCGCGCGCCGCCCGCGGTCCCCGCGCCCCGGGCAGGGTCCCCACCCACCCATCCTCTCTCCGCGCACCCTCTGCGCAGGGGCCGCTCCCGCCGCGGTCTCCGGCCAGGGTCCGAGGGCGGCGCGTGCGGAGTCGGGCCGCGGGGGCGCACCGACCCGGCGCCGCGACATCACCAGCCCGCATTCCGCAGCAACGCGCACCGGGGCGAGGGCCGCCCGCCGCTTAAAGGGCCAGGCTCCCTTTCCCGTCCCCGCCCCGCCGGACGTCACCGCCGAGCTGCTGGGGGGAGGGGGTGGGGAGGGCAGCGGTCACAGCAGCCGGTTCCGGACCCCAGGGCGCCTGCCCCACCGCCCCACTCCTGCTTCCATGAGCCTCCGCTGTCCCGGAGAGGGATCTCCCTGCCCTCCAGCCGCTCCAACCTCTCAGCGCTCCTCAGCCCCACCCACGGAGGGGTGGGGTCCTCCTTTTCTGGCCTCTGCTGAGACCCCCTCTCCCCCTGTGATCTTGGTGATCCTGGAAAGTCACTTCCCCTTTCTGGCCTGGCCGCATCCCTCCTTCCCACTGAGCCTCCTCGCCTTCCCGCCTTCCCTTTCTCACTGGCTCCCGGGCTGCTCTGGCCTCAGAGTGTGGGCAAGGTGAGAAGGCTGTCCCAAGTCTGGGTCCTGATTCGGTGTCACTTTGAGCCCTTCTCATACCATGGTGGGTCATAACTTCTACCTGGCTTGGCCCTCAGTGAAATGGGTGCAAATACTCTAACCTTGCAAGGGGCGGCAGCCCCAAGAGCTTAGCGAGCCAAGCGGGGCACAACCAGGTCCCAAGTGAGTGCTCCTGGCACATTCCAGCCTAGGCCTGCCCCACTGCATGCTGGGTGAGGCGCCCCAGCCTCCAGAGGAGACCCACCATTAGAGGTTCTGGGCTTTCCTGGGCAGCCTGGGGGTAAGGGAGGGTGCTGCTCTAAGACCAGTTTCTCTGACTCCCAGAAAAGGGCCTGGTGGCTCCCGCTCCTGGCTGGAGAGTGTGCGCCTGCACACTGACGTGTGTGCGTGAATGCATGCACGCGCACACGTGCACACACACACACACACACACACACACACACACACACGTGCACGCTGGGGTTCCCAGCTGGGCCCTGGGAGAGCTCCCGTCCGCCCAGGCTGCCCATTAAAAAGCCCAGAGCCTCTCTGTCCTCTCTATCTTCTTCCTACCCGCTCAGCCCCCACAGTGAACCCAGGGGACAGTGGTTGAATCAGAGTTTGCAATTCTGTGGCTTGTGGTTCCCAGAGCTCACACACATGCACACAAGTCCCACAGCCCACCCACACAAGTTTGGGATCACCAAGGTGGGATGCGCGCGCGCGCGCGCACACACACACACACACACACACACACACGAGCAAATACAGATCACCAGCCTCCCAGGGGCAGGCACCGATGTAGACACCCTCTGACCGTGTAGACCCAGACGTGTGTAGAAGGCAGCGTGCACACCTGCACACGATGCTGACCCACCTGAACACCCTTCAGAATATGGTACTTCCTCCAAAAGGTCTGCCCTGAGCGGCCTGGCTCTAGCCTTCAGGTTATGTTGAAGGTCCATGCTGCCACTGGGCCCGTGCCAGAGGGCCAGCCCATGGGGTGCCTGCATGTGAGGGCCACTCAGGGCAGACAGGCTGAATGTACATCCTATTGGCTGTGTGAGGTGGGGACAACACCCTCTTCAGCCCTCTACGTCCTCCGTCCACCTGCCACAGCCCCTGGCAGGCAGAGGTCGGGGGCGGGAGCACCCACAAACGCCCCAGGCCCGGGCAGGGAGGGTGTGCATCCCTGGGACAGACCAGGTCAACCCAGCCCTGGGACCTGGGCCACCTCTGGGAGGTGGGTTCTACAGGAAGCGCCTCAGCCCCTGCCCACAGGGGGAAGGCATCATCAATAACCACTTTGGAACGTGTGTGTGTGCGCGCACGTTGGGCACACCTACGTGTGTGCCTCCAGGCTGGCTGGGCTGCTTTTGGGGAACAGGAAACCCTACAGGGACCCCTGTTGGCCCCCAGGCGGAGTCATCATCAAGTAGGCATCCGTGTTGGCCGTGGCCTTCACAGGCACTCCCTGCCTGCGACCAGGGGTGCTCAGATTGGGGTTTGCAGAGGATGGGGTCCGTGTCTCCCTTCCCAGGCAGGTGGAGGGTCAGAGATCCCTTCCCTCCGCACCTGCTACAGCCGGCATTTAGGGCTTTCCTCTTGTCTACCTCTTCACCTGCTAGTGGTGGCGGGAGGCCCATGTGCGAGGGGGTTCTGAAGCGTGGGGGTCCAGGGGAGGGGACAACGGAGCCTCAGAGAACTCCGGGGTTACTGAGAAGGCACCCCTCCCAGCACTGCCCCTGTAGTCGCTGGTCTCTGGGCTTAGAAAAAAGAGCAGAGATGGATCCAGAACCCTGCCTCCCCAGACACCTCCACCCAGCACAGCCAAGCTTATAGTGGTGCCCCCCCAGCCTCCTCCCTTGGGTCTGTCCGGAGCTCACCTGTGAGGATGGCCACGCTGTCGAAGCAGCCGTCCAGCTTGCTGAGCAGGATGGAGAGGAAGCTGTCTGCAGCCAGCACGCTGGCGTCCCGTGTACTCTGGTCATAGACTACCACGTCCTGCGGCTCTGTGGCCTCCACCTGGGAGCCATGAGGGCAGAGGTCAGGGCACTGCTGGGCACCTGCCGGAGGCCCCCATCCCCGGCTGCCACCCACTGCGGCTTGTCAGGCACTGGCAGGGAGGGGCTTCGGCCACCTTGCTGCCTCGAGGGAAGGGCAGGCTCTGAGCCGCCCACTGCACAGCTCACACCTGGACAGGTAGAAACGCCCACAGCCACACAGGCAGGCCCTCGGAGCAGGCAGAAACGGGGGACACTTGTCCTAATGCCGTGTCCTCATGCACGGGCATCTGAGCTAAGGGAGCACTTATGGGTGTCCGCTGGGGGCCACGTCCACGTAGAAGAGATTAAGGTGAATGTAACAGGGTCTTCAGGGGTACACACAGGTGCCCACAGGGACAGGGGTGCACGGACACCCTCAGGGCGACCGAGGCAAGGGGAAAACTGTCCCCAGGGTCCCCGGGAGGCACGGTTTGGGGCTTTTGCAGGTGGGATGCCTTTGGGCCTGGGCCCCTCCCCTCTTCCCCAGCCACGAAGCCACCTTGGATTCAGGAGGCAGCAGCTCAAAGTTGGGGTTCCGTGCCCTCCCCCCCACCCCAAATGCCCCGCCTGGGGACCAGATGCTCAGCAGCTTCTGCTCAGAGTGGCTAATGCCCTGCCCCCCAAGCACACTCAGCCCTTAAGCCAGCTGAGCCGCCAACCCTAGGCTGGATGATGTCACCAGCAGCCAATGGGATTGCGCTCTGGCAGGGAGTCCTCGCTGGGGGTGATTAATCACCGGATTCCCCTCACTGAGGCTGCAGGGAGTGTTCTGGCCTTGGGGGGTGGGTGGGGGGACTCCCCACGAGCGGCTGTGCCACCTGGGTCCGCTCACATCCAGCTCTGCTGAGGCGGGGCCTGTGACCAAGACCCCTCCCGCAGCTCCAGGCCGCTGGGCATGCCACTCTCCACACTGGAGGTGCCTCTGCCTTCCCAGGTCACTGGACCAGGGGTCCCTTCCAGGGCTGGACTCGATGCTCCTGGCTGACGGAGCCAGGACTGTCCACCGCAGGTGACCCGGGATGTTCTCAGGGGAGGGCCCAGAGAGAATTCTGGGTCATTCAAAACTCTAGAGGGGAAAGAACTGGGGGGCTGGGGACAGGACCTCTCAGTGTGAGCCTCTTGGCCACCCCTCCTGTCTTCCTCTGACTTCTCATGGCCATCAATACATGCCTCCCCAGCTGCCATCCTGGTCCACGGCCTCCCTGTGCGCCCGCCCCCCCCCGCGCCCCCCCCCCCCCCCCCCGCCACCGGCCCGCCCCATGCCCCTGTGCAAGGTCACACCTAGCTCATCCGTTCAGTGCCCCTCTGTGAGCCCTGGACTGGGCCCCAGGGACATGGTCCTGTCTTATGAGGGGAGACCTCTGCCAGGGGCGGAGGGCTGAGTGAGGACCCAGATAGGGCAGCAGGCTCTGGAAGGGAGGGGTGATGAATTGTATCTGGGGAGACGGTATCTGCAGAGGGCCTCCCTGGGGAGAGGCATTTGTGCACCCTAAGAGGAAGCTCAGGGAGGAGGGGTGGGAGCCGCCTACAAGGCCCGAGGCTTGGAATGGCTTAGTACGTTCTGGCCCTAGGAGCCCAGTTGGGGTTAGCTGAGAGCTCCTGTGTACCTGGCTGGCAAACTCTGTCCTGGCCTCCGGAAGTGATGGGGGCCTGGGTGGGAAGGCAGTCAGCCCCAGGGACTGGGTGGCCCTGGGGGCAGCGGGGGGGGGGGGTGGCACCAGCCCCAGGGCCTGGGTGGACGCAGCAGGGAGGGTGTCAGGTACCTGGCCGCGCACGGCTGGCTGGATGAGCTCTGCGATGGTCACCTTGCCCTGTTGCAGCCGTCGCTTCACCAGTTTGGAGCAGCAGATATTGACGGAGCTGAGCACGTGCCAGCTGTTGTATTCCACGAAAGAGCGGCTGTCGATGACCAGTGGCCCCCCAGGCCCGCCCCGCAGGAGGCTGGCTAGCTTCTTGGCATCCATCACCTTCCGAGGGAGCCGGTCCCCAGCCATGGTGGGGCAGTGGGCAGTGGGGAGGGGGTGGGCCCTGAAGGGAACAGAGGCTGCTCCGGTGGCCGGGGCTGTGGCTTAGAGTTCGGAGGGACCGGGCATGGTGCCAGACCTGCAGGGAGAGGCAAAGGGTCAGCAGGGCTGCAGGCCCCCAGGGTGGGTGCCTGGCCAGCTCCCCGGGCAGGGCCAGCCTCAGAGGGCCCACGGGGAGACCCAGGTGGACCGGGGGTTTGAGCCTGACATGTGCCCACAGAGGCCCTTCCTCTCTTGGGATAAACCAGCATCCCCTCTGGCTCTTCCACGGAAGTCAGGCCCCCTAACATCTTAGGTAAGCGGGGTGGAGTCTGTGACCCGCTGGGCTGAGAGTGTTTGTACGCGGTCCTACCCAGCACTGCACTGTCCAGGTCATGGGGACAGCTTCTAAGTGGGACACAGCAAGGCAGATGGGGGAACACAGAGGGAAGGATCTCAGGGCTTGGACTGGGCTGGCTGGCCAGGTTGGGCCTGAGGACGCCTCCCCTGGGCCCTCGGGATCATGGACACTCACTGCTTCCAGAACACTTCATCCTGCCTTCAGGCTCTGTCATCCCATTGCTAGGATGCTACCCTCCCCGGCCTGCACATCTTCCTAATGTCCAGAACTCTGGGCAAGGCAGGGGTCCAGAACGTGCTCCTTGCCCGGCATACCCTCCCTCTGTGGCCCCGTGCTGCACAATCTCTCCATAAGCTGATAATCTGGCCCCGAGGAACGGGGGTGGCATTGGGGCTGCTTCCACAAGTCCATGGGTTCCTGAGGCAGGTGCCAGGGCAGGTGCTGGAGGGGTCTGGGAGTGGAGGCGGGGCTCCTCTGCCACAGCCACTGTCCCAGTTCTGCAGAGCGAGCTTGAGTGTGTGCCATGTGGGGCCAGTGTCTGTCCCCCAGCAGGAGTGCGCCACACGCTCATGGGATGGGGGTGGCAGCACGGGTGTGCTCCGGGCACAGTAAAGTCCTGAGGTCTAGGGGGGCCCTTCTGGGGGCTGGGAGGTCCCAGGGTGGGGTGGATGGGTGGCACCTAAAGATGAAAGTCAAAGTAGGTGACCCATATGTGGGGACTCTTGGGGTGTGGGGACTCTCGGCACGGCCTCTAAGGGCCCTTGGCCTGAGGAGGAGGAGGTAGGTGGGGATCCAAGGACCCCAGATCTCGGGGCAGAGGCCCCTCTTGTGGGTTTGGTGCTAAGCCTCTGTCACATGCCTCCCATCCTCGTCCTGCCTGCCAGGCCCCATCTGCCCTGTCACCTGCCAGCACCGGCCTCTCTCTAGGCCCACCGAGCCTCACAGCCTGCCAGGAGGCACACAGTGTGAGGATGATGAGTTTCCTTTGAAGGGGGGAAACTGAGGCTCAGGGGAGGGGTGGGACCAGTCGAAGGTCACACCAAGGACACTGGATAGAACCCAAGGCCTCCACCATTGCCATTCAGTCGGGACCTTCCCTCTACCACAGCCCCACCCAGCTCGGACACAGGAGAGGCTGGGGCACAGACGTACCCTGGAGCTCAGAGAGGGGACCCCCTCAGCACGCCCCCAACCTGCAGCTGCAGATGCTGCTGCGGGGGGGCCCCCTGAGGACACTTGTCATACTTCAGTGATGATGGCCCTGGGGACAACAGTGGCAGCTGCGGCCATTTCTGGACCACCCCCTCAGGTGAGCTCCCAGGCTGGTGTGGGTGGGAGACTTCACAGAGAAACAGGAGCACGGCAGGTGTAGACCGTGTCTGCTGGCCCAGAGGGAAGTGCCCGGGATGGCCCCGGTCAGCGGGCGGGGCCTTGGGATACCACTCACAGACACCCTGCTCCCCAGGCAGGCACCCGGGCTCCTCCACTGTGGGGGCAGGGCCTAGGGGTGCAGCTGGGGCTGCTGGTCATCCTGAGGGCCGTATGAAACCAGTTCAACAGCAAAAGGGCCCATCTGCCAAAAGGGGCGCCCCACCTGCTGAGGGGGGTCTTCACTCGCTGGCGGGGGGCCTGTCTGCAAAGGGGGTTCCCCACCTGCCCAGGGGGGCCCGTCTGAGGGGTGTCCCCGCCTGGGTGATGAGGGGTCCCCAATTCGATTCCTGTATGAGGTGTTTTGAGAAGCTTCAGGACAGCTTGAGGGCCGTAGGACAGGCAGGGAGGCGGGCTCAGGATGAGAGGAGGGTGTGGAGGAGCTGAGCTGGGCTGCAGGACAGGGACCGGGGCTGGAAGGGGGAGCCGCTGGGCTCCCAGGCCCAGTACCTGGTCTCAGCCCCAGCCCCTAGGGAACCCTCCAGCTCTGGCCGGTGAACCGCTCTAGTATTGTTATTTGCAGCCGAGGGGGACCCATTAGCAAGTTAGCACCTCCGTCGTTGCCATGGCAACCACGGAGGTGCCAGGCAACGCTGGTCCTGCGGCACAGCTACGGAGCAGGCTGGCTCTGCAGAACAGCAGGGCCCGCTCCTTGCTTCCTGCAGGTGCCCAGGAGCTGGGGCCTGGGATGACCAGGGGGCCGGGTCCCTACGAGTCCCAAAGCCCAGGGGTGACACTACTCCAGGCCCTCCCCTCTCTGCTCCACCGGGTCCTAACCTTTCTTGCCAAGGGCACCCACGGAGCACCTCACTCCCGCCTCCAGGGAGCCTTCAAGGGGCCACGGTCTGGCCCAAGTGCACCTCCTGCAAGACCTCTCAGGGCCTCCTCGGGGCTAAAGCTCCTGGGGGCAGACCCTCCCCTGTCGTGCTATGGATCCGAGCCCAGAACTCCAGTCGGGGGTGGAGAAAGCTTAGGACAGTCTTGAGCAGGTAAGTGGGGCTAGAATGGGCCAGGTGGGCACAGGGAAAACAGATATTGCAGGCTCTTGGGCCTCCCCAGTTTCAAGCACCCGCCCCAGGTACAGCCCAGACTCCACTCTTGGGAACTGAGGGGAGACAGCAGCCATCACCTGCTATTCCAGAGGCTGGGTGGCAGTGGGAGGGGGGCACAGCCCCCTAGACCCCTGTCAAAGGGCTCCTTGCTTAGGACACTTAGCAATTCTCAGTCCAAAGGCAGGAGGCCCCTCCCCACCTGGGTGGGCACCGCCTAGGAGGCCGCAGGCAGCCCCCCTTCCTCTGAAAGGTCAGGTACACAGCGCGGCCTGGCTTCTGTGCTGTGTGTCCACTGCCGCGTGAGTCGGAACGTGCCCTTGCACACTGTCCGCACAGTGCTCACCTCTTTCCCACAACCCACTCCACCCCCTCATGCAATCGCTCACACACAGATGTGTGTGCATGGTCACACACATGGTCACCGGTGCGCCCTCTGCGTGCCAAATCCCCTGAAACCCCAGAAGCCAGCTCCAAGATCTTGTCACATTGTTGGCTCCCAGGGCCTCCACGGGGCACCCTCTTGTCCCTGAGCAAGAGATGTGTGTGGCCAGAAGACCCCCAACAGAAGGCATCTTCGCCAGGGTACCTTCTGCTCAGCACCTAGTGATGGGGAACTCACTACCTCCGGAGACCACCGTCAGGACTGTCTGCCATGGGTGGCCCGTGGCTCTCGCTCAGAGTGGTGTCTCCAACTCAAGTGGTGCCTGGCACACATAGGCAGGCCCTCGGGAAGAGCTGGCAGCGGGGGCACCCACAATGCTGATGTGTCCAGCTCACTGTGACCAGGAGCACCTCTGGAGGCAGAAACTGAGAGGCCAGGAGAGAGACTAGTAGGGGGCTCACACCAGCTCAGCTCATTTACCCCCATCTGTTCTCATCAGGGATCCCCAAATGCTCTCACCCGCCCCCCCACCCCCTCTCCCCGAGGTGAATGCAACAGGACCCAAGCTGGCCTTTACTCTGCCCGGGAGGAGTCAATGGCAAGGCCAAGCAGAGCCAAGTTGGTCTGGGGAGGCTGTGTGCCTGGGAGACGGTGGGGTGGGGGCCCTGCACCCCCAGGTCATAGGAGTCTGGGCAGAGCCTGGGGTGGGAGGTCCCAGCACGTCGGTCCTTGAGAGGGCATGTTTGGGACCCTACAAATCTAGGTTCCTCTGTTCCTTCCTGGCTTGTTCTAGTCCTACTGATCTGCAGGACTTCTGCTCACTGTGCCCCATGCCACACACCTGGGCCATCCCGGGGCACCCACCAGTCACTGCCTGGACGGGTTCAGACAGAGGTGGCCTCAGCCCGTGCAGTCCTCGTGGTCAGAGTCTGACCCACGTTCCTCTCGCTATGGGTTTGGCTCCGCTTCCTCTCCTTTCTGCACCCACTGGCTTTCACGGCCCCTTGGGCTCTCTGTCCACTGGAAACATCTGGACCAGCTGGCCAGCCTCAGCTGGAGAGGAGAGGATTCCGGGTAGGGACCTGGAGCAGAGGATCACTTCAAGCATCTCTCGGCATCTGTATGCATGGAACCCACTGTTCCTGGAGGCAGCCTCTGGGGCACAGGAGCCTTCCCAAGGGCCCAGGGCAGCAGGGGACTAGAAGCCACCCAGCAACTCTCCTGGGGCCCTCGCTGCCTGCAGCGGGAGGTATTCAGTCAGACTTCAGGACTGACTCCCAGCTCCTGGTCACATGATCTGCCCTACCTAGGCAGGTGCTTATTAAGCTTCTGGGGAGTGAATTCATGGGACATCTGTCCTCCCTGAGCAGGGTGGGGACACTGCATGCTACACTCATTCCCTGAGCTGCCCTAGAAGCAAGAAGGTCTGAGGGAGGTGGCGGGGAGTGATGGACCCTCAGACATTCATGCTGAGCATGAAGCTGCTCCCCCGGCCTGCAGCACCCCCACCTTCACCCCAAGCGGCACCCCTGTGGACACTGCATTAGATCTGGCCACCTCCCTCCTCCACCCTGCAGGATCCGCGACCCCCCCCCCCGACCCCCCAACCCCGGGGGCCCCCGGGCCCCCCGCCCGCCCCCCCCCCGCCCAGGGCAGAAGCTAGTAAGAGCTTGCAGCAGGAACTCAGGAGGAAAATTCTCCCAGTAGGGGTGACCTGGTGGGGGCTGGGCGCATCGTCGGCCCATCATCGCCCCCTCTGCTCCAGGCCAGACTGTTAGGTACCCCTCCCCACCAAGGTGGGCAGATAGGCTGAGGGAGGCTGGTTGCACTCAGCCTGGCAGTGCCAGCCCCTCCCCCAGCACCCGCTGCTGCCTCTGCAGCAGGCGGGCGGATGGTCTTTATTCTGCAGAGGCCAGCTGAGCACCCTGGGGTGGGGGTACCCGTGACGGCCTGGCCAGAGAGGGGACACGGATCTGCAGCCCCTCCCCGCCGAACACGGAATGGGCCCTTTCCAGAACCTCTCCACAGGCCAGGACCCTCGGCTCCTTTGGTCAAGGCCTGCATCGCCAGCCCGCGGGGGCAGGGACGACCTTCTCCAATTTGGGGCCTCCATGGCGGGGTGGGGGTTAGGGAGTCTGGGGTTCTCGCAGACGTCCGTACAGATCCACGCTGGATCACAAATGGCCCAGGTCCTGGGTCCTTATTGCGTGCTCCCCCCTACCCCCCAAATGAGAAGGAATTTCGAGGAGAAAGGCGGCGAAGCCGGAGGAGGGAGGGGTGGGCCAGTGTGGACCGGGCCAGGGTCCACCGGGGGCTGGGGGAGGCGGGGGAAGGGCTTCCCGGGCGGGCCAGTGGCGTCCCCGCGAGCCTGGCCGCTCACCTCCGGGCCGCCTCCTCCTCCCGGGCGCCCGCCGGGTGCTGCCGCCCCAGCGCTCCAGACGCAGCGCCCCCCACCCCCACCCCGGGCCCCCTGCCCGCGCCCCGCGCGTCCGCGCTCGGCGCCCCCGCTCAC
>NW_024412655.1:41159-53610 GCF_014898765.1 Herpailurus yagouaroundi | reverse complement strand
AGTGACAGGCCCGGGGCGGAGGGCGGGGCCGCCGGCGGGGATGAGGTCATGCCGAGCGAAAAAGGCCCTGACGTCACCTGCAGCCAATCAGCGCGCGCGGCTCGGGGGCAGGTGACGTCAGCCGGAGCCCGGCCGCGGGTGCAGATCAGAGGCGGCGGCCGCGGGGGGCGGGGGGCCGGGCTGGCCGCCGCCCTCCGCCCTCTGCCCTCCGCCCCCCCGTCCGGCACCGGCTCTTAAAGGGGCCGTGTGGCGTCCCCTCCGTTGCTGCGGGGGCGCCCCCCCGCCCCCCACCAACCTTCGGGGAGCCTTCCTAGCCCCGGCGCCCGGCCCCAGCACGCGGGGACCCCCGGCCTCGCGCCGCTCACCGCCGAGGAGGGGCCGGCTGAACGGGTCGTGGCTCGAGGGTCTTCACCCGCCGTGGCCCGGCCGGAGCTGGCGCCGCCTCCCCAGCCCCGCAGCCTTTGTTCGCGCGGGGCCTGCGGGCCCCGAGACCCTCGCGGTCCCGGGCGGCGAGGGCGCTGCGCGAGCTAGGCCCGCGAGCACTTTACCTGCGGCACTGACGCCGACCCTCTCCAGCACCCCTGGAGGTGGGAACCTGGGTTTCCACTTTACTCGGGAGCAAATTGGAAGCTCGGAGGCGAGACGGTTTGTCTCAGGTCACACGTCTCACGAACTCTGGGGAGGGTGTCCCCAGTGCAGTGCTGTCCCCCAGGCCCCGCCGATCACTCCAGCCCCTGATGCTTCTGGTGAAAAGCCACCCCCAAACAGTGCTTATCGGGGTCCACCCTGACAATATGTATTCTCCCCCAGCCCCCAGTCAAGGCTGTCGAGGGTCTGCCCCCAGGCGACTTGGGGCCCGGACGCTGGGAGTCCAGAGCGGGAACAAACATAGGTAATTACACCTTGAGCAGGGTTGGGCCGGAAACAACCAGGGGCCAGAGACACGCGGGCCGGGCGGTGGGCAGCCTGGAGGCCACCCCAGGAGGTGGTCTGGAGGCTGGGGAGGCACCTGTGGTGCGGAAGGGACCCTCCCTACCCCCCAGGCAGGAAAGACCTGGATGGTCCCTAGACCTGGAGGAGGTCAGGGAGCTGGAGGCAGGAGAGCCGGGAGAAGATATGCACCCACACACCTACTGATTACTGAGCACCTTCTCCAGCCGGGCCCTGTGCGGGGCACTGGGATGTTAGCTCTGAGAAAGACGACAAAGACCATTGCCGTGAGCTGACACTGACGGGAGCCTTTGAAGGTAATTTATTTTTTGGCGGGAGGTGTGACCAGACAGCTCAGATGTTTCTAAAACCCCTTCCCTATGGCTGGCCGATGGAGAGTGAGGTGATCTTTTCTCTAGCCTGAGGCGCCCGGCCTTGGCAGGTCTCCCAGGGCCACCTAGGGGCTCTGAGAGGGGCTCTGGCCCCCGGGGAGTGCAGCACCTTCCCAAGGAGGGAGAGAGCTAGGAGGTGGCTCTCAGCCATCCTTGGTTGAAGAAGGGTCACAAAAAATGTGCCAGGCACAACTGGCCTGTCTTGTCCTGGGCCAGGATGCGCACTCTGGACCGCAGAGCTCTGTGTGGGAGTGCAGGAGGGCATCGGGTAGCAGGTGGGTCCTGGGCAGGGCTCTGGAGGGTCCCCCCTTCTGATCCTCAGTTCTCCCAAGCAGGCTGAGCCACCTACAGCCTCAGGGCTTTGCACAGAGTAGGTGTGTAGTAAGTGTGTGGGGCCTCCTTTCTTGCTGGCCTGAAGAATGTCAGGGTAGTTGTGTGTATATGTGGTGCATGGTGGGCGCAGGGCTGGGGGGGGGGGGGGGGGGAGGGGGTGTTTTCGTGGCAGAGCCAACACCGAGGATAAACAGGTAACTGCTCCTTGCCGGGAAGGGAGCGCTGGTAACCTGGGGGCTATCTGGGGCTGGGGCTGGGGCTGGGGCTGGGGCTGGGTCTGGGACTGGATTGAGGTCTTTCCTCTTTCTGTGATCTGCTAGCCAGAGGCAGACCCTGAGCTCCTGGGAATGCCCAGCCCAGATGCATGGCTGGGACAGTGGTGGGTGGGGGCTTCCCTGGGACCCTGCTATGTTTGGGGGCCTGGGAGCGGCAGGAGTTGGGGTTTGTCGGTCTTTAGACTGAGGAGTTGGGTTTGCTCCCTGGCTAGGGGGGAAGGTGTTCAAGTGGGCTCCTCTTCTGCCCAGCCGGGACGTGGTCAGCACTTGCACGTGGCCTGGGAGTGCCCATGACCCCAAAGAACTCTGGCTGTGCCCTGGGCAGCTCCTGGCTAGGCCTGAGCAGGTGGCAGTAAATTGAGGGGCGGGCGATGATGTCCTCACTTCCTTCTGGAAGCTGTAGATGAGTGGGTGGGGGTGGCGTGCAGCTTTCTGGGGCTGGACCTGGCCAGGGAAGTATGTTTGGGCCATGATTATTCTCCAGTTCTGTCATTTCTGGTGCAAAGGAGCACTTAAAACCTGGAGTTTTGCAACAAGGGGGCAGAGGTTTAGGGAGGCACTGCGAGTTTCCCAGGCCGCTAGCTCTGCCCTAGGTTCTTTCCAGCCCCGTGCTGGATTCTATCCGCGCCCCCCTAGGCCCCCTCGGAGGGCCAGCGGCCTGGGCGCTGAGACTCATGCCCTAAGGAGATGCGCAGGGGCAGGGGCGGCTGGGGGAGGGGGCTGCGGTGGGCCCGGGCGCTGGGCAGTGCTTGGAAGGAAGTGGGGTTCCCAGCTCCCCAGCCAGGGGTCGCCTTGTGAGGCCGGGCCAGGTCCAAGCCCGCTGCCCGCTGGGCCCGGGCTCCCCGCGGGTGATCGCGGGGGGCCACGCGGGCCCGGGCCCCCAGCGGTGGAGCGGGACCCGGCTCAGGGCAGCGTCGGGGTCGGGTCGGTCCCCCGCCTGGAGGACCGCGCGCCGGGTCGGGCTGACGCGGGCGGTCCGTGCGCGCCCCCTGCCGCCCGCCTGCGCCCGACCAGAGAGGACGCGCGGGGTGGACTTTCCTTCCTGCGTCCTCGCCACACAGAAAGAAAAACGGGGTCCACTTTTTTTTTTTTTTTTTTTTTTTGCCGATTTGCAGCTCGGCGTTTCAGCCAAAGACACACAATAAACGTGTAGCCGTGGCATTGTTTTCCCCACAACCAGATTTTTTTTTTTTTTTTAAAGTCATGGCATTGTTAATAAAATGAGTATCCCGGTTGTCCAAGCAGGTGGGCTTGGACCTAGGGCTTTCCGGTCGCCCCAGGAAGCTCCCCCGCCCTCCCAGCCTCTGACCTAGCCCCCTCACCTTCTGACCTAGCGCTCGGTGAACCTGGACGAGGTTCGCCATAACCAGGTGATAAACGTCTGTGGGGTGTTGCATTTGATGGACGCGCGGTGATATTTGGACCAAGTTTCTATATTTATGTGATAGATTATTTCCATAGTTTGGTTATTACATCCAGTGCAGGGAGCAGCATCCTTCTGTGTGTTTTTCATAACACATTTCAGATTATTTTCTTTCCTGGTTTTTAATTATGATGTAAAACAAAAACAAAAACAAAAACAAAACCCTGCCAAACACGTGTAATGACGGAACAGACACCTGTTTTTAGCTCTGGACCCAACCATGTCAGCAGGTCTCCGTGTTTGCTTCAGGCTGGAAGAATCACATCGGGGTCCTGGTGGGAGGCAGGCGCTGAGTGGGGGACGTCTTCTCGGTTCTGGCTTTATCATTTCATGGCACGCATAAGTCCTGCATACAGCCTTGTGCGCTTTTCAATATTTCTGTATGAGCATCATGGCACAACATTTCTCCTTCAATTTGCTTTTTCTGTTTTGCACGCGCCAGCCTGTTTTTCCTTGTTGAGGCGGGTGCCCCCGTCCACCCGTTTTAGCTGCTGTGTGTGTAGGTTTGCACTGGAGGAACAGACCGGTTATGTTGCCATTACTCTACTGATGGACATTTAGCTCGTTTGCAAGTTTTTCTCCACGCAGCTGTGTTGCAACGAACGTTCTGGTGGTTGTCTCCTCGCACCACGTAGCCAGCTGTGTCAGCACGACCTGGGACTGTGTGGGAAGTGCACACTCTCAGCCCCCACCCAAGCCTGCTAAGCCAGAATCTCTGTTTTAACAAGTTCAGGAGATTCGTACGCACGTTCAAGCTTTTGGCTTTCTTTTTTGTATCATTTTATTTAATTTTTAAAATTATACAGTAAAATTGACTCGACTTTTTTTTTTTATTGTGGCAAGATATGCATGATATAAAAGTTGCCGCCTTAACCATTTTTAAGTGTTCAGTTCAGGGGCATTAAGTACGTGCCCATCATGCACCCACCACAGCCATCCGTCTCCAGAACTTACTCATCTTTCCCAACTGAAACTCAATCCCCATTAAACAATAAACCCCATTGTCCCTGCCCCGGCCCCTGGCACCCGCCATGCTTCTCTCTGTCTCTACGAATTTGACTTCTCCAGGGAACTTGTGTGAGTGGCACCCTGTGGTATTTGTCCTTTGTATCTGCCTCATGTTACTCAACATCATGTCCTTGGAGCTCATCCATAGGTAGCAGGTGTCGGAATTGCCTTTCTTTCTAAGGCCGAATAATCTTCCATGGTGTGGACAGATGACATTTTGCGTATCCCTTCGTCTGCCGGTGGGTGCTGGGCTGTCCCCGACCTTCGTGTACTGTGAATAACACTGCTGTGAACAGTCTCTGTGAACAGAGACCCTGCTGTGCACTCTTTTGGGTATGTACGTGGAAGTGGAATTATCAGATCACATGACATTTGCGTGTGTACCTTTTGAGGAACCACCAAACTGTTCTCCATGGCAGCTGTACTCTTGTAAATTACCAACAACGCACCAGTGTTCCAACTTTTCGACATCTCAACAAAATTGACACTTTTGGGTTTTGACACCTATGTAGATTCGTGTGCCGTCATCATTATCAATACGGAGCAGCTCTGTCACCCTAAGAATGTCTCCCGTGCTATTTCTTTATGGTGACATACTCCTTTCAGCCTTACCCCTTGGCAACCACTGGTCTGTGCCCATCACTATGGTTTAGTTTTTCTGAGGACACGAGAGGAGTGGAATCCCACAGTACGTAAGCTTTAGAGACTGCTATTGTCTTTGACGTTCATCCCGGTTGTTGGTGTATCAATAGCTTGTTCCTTTTTGCTGCTGGGAAGGATTTGATGGCACGTTTAGAACACAGTGTACCCAGTCACTTGCTGAAGGACATCCGGGTTGTTTTCAATTTTTTAGACATCATGAATAAAGCCATTAGAAACATTCCCGTGCAGGGTTTTGTGTTAGTGTAAGTTTTCATGTCTCCAGAGTACATGCCCTGGAGTATGACCATGGGTCACACGGTGGATATTTGTTTAACTTATCAGACTGCCATTTGCACATTTAGCTTTGAGAGACACTGTCTCAGGGCTCTTGGGCCAGATTTCTCTGAGGTGTGTGCCCAGAAGTGGGGTCATCAGGTTACAGGATACGCCTGCCGTTAGCGTCCTGGAAGTTACTAAATTGCTCTCAAGGTGTGGATATAATAATCACCCCACCAGTGAGTTATGGAAGCTCCAGTTTTTATAATCCTTGTCAACATTTGGTGTTTTGATTGTAGCTGCATTGAATTGATAGGTTAATTTGGAGGAGAGCACTATAGGCTCTTCTCATCCATGTACGTGTATTTAGTTTTTAAATGTCCTTCTCTGTTGCTTTAGGATTTTCTCCAGAGAGGTCTTATCCATTCCTGTTAAATGTATTCCTACTTGCCTTATAATTTCTGTTTCTGTTGGGAAGGAAAGGCTCTTTGTAAAAATCATTTTCTGATTTGTTGTCACTTGTCTGTAGGCTTCCTCTGATTTAGCCTCTCTGAATTCCCTTATTAGTTCCGCCATGAATTTCCTATCAATTCACGTGGACTTTCCAGGCAGATAGTCATACATCTGTGGATCCCCACGTTTGTTTCTTTGCAAACCTGACATCACCCATTTCTTTTTCTTGTCATAGTGCATTGACTAGGATCCCCATCATCATGTCAAATGTACCTGGTGATGGTAACAGTCTTAGCCTGGGTTGCCTAGAAAGCAAGCCAGAGGCAAAGCTTAATCCAAGCGTGCTGTCGAAGGGCCGATCCAAAGGAGGCCAGAGTCGGGGGCCGGAAGAAGTTGCGGCTAGTTGCTTGTCTATGCAGGCCATCTCCAGTGAGGCCTAATGGAGACACTGCAGCACAGAACAGTCTGCAGGGAGGAAGAAGGGAGAACACTTTATCCACCTGTCTTCTGTTCTCACAGATCAAAGTTCACTTCACGGGGAACTTACTTCCCTGAACTTTGTGTTGTGTGTTAAACCAGCTCTTGTAGGAAACCACTGGAGGGGCCAGAGCTCCCGTGGGTTCAGTAAAGTTGTGCCAACATACGGAACTTCTTGATGCTGCAGGCACGATGAAGGTCAAACCGAAGACCGGCCCTCTCTGGAAGCAAGGCCATGGACTGGGGCTGGAAAGGGGGGCCAGCAGATATGATGGGGGTGGGATGGAGTGGGGTAACAAGCTAGGTCCGTTCCATTAACTGACTTTAAAGAGAATATTCTGTAGTTTTCCAATCTGAATTAGCTGTTATCAACACCTGGTCACAAAGCTGTCCTCCTGGGACCTCCCTGCACCACTACTGGTGACTCACCTGGGCATCATGTCTGAAACAGCCATGAAGATTTGCAGCCACTGGGCCCCTTGTACACTTGCTGGGCCACGAGACCTTGGTCTCCCCTGTGACTGAGAGACCTCAGCCCCATGCTAATTCCCCTTCTTGTAAAGGCCATTACATCGGGATACAGGGGTGTGGGTCAGGCAGTAGGGGTCCTAACAGAGAGCAACCACTGGCCCTCAGTTCCTCTGGCAGACAGCGCCTGACCTCCATGAAGGTCTTGCTTTGTGGCAGCCCTTTTGTTTCGAAGGTGCCCGAGTGCCCCCTTGTGGCCTCTCGTAGCTCCATATATGGCCTGAATTTCTGGGTGCTTGCCCCCTTTATTTTATCTTTGGGGAATTGCTGTTTTAACAGTCACTTCCAGCATGTGGTGTGGCTAGGTCACGTTGGGAAGTATTTGCTACTCCTGTCTGTGGTGTGTGTGGTACCAAGGAGACTAGTGTGGGGGGGTGGGCATCCATCTTTATCCAGGGCATTTTAGGTCCCAAAGCTTTACAGGCTCCCAGGAGTACAGGACCTCTGGGTGCTAACAAGGTGGGATATTCTTTAATAGTTCATTGGCCATTGTCAGGTGAGCCACTTGCCCTCAGGCTGCCAGTCTGTCCCTAATATGGCCATCCAGAGCAGCCACAGCCCTCAGGCTTGGGACAGCTCCTCCTGTGGTGTCTGTGGGATCTTACCAGCCTGGAGGATGTCTCTCTGGGTTGGCCATCTGGTGGCCATTAAACAGGCATCCAAATAGCGCGTCTGCAGCATGAATTGTGGGAGATGCTTGCTTGTGGCCAACACCTGGGAGAACACGACTTTGTCAGCACCTTGGCACGCGCACCGTCGCCATTGCCCAGTCTGTTGACCCAAAGGGCCCGTTTCTCTTCTCCTCTTTCTGTAGGTCTGTGTCTCAGGACTACTCTACTGTGTGGGGCTATTGCCCTTGGAGATAGTCCTGGTTGTGGCTGGCAGGACAGGGTGCAGCTGTGCTTTCTCTGTGGGGAACTGGAGCTCTCCTGGACCACTATCCCACAGGGGGCAGCAACAATCATGGCACTGCCTGGGTGGCTTGTTTCAGCCCTGCATCTTGCCATTTGGCCTCTAACCATGGACTCCACTCATGTTTATTAGCAGCTATGTTATTTTCCATTTCTCCTATCTCCTCTTTGTTCCCTTTTTTCCTTATTTCTTGCTTTATTTTATATTCAACTATTTTTTTAATCCAACTTCTCTTTTCTGTTAGCTGTTGGGATATATACATATATACACACACACACACATATGTATACACATATATATATAATTTTTTAATGTTTATTTATTTTTGAGAGAGAGAGAGAGAGAAAGAAAGCGTGAGTAGGGGAGGGGCAGAGAGAGTGGGAGACACAGAAGTCTAAAGCAGGCTCTAAAGCTGTCAGCACGGAGCCTGACGTGGGGCTTGAACGGACAGACTGTGAGATCATGACCTGGGCTGAAGCTGGATGCCCAACCGACTGAGCCACCCAGGCACTCCCATATTCCTGTATATTTTTAAGTGACTATCCTAGAGATTACATTTCATATCCTTGATTTATTATAATATACTATCAATTAGTCATCTCATGACATCCTGAACAAGGCAAGAGCCTTACAACTGTTTAATTTCATTTATCCTCCTGCATTTTACTTCCAAAAATGCTAAAAATCTTATGGGACATTAATATATTGTTCCAAGCAGTTCCTTTTCTTTTATACTTATCAACATATTTACAATTTCCAGCACTTTTCACTCAGTCCCGAAGCCCCATGCTTCCATATGGGGCTCTTTTCCTTCAGTCTGAAGAGCCTTTCTTTAGTATTTCTTGTGGTGTGGGTCTTCTGGTGATAATGTCTCTCATCTGAAAACAACTCCATTTCACTTACGCTTTTTTTTTTACAGTTTATTTATTTGTTTTGAGAGAGAGAGAGGGAGAGAGAGAACCCCAAGCAGGCTTTGCACTGTCAGATGAGGGGCTTGAACCCACAAACCATGACATCATGACCTGAGCCAAAGTCAGAAGCTTAACCAACTGAACCACCCAGGTGCTCCTCACTTACATTTTGGAGGGTATTTACATTAGGTGTAAGATAACAGATAGGCAGGTTTTTGTTGTTGTTGTTTGTTTTTTAATTTCAGCACTCTAAGATGTCATTCCATGTCTTCTGGCTTCCATCACTTCTACTTAAAAATCAGTTGTCGCTCTTATAGCTGTTCCTTCACAGGTAATGTGTTCTTTTTCTCCTGCTGCTTTTAAAGATTTCTCTTGATCTTTGATGTTTGGAAATTTTCCTACAGCATGCCTCTGCGTGTCCTTCTATCTATTCATTCTGCTTTCAGTTTGCTGAGTTTCTTGAACCTGTAGATTCATGGTTTTCCACAATTCTGGAAAAAAGATATCGTCTTCTCTTCATATAGCCCACAATCCATTGTTTCTTGCTGCTCTTTCTGGGAGTCCAGAAATATGTTTTATTTTATTTTATTTTATTTTAATTTTTTTTTCAACGTTTATTTATTTTTGGGACAGGGAAAGACAGAGCATGAACGGGGGAGGGGCAGAGAGAGAGGGAGACACAGAATCGGAAACAGGCTCCAGGCTCTGAGCCATCAGCCCAGAGCCTGACGCGGGGCTTGAACTCACGGCAGAAATATGTTTTAAACTGTGTTTCAGGTGTCTCATGTTCTGTTCTATTATCATTTTCTGTATTTATTCTTTCTGCACTTCAGTTAGGATATTTTCTATTTATATATCTTTGTGTTTCCTAAATTTGTTTTCTATCCAATGAGTCATTAGTTTTAGGTATTTCATATATTGCATTTTTCAGTATGAGAATGTTTTCCATTTAACATTTTAAAATATATTCTAATTCTTGGGGCGCCTAGATGGAAGCAGAAACTCAGTCAGTTAAGTGTCTGACTTTGGCGTAGGTCATGATCTCGTGGTTCTTGAGTTCAAGCCCCGCGTTGGGCTCTCTGCTGTTAGCACAGAGACTGCTTCAGATCCTCTGTCTCCCTCCCTCTACATCTCCCCTACTCTCTCTCTCCTTCTCTCTAAAAAATAAATGAACATTAAAAAAAAGTTAAATATAGTCTAATTCCTTACTGAAAAAGCTATCTTTGCATCCATTTTGCTTATCTTTTCCTTTATTTCATTTAATGTATTAATCATAGTTATTTTAAGTTTATGTTTTCTTATTACAATATATGGATTATCCATGGACCGGCTTCTGTTGTTAGCCTTCCTCTTGATTATTGACCATATTTTCCTTCCACTTCCTGTGTCTAGTACTTTTTGAGTGTATGCCAGATATTTGTATAAAAGGGCCATAAAGGTTCTAATTGATATCTTCTAACAGGGATACTTGGCTTTTCCTCTCTTATCCAGGTAGGGCAAGCAGCTGAACACTCCAGTTCGGTAGAGACTGGGCTGGGTTTGGGCTCATTGCACTTGTGTAAGTCTTCTGGGTTTGGCTTTCCTGGTGTTGGTGTTAAGAACCTGGCTTCTCTCTAGCTTCTTGGTGCTGCAAGGCTGTGGGAAACTCTGTCCTTTTCCTCAAATATTTTAAGCTTAGCTCTTCTGCTCAGTAAGCTTCAAAATTTGGAAAATGGCTTAAGGGACACGTGCCTGTGTCTGAGGCAGAAACCTTTTCTCTCGGAGGACGTTGTGTGCTGAGTGCCACGAGGCTACGGGAGATCTCACTTTGCATGTACAAGCCTCAGGTCTAGTTTTGTGCCTCTCATAGATTTGGAAGTTAGCAAATGTCCCAATTTTCTACACCGGCCCTGGTGGTGATTGCGACAGTTCTGTGGGTTTTCTTTCTCCTGGCGGAGTCGCTCCTTCTGGGTCAAGCCTGATGATAAGCCCACACCCAGAAGTGGCTAATTCCTCAAAGGAAGAAAACGTGGTGATTGATCCTCAGTTCATCTTGGAAAGCTTTTCCCCTTGAGGCTTGCTTTTATCTGGTCCCCACTGATTCCACAGTGATCTAACATTATGTATGTATGCTACTCTTTATAAATTGTGGCAAAATACACACAACATAGAGTTTGCTCGTGTCTTTTACTCTATGGGTTTTGAAACTAATTTGGCCTTTTCTAGTTGCTGCGGTGGGATCGTTAACCTTCTATACGTATTACATCTCCATTTGGAAGCAGAAACTTTGCTCTCCTGGCTTTTACTGTCACCATAAACGTCCATGTGTGGGTTTGGAACCAGCCTGCATGGTTTTCAATTCTTGCTCTGTAGCTCTCTACAGTGGGACTATGGACAAAGTGTTGCCATCTTGTGATTGCCCCATGGGGGACAGGATCAATTCTCTGCCCCAAATCGGCTCAGGTATCAGACTGAAACACCACACATGCACCAAGAGGGTAGAGAAGGGTTTATTCCTCACATAATTAGATTCTGGGTGAGCAAGGTAGGCACCCAGGCTTGTTTGGAATGACCTGAATAAACAGAGGGAACGTTCTTTGGTTTTTATCATGGTTAGGGGTGAGTCAAGGCTTAAGGTTCCTGCACAGGCTGGAGTTTGAATGGTTTGAATGTCCCTGCCAGTGCAATGGGCTTTCTCATTGGTTGCCTGGTTGTGGGGTAAAAAGAAGGTGGGGAGCTCCTGAAAACTGTCAGTGGTCCAACATCAAAAATGGTGTTGCGTTCTTTATTGCACTGACCCTCTCTATGTTTCACTTTACATTGGTAGATCAGGGCTGCTGTGAGCATTTGGTGAGGTGGCTTATGCAAAGTGCTTAGCACAGCACCACATCCACACAGGAAACAATTACAGGTCATTTCATTTGGGTCAGATTCCTTCAGGAAAGACAACAGGGCCATACCTACTTCAGCTCAGCACTGAGCCAGGAGGAGGTATGTGCCAGCAGTCCCCCAGATGGCCATCGTGATGGGTCCATCTCCTATGGCTGCTTTACCATGCACACAGAATTTCCTATAAGGAAGATGCCATATTAGCAGCCCATTTTACAGGTGTGGGCACAGGTTCCAGGAGGAAAAATGATTTGCTCAGGGCTCCTCAGCTGGTTGGCTGTAGAAGACACACAGAGCGTTTGGAGATGGGGAACAGATCAGCATTTACCAAAGACACTGTGGGAACGTGGGACAGGTCACCTGTTAGCAGGTGCAGGAACTGAGCATGGCTGTGGGTATTATTCCAATGCACACCCCCTCCCTCCCATCAAAGAAATATAAACAGATAAATACATCAACACAGCAGGGGGTTCTGGGACAAATGGCTTTATTAGATGCTTCCAGGACAGATATCTGAGAAATTAGTGACTGCAGAGTATGCAGAGCTGAGGAAAGCCTGGCCTGTCCCTGCTCAGATGTCCTCACTGGAGAAGGTGCCAGGTAGGCAGGACTAGGGATGGTGGACCTTTTCTGCAAGTGGCTGGGGAAGGTGTCCAGGTGCTGGGAGGAGGGGTCTTGGAAATCATTCTTGGATACAAGTGCCCACTCTATTTCTTGGCAAGAGATCAAACAAACATGCTCACATTGGGAAAGGGAGGCGGATGGACCACAGGACACTGGCATGGAGGAGAGTCTGGATCAGGGGTGCAGGGAAGAGGGAGATGATGGCTGTGCTGGAGCCCATGACTCTTGATCAGGATGGCCCTGCTTTGGTAAGAGTCCCTGCAAAAACTGAAAGTCAGATCTTGCACTGGCAGCAAATGGGGACAGAGCAGCTGGACTGGCAGCAGCCACAGGAGCCACAGGAGTCACAGTCTCCCTTGGAGCCCCCACAGGAGCCACAGCCCCCCTTGGAGCCCCCAC